>NC_072829.1:17706405-18306405 GCF_027744805.1 Dunckerocampus dactyliophorus | reverse complement strand
AAAGCATAGAAAACCTGTTTACGACCTTCTAAATACAGGTTTTAATATTATTAGAGCCCTTTGGACATGAAATAACACAACTACAGTCACCTTTACACTCCATCCTACACCGCTTATCCTCATGCTGGAGCCTATCCCAGCTGACTCTGGGCGAGAGGCGGGGTACAGCCTGGACTGTTCACCAGCCAATCGCAGGGCGCATATAGACAAACAATCACTCACACTTGCCAATTAACCTAACATGCATGTTTTTGGAATGTGGGAGGAAACCGGAGTACCCGGAGAAAACCCACGCATGCACGGGAACATGCAAACTCCACACAGAGATGCCCAAGTGGAGATTAAGACCCAGATCTTCCCAATCTCCTGACTGTCTGGCCAACATGCTAACCACTTGGCCACCGTGCAGCCCCACCTTTACAGTTATATTACCCAATATAATAGACATAACTACAGAGCGTAAGCCATTTAAGACTCGTGCTCACGTTTGTCGCAATAAATGTCTTCCGGACGTGTGGACAGGAAATGACGTCGGTGTTTCAGAGTTGAATTTAAGATGCTGAACTTAAGAAGTTCAATTTAGGTGTTATTATTATGATTTGTGATTATTATGTTATTATTTATTGTGCCTGTTAGATCATTCAAATCTGCAATAAAAGCCTGTTCTTCTGGCAAGTCAGGCGCTTTTATGTTTCACTCACTGACACCTAGTGACCAGTGTTGAATACTACAAATGACACCGATATATTTGTATTTTACTGTAGTTCATTTGGTCATTTTTTTGCTTGAAAATGCTTCATTTACAAAAAATACATAAAATGTGCTTGAATGTGCATACTTTTTTTTTAACTAAGAGGCCGTATTCAACCATGAAACAGCATGATTTATTAATGAATATATTTTTGAAACCCAAGAGAGTGAATCCGCGAAATTCGATTGGACTTGTATACCTGTACAGCTATATGCAAAACAAAAGTGAGACTTACTAGTTATGATTTGTAGTAATATAAAGCCGCCATTGCTTTACGTTTGAATCCATGTGACCTTTTCCATTTTAACAGTTCACAGTAATAACTAGTTTTAATATACTTCAATCCCTTGTTTATCACGATTAATTGGTTCCAGACTCGACCGCGATACGCAAATTTTCCTGAAGTAGGATTCCTTTCTTGATAAATTGAATATTTTCGTAGTTACAGCATACCAACCTGTTTTCGACCTTCTAAACACGCTTTTTAGCATTATTAGAGGCCTCAATAAACTCGTATTAACCAGTATAGTTGACATAGTAGACGTCTTAGACACAAATAAGATATAACATAGCCTCACACGTTAGCATTGACAGCGGAGACAAGTTATTATTCAGAGTGTCATTGACTGTTAATTTACTCCAACAATGAGTTGAAATATTGTCTCACATCTCTCTTGTAGTTTTTGCAGTGGCTTTTCACAGCCTTGCTGTTCATTGTCGCTAATTCATTGTGGATGTCTGTGTGTGTGTGTGTGTGTGTGTGTGTGTTTGACACTGGAGTTCAAGGACAGTCTTGTACGTCCTGCCTCTGGCTGCTTCTGTCCGTATCCAAGTGGTATTTATTTAAGGTGCTCATCTACCCTGACTGCACACACGCGCACACACACTCAGTGATGTAACCTCGTGCTCTAAAACACATCACACAAAGTTGTGCACAGGTTTAAAATAACTCTATAGAGTTACACACACACACACACACACACACATATCCATAGACAATATGTCCTGAAGCACACGGTACATCCTGCGGCACTGTCTCCTCTCCACCAGGATTAATTACTCCCTCCTGCCGATGATCCGGCGAGCGTCTGAGCCGAGTTTGCCGGCCTCTGCCTCTCGCTGGTGGGCACATGGAGATGGCAGCGCTCGCCCATTTATCACTGTGACTTTGGAAAGAGGCACGGAAGGAATGGGGGGTGCGTGGGTGTGTGTGAGAGAGGGAGGGTGCAGAAGTGAAGGTGAGATAAAGGTGAATGGAGGAAGCCAGGTCCCCTCTGACCGAGACCCTCATTAAACATTAAAAGTGTTGGTCCACATCGTGTAAGGTAAGGATTGCTGTGCTGACTCTCAGAGGATAGGGGTTGGGGGGTTCAAGAGGGTGGGGAAGGGGTGTATTTTTACCTCGTGATGAATAACACAATCCTGCAAAACATTGTCACATTCATTTTTTACTGCAAATCTCCTTTTCACTACAGATGGATTAGCTGGAAGTAGGGATGAGGCGGGGGAAGAGGAGGTCTGCACAGAAGGTTGGAGCAGGTCTACTTAATGATGAAGTCTTTGATCAAACTTGGAACTCGTCAAGGTGTGTGTGTGTGTGTGTGTCTCATTTGTGTTGCGGTGACGGAAACACCCGTTCCTTTAAACTGATTTGTGTGTGTGTGAGGCTGCAAACAAGAGCGTCATGTTCGGGATGAGACGGTTTGCGAGTGAAAAAGAGAAGGATGTCGGAGGCGGGGGTACCCCAGTCACTAAGGCGGTGTAGGCGTTCGTCTTTCATCTCTCACATACAAACAACAAAGAGTTATTTTCCCTCCCATCACACAACACCTTCTCTTACCTATTTATAGAGCAGGTGGAGGAGCGCTTTCACGCTGTGCAGCATTACTTAATTAACTTGTTTATCTATCAACTTTAGCCAAACAAGACTCTGAAGAAGGTAGCTCTCTAATTGGTGAGAACTCTTTGACTTTGTGGACGTGATTGTGGTAAATGGAGAGGGAAAAAAAGGTAGTCGTATTCTTGTGCGCCTGCAAGTTTGCCACTCGACTGGAGAAGAAGAAGCAGGTGATTATTTCAGTTTTTCAAAACAAAAGAGAAGTCAAAGTGTCACACATTTTCTTCGCCAAGTCATACTTGTGGAAAGCCGTGTCTGATCATCTCTACAGAGTTACAGTAAAAGGATCCTATCCTGCCCATTTTAAAATGATATTGGATCCCTGTGGGGCACTGTAGTATTAAGTTTCTTTCATGAAACAGCTGTCCGTGAAGTGGCGAGAGCAGAGGAGCAGTGACCGTGAGGCAGTGACGTGCGGTGAGGTTCATGGCTGGTGAGGCAATGCCTCTTTTGGAGTTAAAAAAAAATGAATACAGGTTGCTCATTAAGAAAATAACAAGAACAAAAAAAGAATAATTCACTCTGGTTAAAAAAATGTTTTGAAATACTTTGTTGTCCCATTCATTTATTTTTTATTACCTGAAAAATGTTTGTGTTCTTAATGTATGAAGTACAACAGCCTTTCCTTCTCCAGGAAAAGTTCTAATACTTTGTTGTAAAAAATATTTGACTTGCTGCGCACCAGCTGGTGCTGCTGCTGTATTTTTTTTTAATGGGTTTTTGGATCTTCAATTTTACCCCTTTTCAACTGCAACGAACTTTGGGGCTGGTGCAGATTTTGTTCAGGGCTGGAGTTGAACCAGTTTTTGGCTGTGAACAGGCTCTATACCAGATTCATTTTCCGTGTCATTACGGCACAAGGGTTACGCCTCTGATCAGGAAATAACAACAGGGAGATCAGCGTGAGTCACGCATTTAAATAATTTTTATTTTGTCAAACGTCTGGATGAACAGCAAGGAGTTGCTTCGGAGTTGTCTGGAGCTTTTATTTTGAACATTACTAATCTTCCGTCAGAATTAATAATGACAAAAAATAATTACCGCTATGATATTGTGTAATATTCAAGTAAAGAATAACTGTTATGTAAGACGACCATATTTGTTCTTGAACTTTACCGTAAAGCAATGACCAAGCACTGCTCTGTCACGGAGATTCTTGCTCTCCAAAATAAAACATTTGTCTCCACAACCAATGCGCGATTGTATGCTAGAAATAACCATAAAAAATATTATCATTAGGAACTAGAATCGAAACAGGCAATCGTAAACAGAACCCAAATTGTTCAAATTCAAACGATGCCCAACCCTATTTATAACAAATAGCAATTTAATATTAATAATAATTAATAATAATACACTTGGCATTTTGAGTGCGTAAGTGCGTTTACTTATGAATTGAGACGTAGGCAATGTTTTCTGGGGTCCAGATGAGGGGCACTCTGGGTAGAAGACTCATGTTAAAAGGTTTCCTTCTCAGCAGAAGACAGAGGCAATACTGTCAAACTTTCCCAATTACTGTTGGTAGGTTGACTCAACCTCTTTCTTTTGGGACCTCAAAAAGCATCTGTGTAAGGATTGTAAAACACTGTGGGATTTCACAACCTCAGTCAGCACGTATCCTTCCACTCCAGTGTTCACGGTCCCGAAGGTACTATCGTTATCCGTCTTTTCAGTCACGGTTCAAGCAATCAGTAGGCGATGTGCAACGACCAGTTTATGTTTAATAGATCTGAACAGCTGTGTTCAAACACAACATTTTCTGGTATTCTATACTGGTCACTCGGTGTCAGTAATGTTAATGTAATGTTTGATGAGACACACAAGCACCAGACTTGATCGCTGGAACAACAGGCTTTTATTGCAGGTCTGAATGATCCCACAACAGACAATAATTGCAAACACAAGTAACTGTTCAACTCTGGACCCCCGACGCCACTTTCTGTCCACCCACCCACTCAATCCCCTAGCATTGGAACACATTTACAGAAACACACTCAAGCATGAGACTTATTTATGTCTTATATGTCTTATATGTCTGATATGTGTATATACTGTATTGTGTAGTATGAGTGTAAAGTATATTTCATGTTTGAGGGCTCTAATAGTGTTAAAAATCGCATTTAGAAGGTTATAGTTTTATCATGCGGTTATAGTTTTATCATGCTCTGGAACTAATTAACCGCGACACAACGAGGAATTATTAAAAGTGCGTAAACCCCTCACATTTCAACACATATTTTATGTCTTCTCAAGAGACTGTACTTTTGAGTAGTCGGTGTACAGCTTGCATAGCAGTATAGATTTTCGGTCAATAAATAAGTCAACACACAGCCATTATTGTCTTAATAGGCACCACAAGTGAGCACATCTCGCAGAGAACATGCCACACTTGGTACTCACTTGTGTCGCCAGATATTTAGACAAATATGTATATCCAAGTTTGATTTGTACAATATTGTCCCTTGAGAAGATATACTGTGGGAGATACTTGTTCTCCATGAGCGAACCACAGCAGAAAGTTTTCAACTGTTGTATTCTATTTTTGTCCTGCTTTTGTTTGCTAATCCTCATCCTTTCCGTCACACTCACTTGTAAAGAAGCCTTTTTCAAATGAATTCATGAAATTATGCCATTCACGAGAGAGATTATGTTGCAGGCTGTAATGACAAATGTGACGCGGTAAACTGCGTGTTCAACTACCCCGTGAAAGGGTTTTAACCATGTTTGGATGTTTGTTCCTGTCACACAGTGGCACCAAGCCTAGTGCATTTTCAGGCTTTAAATGTGACTCAAAGATCTTTACTCTTGTGTCTTGCTGATTTTTGTTGTCAATTAGGCTTGTGTCCTTAAACATAAAGAGATGTTTGAATCTCCTACAGGACTGAAAATCAGCTGGTTCAAATTGCAAGGGATGTATCTCTTCGCCATTTGCATCCAGAACAGGTACTCATTTAAAATAATCCTTTCTTAGTTGAAAGGTTGTTTCATAAACGGATGGGTCCATCAATTGTGAGGACATCTGGTGTGCATGGAGGAGGTGACAGCAAAGGAGCTGTGAATTCTCGGAGTCCTGCCCACAATTACAGTATGCCACAATATTCTACTGTAGCACAGAAAAGTAGTCAGACTGCATCATGTCCACCCGACATGATCTTATCAGCAGTTAAATGTAGCAGGGACGACTACTAATCTTGCAGTAACGTATGATAGTGTGTGTAAATCTGGGCAAAACAAACCCCAAACATGGTGATCATATTGTACTGAAGATGTTATATTGGAAAAAAAAAAACAGGGTTCCGCAAACTATTTAAGCCCAAAACCTACCTCCTGTATTGTCATGACATTGAAATACAGCATACATTATTGATAGAGAACAAGACAGACATTAATTATTACAGCATGACTCAACAAACATCTTAATTTGCTAAAACATGATCATAAAATCTGCGATTGGCTGGCGACCAATCCGGGGTGTACCCCGCCTGTCACCCGAAGTGAGCGGGGATAGGCTCCAGCATACGCCCGCGACCCTAATGAGGAGAAGCGGCATAGAAAATGGATGGATGGGTGATCAAAAATGATTATAACAATGGGGGTTTGTGAATGTTGCCTTAAAGAAATGAAGTCAAGTCACTTGATTGCCAAGTGGATTCAATGCACTGAAATCCCCAAATTCTGGTAAGAACATGAGGCTTGAAATATTGAAAAATTCCACATTTTAACCCTGGAAAAATATATGTTTTGCTTTTGTTGCTCTTGTTGCACACATTTAGTCATCATATTTCATATAAGGAAAAATTAGTTCTGTACAATAGAATTTGCTTATATTTTGTATATACAGTCATGGCCAAACGTTTTGGGAGTGACTTTAATTTGGTGTTTGAATAACTGCTGCCTCAGTAGCCTCAGTATTTTTTAAGAAAACATTTCACTTGCCTGATATATACAGAAAGAACAAGCAATATTTTGGCCATTATTATTTTTCTTATATATTTTTATATGATAATTAGTGATTTGCATTTTTTTTGTTTTGTCGTTGGAACATCTCTGTATGTGTAAACGATGCAAGGCTACATGCTAGTATGCAAAGAAAATATGGCAATGTTCAGAATTTGTGGCATGCATAATTTCCATAAAATCGTCGTGAATGCAACGTGAACGCACCGCAACCTATGTGGAAACAATGCAGGCAGTGCGTATCTTCACAGGTGTGCCTTGTCAGGGTTACTTAGAGGAATTTCTTGCCTTATTAATGGGGTTGGGACCATCAGTTGTGTTGTGTGTCCAAACATTTGGCCTGTACTGTATATACTGTACAGTATATAGCATGTATATGTCTTTATGCTTCACTGATAATGCTTTATTGTCAAGTGCTGAGATTTTGCACTTTGTTCGGCAGTCCTTGAACACACCACAGTTGCTGTGATGTGCCAAAGTGAAACTTAAATATAACTTCTACAAGTATACCGTGACGCCGATTTAATCCGTTCATTGATCATCTTACCTTCAACATGCGGTCAAAAAAAGTCTTTTTTCTAGATGTCTCATTTACTCATTCACTGGTGGTCCCGGAACCTTGACCACCACGGAAAGCGTGGATTTACTGTATATTGCTATTGCTTTTGAAGGGAAAAAAAATATGGCATCCAGTCTGCACTGCGTCCTTGCGTGTTAAGTTGTGAAGGAAAAGTGTGAAATGTCAACATGCCTGCAAAGAGCTCTTTACATGTGGAAGAAGCTTAGCAGCATTCGCAGCAAGCACAGAGAGAGGAATGTGAGATCAGACATTTAAAGAGGTAGTTTGTTGTTGCATCTCTTTGCTACAGTTTGCAGCTTCGTGCCTTGAAGCTGTCTGTGTGGGATGCTTGGACAAGCCTGGAGAACACTTGTGCCTTCTGCTCCCCCTTCCAGTCTATTTTGTCCTCATGTCAGTCACACTTGAATATGCTGTAATGTATGCAGACATTTACAGCAGTTGAAGCTCTTCAGAGCATCTTATTGTTGTATGTCCGATCTGTTTTAACTTTATTATTGATAGACAGATGTTAGTCCAATTTTAGTGCAAGTCAGAATTTATACCTAAATACAGTGGTGTGCCGTCAGGGCCAGCAAAGCCTTCTCTGCTGGCCAAAAAACAGAAACACTGACCTACATTTGTTTGCAATCAGAATCAGGAATGCTGGCCAATGCCGCATATACTTTGTTAGCAATGGGACTGTCTCTTTAAAAATTCAGATTTCTGATTCGCCTCATCGCATGGACATCGGGGGCAGTGTCTCTGGATTGGCAGACCGAGGTGGTGTTCCCCCTTTTTAAGAAGGGGGACCGGAGGGTGTGTTCAGACTGTCGTGGGATCACACTTCTCAGCCTTCCTGGTAAGGTCTATTCAGGGTTTCTGGAGAGGAGGATCCGCCGAATAGATCCTCCTGAATCTCGGATTCAGGAGGAGGAGTGTGGTTTTCCTCCTGGCCGTGGAACTGTGGACCAGCTATACATGGGAGTTTGCCCAACCAGTCTACATGTGTTTTGTGGAGAAGGCATTTGATCGTGTTCCTTGAGGAATTCCGTGCGGAGGGCTCCGGGAATATGCGGTACCGGACCACCTAATTCAGGCAGGTCGTTCCCTGTATGACCGGTGTCAGAGTTTGGTTCACATTGCCAGCAATAAAGTCAGAACCGTTTTTCCCGTGAGGGTTGGACTCCACCAGGGCTTTTTGGACAGAACTTTTTACTTTTATGGACAGAATTTCCAGGCGCATCCAGGTCGTTGAGTTCCGGTTTGGTGGCTGCAGGATTGGGCCATCTTCCTACATGCAATGAGTAATATCTTGAATTCAGTAGTTTTTTGTCACCTTCTTTATCAAATAACTGGCACTCACAACTTTCTTTGACCCCATGGCGGGTTATTTAGCAGTTGCGCTCAATAAAAAATGCAGGGACAGTGAGTCATCTATGTGTAGGGTGCTTTGTTTGCAAACAGATGAGTTTGTTCCGTGCAGTATTGTACAATAACAGTGTACGAAAAAACGTTACGTCAAAAAACGAAAAAACGAACCATACAAAAACTAGGGCCTTTGAAAATCGAGGTTTGACTGTAAAGGCAATACATATATAAATGTATGTGAGGATGTTCATGTGCACAAAAAGAGAATATTATCCTGATTTTTGCTCCACGTTGATCATCTCTATATAGATACAAGCTCAGCTCAATGAGAAAATGTGAAATACTTCTTTTCTTATGCCAGTTCTTTTCTTCCAAGCATGCTGTGAGCTTGACAGTACCATCAGGAATTCTTTCAGTCTACACTTAAAACACTCTTTCGGTGCTGCAGCCTTTGTCATCCTCTGAAGTTGTTGCACTTTGAGCTGGCTGCTCGACTTGTTTCCATCTGACAGGATGTGACTGAGACAGCTGCCTCCTCGCCTTACTTACATCTTTGCACTATAGCTTTACTCTGATAACTCTGACAATTTGACTTCATTTTAAATCAGCAACTATCATGATAGTCTTGTGTAGCTTCGCCCCTCCAGTTGTCTCCTGCTGATGGTTTCCCTCCTCCCCTGACAATCCTGGAACAGCCCCGCCCTGACTACCAGCCGTGCTGATCACTGGAGAGATGCACTTTGTAGCTTGTTGCTGAACAACTATTCTCTACTTGTTTTAGTGTGCAAGTGTGCAATCACACTCGGCAGTCTGTATCTATCCAAGTACACCCGGCACCTGATGTCTGGATTTTTTGGAGTGGTGTGAGCACTCCTGACTATGCCCAGGCATGGTTGGAAGAGATGGACATGGTACACTTGCTCATGCACAAGCATGCACTACTAAGTTTAAAAAGGAAACCAGGTAACAGGTCACTAATTATGCCGTTGTTACTCTAACTCAGTGGAGCCCAATTATGTTTTTGTCACACACCCCCATGGGACAAAATCCTTCTCTCCCCATTTGAAATCCGATTGAGAAACTGTAGTATTTAGACACTAGAGAATTGAGCGACTCAGAAGAACTTGAGTCAGTAAAAGGAGTTGAGTTTCCCATCACTAATGTTTGCATTCCTAACTGAAAATGTATTCAGAACGGTGAATGGTGAAATCCAAAGTTCTGGATGTTGAAAACGCGAACATTTTCAAATAACAGACCGTAGGCCTGTCATGGTAATCAATGAGTCAGTTTACCGCATGATAAATAAAAATGAACTTGACAATTTTGCCAGCCTTGATAGATTGACATGTGCCTGTGTTTGTTTTCCTTCTCTCTCTCGACCAAACAGGATGGATGACACTTTGTGCATCTGTCTCAACACATGGTTCTATAGCGGAATGAATGGAATGGAGTGAGTGAACCCTCCTGTCAGTCATTCAGTCTCTTTGTCCCAGTGGGGAAAATGGTCTCAAAATAATGTTGGCAAAAATATTGTTTATATTATCGGCAATAATCAGACCGTGTTTGTTGACGTCTTGACCTGAGGGCGGGCGTTATATACAGATGTATGACCCAATAGCATTCTGAGACTGAACAGTAGGACCAAATGAGTATGTCAATGTGGTTGAATAAAAAAAAGAAGAAGTTTTTTTAGGGATAACAAAATTGTTGTAATTCTGCAACAGTGGGTTTTACAGGGTTAAATTAGCAGAGTTTGAGAACTGACTGGGAGGGTGTGAGGGGTGGGTGGTTGGTGTGTGTGTGTGTGGGGGGGAAGGCAATTAAGTGCAGTGGGGGCTTTTTGCCTGCGTCCGTAGTCCTTCTAGTGTTAAGATGATGTGTTGGATAACACATCTCCAATAAAAAGTACAGTGGTACCTCGGTTTTCATTGTTCATTCATTCCAAAAGGTCAGTCGAAAACCTGAATTGTATGACACCGAAGCAGTTTTTCCCGCAAGGAATAATGGGAAAGGATGGGAGAGAGAGGAGGGGATCCACACCCAACAACTTCTCAACATTTCCTCCCATATTCCAATAATATTCATGTAGTTTAAGTGGGGACTCTATTGTCCATAGGTATGAATGTGAGTGTGAATGGTTGTCTGTCTATATGTGCCCTGCGATTGCCTGGTGACCGGTCCAGGGTGTACCCTGCTGTGCAAAGTCAGCTGGGATAGGCTCCAGCATACCCCCGTGACCCTAATGAGGACAAGCGGCATAGAAAATGGATGGATGAATGGATTTCTTCGTTCTTTGCGGGATACGGCAACAGACTAGTTTGTCTAACGTTGTCATTTGAGTTTGCCAAATGAATGAGCCTTACAGGATGCCGTAGTTTTGTGTAAACTAAGTATAATGAGATTTGGTGTTTGGGTGTGTTATTCAAGATAGCTGAATAAACAAGCAATGCAGGGAGTATGGTCTGTCCACGTCTTTATTAACACCACAAGATTCAATGTGCCGAAGGGTAAAATACAGCCGTTTGTTACGTGCAGTAGTGTATGAATCACACAAAAATGGGGGTGTTTGAAAACCAAGGTTGACTGTAATTTGTTATCCCATGACGTCATACCCTAGCGCTCAGACTTGGCCCCCGTTGCACAAAACTGCGATAAGGGATTAAGCCAGGATATCCTGGTTATCCCGGCTCAAGTGGGACAGTGGAAAGTGGGATACGTTCAGACTTGTTACCATGGAGATTTATTCTGTGGAGCCTGCTCCAGACCATTCTAAGGTCCTATTTAATCTCATCCCTTATCTCAGTCAGTAGTCACCATCAACGGAAGCCACTAATTATTCCACTGCCCAGTATACATTATCACATTTAACTGCACCCACTGTCATTATTGAAACGTTTGCGATCATTCATTTCAATCATTGTAGATAAATGATTTTAGATGATGTTGCAATCATTACATCATTTATGAGATAATTTACAGTCTCACACATAGTATATAAATACAAATACACATCTACAAGATAAGAGTTATGCTGTCTGATGGAGTTACATTTACACAATTTCACTCACATCTGCATCAACTTCACCTACAGTTTAAAATGATTCATAATCACAGTGCGATAACGTTTTCGGAGATGTTAATTGTGTTGGTTGATGTGGATGTGTACTACATTACCCAGAAGGCTTTGTGCTTGAGGGGAAACCAGAAGTATACCCCTGTTGAAGCGACGAGTGAGTAATGGTGATGTGCTAATAAAGCAATAAAGAGTTGATAGATATTACTGTACAAAGTTCTACCTGATTTGTTAAACAAGCAACAAACATAACATTCATTATTTGGATTTGAATTATGATGGTTTCAGCGGAGCAGTGAGTGTGTATTTGTGCAGTACTTATGCACAAAGTACTTTGCTGCACTTTCTGTCTTTGTTTTATGGCTGTGGCGGTGTTGCCTTTTTTTTTTATTTGCTCTTTTACCGCCTCTACCTTCCGCTTCCGTCGGGGAAAAGTACATCCCTCTCGTTGCCATGGTGAATCGGTGACTCTGTGATCGATAGCGGGGTCTATTTAAGGAAGCCGCACACCCGCACTGATGCGGGATTGGTTTCACCTGGCTTGATTAATCCTTGTCTACTCGTTCGGGCTTGGCTTGTGTGAAACCATTTAAGCCGAGACGCACTTGTTTTTGGTTGGTTGACCTCAGCTCAGTGATTTATCTTGGATGCCTTAATCCTACATTCGTGCTGCCGCTAATTTAATCTGACACCAATTTGTACTGAGAATATAAGAGGCCAGAAAAGCTCATGTAGCTCGCCATTAATCATTAAAGCTGCAAGGAAATTACCTAATCTTTTGTTGAATTAATCTTGTATTAATTAAGTAGCGTTGTAGAACTTGTTCGCTTGCGATTTGTTCTTTTTTTCTTTCATCTAGATAATGGGTATGCAATTTGTGACAGAGTGAGACACATGGTTCGTCAATGAGAAATGCTGGCATCCATCCATCCATTTTCTATACCGCTTCTCCTCCTTAGGGTCGTGGGGGCATGCTGGAGCCAGTCCCAGCTGACTTCGGGCGAGGTGCACCCTGTCCAGGTTCACCCTGGACTGGTGGCCAGCCAATCGCAGGGCACATATACTGTAGACAAACAACCATTCACACTGTATGTTTATGTTATAGGAGATAAAAAACAAACATTTTTTTTTTTATTTGAGCATATTATTTGGATAAAATTCCATATATATGTCATTGTTGTACTAATTGGAGTGCATCCCAGCAGTAGTTGTTTATGTGCCATCTTACTGACAGAGAAAGCGGGTGATGAGGACATAACCTCCTTGGCAGATGTCACAAAGGCAGAATCCTTTTCTGCAACACTCCCACTGTTTCTCTCCATCTTTCACACGCCTTGTTTGTCGCTCTTTGAGTATCACACTGTGCACCCACCTGTCTGAAGAACTTCAGTAACATTTCATCTTGGTGCCCTTTCTTCCTAACTCTCAGATTGTCTCTCCTTTATGCGCTGTATATGCAAATACCTGTCAACATTTGCATTTGAAAATAAGGGAAACGTTCTGGAAATTAATTCACCCACTCTGCCACCCACCGGCCGGAGAAATGTTCTTTCTGCCGGTGGGGTTGGACTATCCTTACTTTTTATTTTCTGGAAAATTTCCCTTATTTTCATATGCAAATGGTGTTTGAGGCCGGGCCTTTTCTGTTGTCAGCCCCAAGCTGTGGAACACTCTCCCGCGCTCGTGTATAAACAGCCCCCACAGTTGAATGCTTTAAATCTCGTCTTAAACCACACCTTTTTTTTTCCTGGCTTTTAATTTGGCGTGAGTTGTGTGGTCCTCTGTGTCTCTTGTTGTTGTCTTTTTAGTTTTGATTGGTTTTGCTTATCCTAGTATTTATTTTTTTATTTCTATCTATTTTATTATTGTTTATATTGTTGTTAATATGTTTGAAATGTTTTTGTTTTTATTTGATTTTCTTTCTTTATTGTATTAATTTGTAGTTTTGCTTTTTATTATTTATCGTTTTACTAGTTTGTGCAGCACTTTGGAAACTGTGTTTATAAATTGTGCTCTATAAATAAAGTGGACTGGATTGGATTGGATATGTCTTTATCACAGGCATTCTCTTTTTAGGGTATCATTTTTTCCACAACAAATGAAAGATAAAATAGGGGACATTTACAGGAAAGTATTCAAATGGGAAGGCAATAGTAAAGAAGGGCAAAATAAAGGAGTTTCCTGGGGAAAAGGACAGGGTTGACACGTATGCATCTGCACCCACACTACAAAACAAACAAAATATCATCTGTTATTTTATGAAATGTCAATGCAAAACAAGTGTCTTTGCAAATATAAACTGATGCACAGGCGTCAAGTCCTTTTTTTATTCACCATCTTTAAATTGGAGTGCAACATGAGCTGTGCGAGGTTGTTTGTGTGTGCAGTTTCTCTGTCTGCGCTGATATGATTCCATTATTGGATCAGCTTTTCACTTAAGGATCACTTTCCAGAGTGGTGAGATTCCTGAGAGTCTGAGCTCGTGTGTGCTGGATGCCAGCTGTGTTTGACTTTTGCCAAGAGGTGCTGGTGTGTCTTGCGGCACTGGCACTGCTTGACTCTTGCTGTCTTTGAATTCCGCTTCAAAGTCTAGCTCAAGGTTTCCCTTCTGGCATGAGTATCTAAAATCGTCCTTCTTCTATCCTCTGGTCCTCTGCTGGGTTTGCTCATGTCCTTGCATCCTTTCCACCCCACTGTGTCCTCTACACTGCAGTAGCCTGTCTTCTCATGGAGTCTGCTTGTCGGCCTTTTTGACCCCAGTCATCACCACAGCGCCACAGACCGATGGAGTCGATGGTGAAAGTCAGAAATATTGAAGCAGCCCGGTATATTCTGTGTCAGCTAGAAACAGCACTATTGGTCTGTGTATACTCTGGTTCCAGCTAGGAGGGGATGGCTGCCGTCATGGGAGATGTGGTTTATTGGACCTATGATCAGTTTCAAATCAAGCCATGAATTGTATTTTCATGCACATATTTAGAGTAGAAAACAAGTAACCAGTACACAGGATGAATAAAGTGGAATTTCTTAAAGGAAAACTGCAGGTTTTTTTTTTTAATTTTGCCCATCATCCAAAATCCTTATGTGAAACATGAACACATGTCTTTCCCTTTTCTGTGCGTTCTAAAGAGAGACAAACAGCTAGCATGAGGGAGCTAACAACACACATACGGGACACACCTATTTCGACTATAAAGCCCTCTTTAAAAAAAAAAAAAGACATAACTGACCTGCATATTAACCAAGCTACAGCAACATTGCTATTGTAGGAGCTGATGCCGAAGAACTACTTTTCTGGTGTAGTGGCACGATGCCTTCCGCCACTACCGAGTGATAAAGGGCCCACTCCAAAATAATGCAATGGGACATAAATCTGTACTGAGTGGGAAACAAGAACAAGCATATGAACAACTATGAATAGACAACCAAAGTATCTGTATTAGCTCACATACTATGTTTTGTTTATACACAGCTAGATGTACTGTGTATTCAGCTGTAATATCAAGCAGTATTTGCTCCATGTATCATGGTGACTTACTCGATGGACAGTTGTCTGTCTGGTCCAGCCGGCCTGAGACGTCAATTCCAGATGATTTTGGGTTGGTGGAATAAACTTTGTACCACTGCAGGGTTTATTAGCGCTAGCAACTCTTCCTTCGTTATGATGCAGTCTCTCCTGGCCATATACTGTACACAAAGCCTTTCCATCGATGATAACACCGTGTGCCACTCAGTGCAGCAGAAACACTCGATTTCTGTCGGCATGGCTTGGCAAGCTTCACATTTACATCAGCAATTTATGCCGGTTCTGACTCCCTCAGCCCCGTCTGCGCCGACGTTTCACTCTACCTTCTTGCCCGCTCAGCTTCTAAAATCTGTAGGTCATCTTCCGTATATTCGTAAGATAAGGTTCTGCATCCTTATTTGTCCAAAAGTCGTCGGCGGCGGAGGCTCTCTCAAAGTCTGCCATGATTAGTAAACAGACACGCACAGATTCTATGCTGCTGTTGTTGACGGAAGTAGCAGGAAAGTAGTAGGAAATAGGTGTGTCCCGTTACGCGCATTGTCAGCTACCTCATACATACAGGGAGCTGTATGTATTCCAAACTGTCATGCAAGATTGTTATAATTGTGTAACTGTATAAATGTACAGTATAATTGATTTTTGGTTGCACTGGTAGTGTGGGGGTGCTGCTGTCTTTCGTGGATTCGATTTCTAGTCAGTGCCCCTACACTCAGCCATTGGAGTGCTCGAGTGCCGATCCCAAGCCTGGATAAATGGGTTTGCATCCAGAAGGGTATCTGTTATAAAAATAAGAGGTTCGTGTACATTTTCCGGTTAGCGCATCTTGTCATGTCATTAATACACTGCCTGAGTCCAGCTGTGTTCTTAATGTATTTTTATGAACAAAGAAGCTTAACTTGCTAACAAAATGGCAACTGGAACCGGAAATCAGCTACGTTGTCCGTCTATCATGTCATCAGCGGTTGAGTCTTAAAAACACAAAACACATTTTTATACAGTAGTTTTACATGCATAAAACAATTCTATGCATTTAGAATTGTTTTATGCATAAATAAATGATGAATGAACGGGATAAATGAACATTTAAGGTTACTTTTACCTTCATTAAAGACGTGACTGACCCGTAAATTAAACTTACTGTGATTTGTACATTTGTACACAAGTGTCCATCCAGCTCTGTCCTGGCTTCTCAGTACAACTTCTCAGTGTGTGACTGTCTCTTATCCTTACACCTGAGTCACACCTGGCCCTCCTACTGTGGCCTGCCAAATGTTGGCCCACACTGTCGCCACCTGGCTACTGTTCTGTGCTCTGTGGGGATGCATTGTGCATTTGTGTGTGCATATGTGTTTTTGTTTGTGTATATCGGCCGTGAAGGACAGATGGAGTAACCTAATACAAATCTCATTTCCATCCCGCTGGCTCTCACGGTCTACTGGTGATGCTATCTGGGCCTTACCAGCATCCTGTCTGCATGGTTCCTGGAATCAGCCCAACCCACCCGGCTTAGCCATAAAGCCGTGGACACTCGCACCCATCCCATGAGAGCAGCTTGTCAGGTGGTCAGCTCTCAGATTACCTGGAACAGGTTGTTCAGGGGGAGCGAAGAGAAGTGTCTCTGGATAAACAGCATATTGTTTACAGTCAATGACTGTGACTACTTTTGTTGTGGAGCTGCATAGAGACACGCTCCCCCAACTGGTTTGTGCTAATGGTAAAGGAGAAGCAAATAGTAAAAAAGACTTGGATACTGTCTATACAGTGGTGTGAAAAAGTGTTTGCCGCTTCCTGATTTCTTATTTTTTGCATGTTTGTTAAACTTAAATGTTTCAGATCATCAAAAAATTTAAATATTGGTCGATGACAACACAACTGGACACAAAATACAGTTTTTAAATGAAACTTTTTATTATTGCAGGAGAAAAAAAATCCAAACCTACATGGCCACCCTTAGCAGCAACAACTGCAATCAGTTGTTTGCGATAACTTGCAATGAGTCTCTTAAAGTGCTGTGGATGAATTTTGGCCCACTCATCTTTGCAGAATGTTGTAATTCAGCCACATTGGAGGGTTTTCGAGCATGACCCGCCTTTTTAAGGTCATGCCACAGCATCTCAATAGGATTCAGGTCAGGACTTTGACTATGCCGCTCCAAAGTCTTCATTTTGGTTTTCTTCAGCCATTCAGAGGTGGACTTGCTGGTGTGTTTTGGATCATTGTCCTGCTGCAGAATCAAAGTTGGTTTTAGCTTGGGGTCACGAACCGATGGCCGGACATTGTCCTTCAGGATTTTTTGGTAGACAGCAGAATTCATGGTTCCATTTATCACAGCAAGTCTTCCAGGTCCTGAAGCAGCAAAACAGCCCCCAACTATCACACTACCACCACAATATTTTACTTTTGGTATCTTCTTTTTCTAAAATGTGGCCTTACTTTTACGCCAGATGTAATGGGACACACACCTTCAAAAAAGTTCAACTTTTGTCTCGTCAAACCATAGAGTATTTTCCCAAAGGTCTTGGGGATCATCAAAATGTATACTGGCAAAATTGAGACAAACCTTAATGTTCTTTTTGTTCAGCTGCAGTTTTCATCTTGATACCCATACAGGCCATTTTTGCCCAGTGTCTTTCTTATGGTGGAGTCATGAACACTGACCTTAACTGAGGCAAGTGAGGCCTGCAGTTGTTTGCATGTTATTGTGGGGTCTTTTGTGACCTCTTTGATGAGTTGTCGCACGCTCTTGGGGTAATTTTGGTTGGCCGGCCACTCCTGGGAAGGTTCACCACTGTTCCATGTTTTCGCCATTTGTGGATAATGGCTCTCACTGTGGTTCAATGGAGTCCCAAAGCTTTATAAATGGCTTAGTAACCTTTTCCAGACTGATAGATCTCAATTCATCTCAGTTAAGTTATGTTTTTCCACACAAGGCCATGTAGGTTTGGATTTTTTTATTTGTTAATAATAAAAAGTTCCATTTAAAAACTGCATTTTGTGTTCAATTGTGTTGTCATTGGCCAATATTTAAAACTGGCGTTGTTTGTTCACGAAATAGCTGTCTGTGTAAAACTCGGGCTGTCCTTCATAGTCAGACTAGTGTGTGTCCCACATGCAAATGTAGGATAGGCACTTTCACCTTCATCACACATTTTTGTACATCAATACCTGTAGTATAGAGTTAATCCTTTAGATTGGTGGTTCTCACCACTCAAGGACAAGCAGCAACCCAATTTTTCAATTTCAAACTTCTCAAATATCTTATATTTAAATGGACTCTTTGCAACGGCTACACTGCTGCCTAGGCACGCGCTATGTGGCAGCGTAGCCACATAGTGTTGAGGTCTCACGTGATGAAATGTCTCTTTTTGGGCAACATCCAACTTCCAAGTGTCCAATCCAAGTCTTCTTTGTCTGCTGTCACACTGTGATGGCATGAGTCTACAAAGTGTATGAATGCATGCTCCTTGTAAAGTTTGCACAGGTACCGTTTTGTCACCGGGACCAGGTGCTTACAACTTCTACATCTGTCCCTGTGGCGGCTAGAGGTGACACCAGCATCAGCCAAATGGATTAGTCTCATTGCTGTGGTAATTTATTGATGTTTTCCTCACACGGGGATAATGGGAGTACGACCAACTGATTGATGAGGCAGTTCAGAGCGTGTCTGCCGTTGCAGACAACCACACAGTCGGCGGTCGGTCAGCCTGGTCCGCTACGAGCCCAACAGCTGATATATGACATGCAGACTGACGGCTTCATGAACATTGAATATGTCCAGTGACATGGGTGTTATATGAAAAACCTGTTTCATGCCACTTTGAGCTTCTGAATGTCAAAATGAACAACTGTCTATGTAATAGATCATCTTAAATGTGCACTTCATCATAGCTTTGATGCTGCCTTTGGATAATGACATGACAAGCTGAGAAAGATGATCTGCCTCCTGATATGATAATAGTCTGAAATACAACACTCGGTGACAGTCAGTGCCCCCTCCAGGACTTTGAGGGACTTGATATCTGTATTGTAATGCACTAAAGAACGGATACGCTCCAATCAGGACACAAGGATACAGCCTACTGTCGAGCCTGTGTCCTTTCCACCCCATTGTGTCCTCCGTGTTCCAGTACACTCGCCTCTGATTAAGCCTGTTTGACAGTGCCAAAAACAGAATCCTTTGAGGAATTGTGAAATTGGGAAAGCGGAGATATTTCAATCTTCCTCTTACTTCAGAAGACGTCTGTCGTCTCAGTGGACAAACGGGCCGCCAGCCTGTCTCCATCTGTGACACTGACAAAGTAAATGTTACTGCTAATTCTAATTGTGTCCCTGTACCATCCATCTGCTGGCTGCTGCTCCTGCTAATGTGCGTTCTTTACCCCCCTACAGTTGCATCCAGAATGTCACAGGTCTCTGACATACAGACCCTCTCCCTCCATTAGAGGACACCTGATCCTTTCACTGATGAAAGAAAGACAGCAGCATGCGCAGGAAATGGGCTGGTAGTGCTTCCTACCATGACCCTAGATGCTTACAGCCATTGAATTGCAATCATCAGCAGTCCTCTAGTCTTTCTCTTAACCTTTACCAAGTGCTTCTCCTCTTGGAGTGGTGGAAGAGATGCTGATGAATTAGAGGAAAGTACCATGAAAAGCATTAAGCAGACGGATTTGAGTTGGATGAGCATCTTGTCGGTGGAGTGGAAGGTGTTCTACACACGTAGCTGCAGCCAACAAATGTAAACAGATGTAAGCCACTTCACTCACTCCTCTTGCCAAACGCTCCAAAACCCCTTAATCAATCTGTTTTGTTGAACATGAAAGGAATTACACCATGCATGCCTCACTTTCTCCTGAGGTATTATTATATTATCACGCAGGATGAAAGCCTATTGAATTTCTCCACTACCTAACCGCTCCTTCAAGTCATCAATAAAAAGCAATTAATACTCATATCACACCCTATCGTACACCCTCAGTTGAGTCAAAGCCTGTTGTAATTTGCCCAAATTATACTCACACAGTCTGTTTGAGGAAAAAACGGATGAAAGACTCATTATTTATGCTACGCGGAGCAGGAACCAAATACATCTTTTGTTATTTCTAACAAAATACTAAATTGATTCAAGACAGGGCACAGCTTGGTAGGTTGTGAAACTAATAAAACCCCCTCAGTCTTAGGGGAATATGCTAACCTTTATTGGTCAAGGGAACTGCACTCGGGGTCACGTCTTCATTTTTACCACTTGCCCATGGCTTCCTGTGACCCTATTAACACGAGTCTTCATTTTGTATTCATGCAGCAACCGCTATCAATTAGAAGAAGGTTGTTTGCTCGTGCGCAGCCTCCATTTTACAATTTTCGAATATATCAACCTGGATGTCTTTTTCAAGATTTTCATTCTATCACAGCAATAAACATACTTTTTTCAGACATTAATCGGACTGCTTGCAGCGGGCTTCTCCAGCTGAAATTTTTGTGCCGTTTTATGCATTTTTAAATGTGAAAAATATGGACTTTTTCCATACAGTCTATTCTTTTAAACCACTATCGGTAACATAGCCGAGGTTATGGTGGTTTCCTTTTACTTTTTAGTTTCAAAAGATATAATTTGAAGAATATTGAAGAATATTTGCATATAGTCCCTTTAAGTCAGACTGCTGCATTTTGAATTTTATTTTGAATTACATTTTTTTATATTAATTGCAAGAAATTATGATTAAATCTGTCCCAGTAAGCTTTTTGACATAAAAATTGTCACTATTTTTTTTCTTTAATACAAAAATGTGGTTGATTGCTCCTGGAAAAGATAGAGGTGAGATGTCCAGGCAGGTGCAGAAATCTTAAAGACCATTTGCAATGACACAAACTACTTGGTTAGCATCATTAATTCGTTCCAGAAGGTCTGACTCTAACCAAAACAGACGCAAACCGCATCAACTTTTCCCGTAAGAAATAATGTAAATCCAATTAATTCGTTAATTTCTGCAGAAAGTGGAAAAATATTGTGTTTTTATAGTTTTACAATTGTAGTCTGACATACAGAAAACAATAAAAAATGCATATAAATACATATAGATGATGAATGAACATTTAAGGTTACTTTAGCCTTCATTAAAGACGTGATTCTTGATCTGACTCTTCCCAAAGACAGGATGTGGCAGTGAGACACCACAAGGACACCCCCTTCCTGTTTTGCCATGCGTTATTTCTTGAATTTAATAGTGTTTCTCACCGAAAAAACCCAAAATGGAGACATAGAAAGTTGCGAGTGCCAGCATTTTGCTAAAGAAGTTGAGAAGCGCCACTGAATTCAAGAAATAACTCGCATGACAAAACAGGAAGATGGTGTCCGTGTGGTGTCTCGCTGCCTTTGGGAACAGCTACGTCTTCACTGAAGGTAAAAGTAACCTTAAATCTCCATTCATACCCTTCATTAATCAATTATATGCATTTAGGATTATTTTACACACGTAAAACTGTAAAGACGTGTTTTGTGTTAATATTTTTGAGAGGCACCCGCTGATGACATCATAGACATCCGACTTCCGGTTCCGGTTGCCATGTTGTTATCAAGCTAAACTTCTTTGTTAGAAGAGGTTTTGTGATAACAAAAATACTTTAAGAACACATGCAGTGTATTAATAACACAACAAGACGCACACCATATTGTACAATAACCGGAAAAAATATGCAAACCGAGGCAACATTTTGGTGAAAATTTTCGACATTCACCGAAAAACATGCTATTCGTCATTAAAGCGGCTGTATGCAACTCGGCCAAGATTACAAACATTTTTTTCAACCAATAAATATCAGAACGCCACCGCCAGCTAGCATTTGTTACCAATCGTGGTTTAAAAACCAAAAAACCAACAATGTCTATATGTGTCATAATTACGATTTAAACTGCATAAATATTGTTAATTTTTGTTCTGCCTGAATAAAATAACTGGCTAGTAGCTAAACTTTGCCAAATGGCTACCATTAGCTGACAAAAAACATAACTAGTGCATGTGCACTTCCTTATTACGTGTGTATTACTACTGTTACTCCTATTATTACTACAACATATTATTACTTTAATCGATTGACAAACGATGTATGAGACTTTAATACACTTACTGGTTTTCATCATGTGTTCATAAGTTATGCATGTATTATGCGTGTACTGTCTCATATCCACTTCCTTATTGGCTGAAAATGTCCCCCGTGGACCTATTTTGTGCTTGACACACGAGCTTGTCATATTTCAGTGCGTACATTTCTCATGGGGCAGTTTAGAAGACCATTTGATGCGGAATCAAGAGCACAAATGAAAGTGAAATTTAAAAAGAAAATGAAACTACCCTCAATGTCCCCCATACCGAGGCATTTTCTCGCGCAGAGCAGTTGGAGCTATCATTCCACGTCGAGATGTAGTGGACCCGTGAGACTATAAAGCATGACTTGTCTCCTCTCCTGGGTAAAGCCTCATTGCACAGACTCTCAGGTCCCCTGCTCAGTTCAGTAATAATACTCTAATAGTAATCCACAATGTTATTGCGGGCTCATACTTTAGCTGCTGGCTGCAGTAATAGAGCTCTCACCTCCTGTGCCACCTTGGACATGAGATGGTGACGTTTTGAGCCTCAAATGCCGCTGATTATTTTCCATTCTCAGGTTGGCCTGAAAATGCTTCCTGCTTTCCGACTTGCATGCACCCTAATGGTCGCTCTTTTTACTCAATTAGTACAATTCATGAGCCCATTTGTTAGCTTGTTTTGAGGAAAATAAAACAATAGAATGCAATGGCAGTCAGAAGTTTCTACACAAAAAATGAATATATGTAGACTTTACAATGGCACTTTACTAAAATACAACAAGAACTATATTTACCTTCATGAATTAGTTGTCAGAAATTATTTTGAATTTCAGATATTTCCGTTTTGATATGTCTGTATTGAGTTATTTCCATCCATCCATCCATCCATCTTCTATGCCGCTTATCCTTACTAGGGTCACGGATGTGCTGGAGCCTATCCCAGCTGACTTCGGGCAAGAGGCGGGGTAGACCCTGGACTGGTCGCCAGCCAATCGCAGTGCATGAGTTATTTCATTAAAATGCAAAAAAACCCAAAAATCATTCGGATTGTCACTTTACAACCCAACATGTGTTGTTTGTTTTTCGTCAAGCGTTGAGATGTAGCACTTTGTTCTGTGGTCCTTGAAATGCACAAGTGTCAATCGGCCCTCAAAACTTATAGCGTGGTGAACACAAGATAATATATTATTGTAAATTGTTAGTGGAATTGCAACAGGCAAGCAATGTGGATTATGGAGACGTAGCTTGGTGACATGCCTTCTCTAGCCCGCTAGCCTCTAGCTTTAGATTGACGACCAGGCTAAAGGCTACACTGTGACTCGCGTGTGATAATGTAAAATACATTTAGTAAGTGTGTGAGTTATGTTGAGGACTTAAAGTTGGATTGTGTTGCAAGTGAACAATGGCAATTGAAGAGAGAAGGGGAGGGTTCCGGAGCTGAATCGAATCTGATAATTCAATTAAGTTGAAATCTCCGCTTGGGCATCTCTGTGTGGAATGTGCATGTTCTCCTTGTGCATGTGTTGGTTTTCTTCGGGTACTCCGGTTTCTTCCCACATTCCAAAAACATGCACGTTAGGTTAACTGGCAACTTTAAATTGTCCATAGGTATGAATGTGAGTGTGAATGGTTGTTTGTCTATGTGTGTGCTGCAATTGGCTGGCGACCAGTCCAGGGTGTACCCCGCTTCTCGCCCAAAGTCAGCTGGGATAGGCTCCAGCATACACCTGTTACCCTAGTGAGGATAAGCGGCTTCGTAGATGGATGGATGGACTTCTTTTTGCAAATGTTGATCCGAAATCGGAACGTCAAGCGAGCAGGAGGGTTTGAAGGGGGTAACGTCTACTACTCGTGTACCCAACTATTTGCCATTCACAGTTGTTTTGGAATGTAATCTACTGTACTAGTTTGTTGTGTTTGTCAGCTGTGTGCATAGTTTGTCTCTACTGGAACACTTTGAGGTCGTATCACATAAACTCCAAGTGGAATTTTCACTTCTGCCTAACGCTCTCAAATGCAACATATCTGAGTACACATGCCTTGTAATGGAACCCCAGTATTTACTTATCCTCTGTTGTTTTCTTGCAGAGGCTTTTGACTTGGTGCTGCGTCACGGCCGGAACTCCACGTTGGCCATGCTGAAGTCAGAGTTCACTGCTCTGGGAGGTGGGGCCCAGAGCTCAGTCGGGCAGCTCTTCTTGGACATGTCCCTCTACATCTTGGGCTCAGACTCCGCAGTGGACCACATGGTGGCAGTGCTCTATGGCCGCCTCTTTCAACTGACATACCGTCGCCTACTTGGGGGTAGCGGGTCTGTATCAGAAGAGTGTGCTAGAGAAGCCTGGAAGGACTCGGGAGCCTTTGGGCCTTATCCCAAACTGATGATGACTCGTCTATCCCGCTCGCTCTTAGCAACACGTGTCTTTCTTCAGGCGTTGAATCTGGGCATCGAGGTTGTCAATACCACTGACCACCTGCGACCCAGTCGGGACTGTGGCCGAGCCCTTATGAGACTGTGGTACTGTCCGCACTGCCAGGGCTTGCTTGGGCCTCCGGCCTGCAAAGGGTTCTGTCAAGCAGTGATGCATGGCTGCCTGGGGGGAGCGGCCGAGGTTCAGCCTCATTGGAAGACCTACGTGGACGGCTTGGGGAAGTTGGCGGCAGCCATGAGTGGGGACCAGGACATGGAGGCTGTTGTTCTCAGACTGCCAGCTATGATCAGACTAGCTCTCAAACATGCTGTGAATGCACGCAGCCGTCTCAGTGGTGCGGTGAGTACTGCACACACACACATGCACACACGCCAGCACGCACAGGCGCACACACACACGTTAATAGCCCAGAAAACACTGACCATAGCAGCTTTGAGTTAAATGAAGCTGTGTTTAACAACTTTGAATTTAATGAGTGAAACAGTGGTTTTACTGTCTCAGTGATTGTGAGATTAAAAAAAAGGAATTGAATTACATTCTCAATAGCCGCACCTGTAGTTTGGTACTCAAGTACTGTAATTTCTGGACTATAAAATGCTACTTTTTTTGCACGCTTTGAACCCTAGGACTTAAACAATGATGCGGCTAATTTATGGAATTTTGGTTCCCATGATGCTAAGAGTGTCGAAACGGAAAGTAGAGTATTTCCGCAATAGAAGCTAATATCACATGTTTTTAAGTTGTATCCAGCGATCACGGTTTGATCTGACAAATCTTAAGTAAGTTTGATTAGGTTTATCTGCTTGCACCGTGGCAGCTGTTGAAATCTGACGAAATAAAGCGTCTCACTTTTCACCGGCGCTAACGAGTGACGCTTGCAAGATCGAATGGAGGTAAGATTACAAGGTTTATACTGTGTGTTTCTGTGTAAATATCACATGTTACAACGTAACACCTGTGGCTTATAGACAAGGGCGGCCTATGTCTGTACAAAAAATCTTTCTCTTTAAATTTGGTGGGTGAGGCTTATATTCAGGTGCTCTTCATCTCATTCCGGAATTTATGGTAAACTGTCAACATTTGTATTTGAAAACAACGGAAATTTTCCTGAAGATTAGGGAAAATAAGCCTTTACAATTTCCACAATGATGGGACAGCTTTTGTATGACCACTTCTGCTGTGATGAAAATGTTTGTTTTATATTGTGCTATTTTTACCATGTGAGATGTCAAGTAAGATATATTTTAAAGAGCACCCATGCATGAGTGCAGACGTGCACAGCGGGGGGGCGGCACGCAGCACTCACACACACACACAGGCGGAGACAAGCGACGCAGAGGCAGCACTTCCAATACATTTGCTGTTAAATTTCTCCATGCTTTTTGCTGTCATTTTAACCCTGCTCAAAGTTTTGTCCAGTGCGGCATTCACATTTCAGTTGAAGTCAACCCACTTTGCTTGCAAGTGGACCAAAACCCGTCACGCTAAGCATTCTCGATTTGCTTATTTGTTGAATAGATACATCAAATAAAACACACTATAAAAGAACAAGTTTTAATACACTGCAGCCTAAAGCACTTATGCCAATGGTGGCCTTACCACAAGCATGCAAACTTTAAAAAGATAAAAGTGGTAGTGGTCGTAATTTAAAGGCAAATCAATGGCAACTCCCTCCTCCTCCTCGTTGTTCACTCTCCTTACTTTCTTGACACAACTCTCTTCTTTCACTATCTCTTCCATCAGTCATGAGCTAACAGCTCTCTGTGAAGTCTGCACAGTTTTTTTTTCTTCTTCTCAGACTTACATTTACATTAACGAGCATCTAAAAGCATTCCCGAATGTGCGAAAGCACTCAAAGAAACGAACTGCATATTTTCTTGTAAATCTGTTGCACAAAATTGTGCTATTTGAGCTACACGTAACAAAAATAACCTAAAGGGGGTAAACTCAATATTATACATTTAGCTCACACAAAACTATTGTTATTAACAGTCTCATAAAAAGGTCAGTTCGTTGATATTGGTGCGTTGAAATTAAATTTGTGCATATATTTAGCAACATCCTGCTGATTTCAGGGGCTTTAAAATTGGATCCCAAGGGGCACTTTAGTAACTTCCTTTTAATAAAATCTCAGGTTGTATAAAGAGCAAATCTGCATTCTTCTTCTCTTGGCCGACATGAGGGTCGGCTCCAGCTCCCCGCCCCCACCTTCCACCACCGCTCAGAGCTGCATAGAGTCACGCCCGCTTTGTTCACAAAACAGCTGTCCATGAAGTGGTCGCGAGGTAGGTCTTTAGCTCCCCAGGAAAAAAAAAAAAATCTTCCCATTGCTGCCGTACTCCAGTTTAGATACAAAATTTGTACATCTGAAAAAACACTGTCTGGCTGCCATTTTCAAGAAAAAGTGGGCGCTGGGGATACTGAGGAGAGGTTGTCAAGTACTACTGAACACCCAGCAAGTTGTAATACACGGACTTCCTAAAATTGTGAGAAATTCAAAAGATCTCCTGGAAATCTTGTGAAGTTCTCACACCCGACCAATCAGGAGATTTGGGAGTGCAATTTCCTTTTTTTAACCTCCGTAACTTCACCACGTACCTTTGTACCATTTCAAGCTATTCATTGGACGAGTTGAATTTAAAAAAATAACTGGAAAAATTGGGGTGTTGTAAAACATTTGACCGGTAGTGTGTGCCAATCAAAAGTGAGCCTTATTATTATTAACATGCAGATTAGACTGGATCTCATTACATCATGGCGGTGTATTTTACAGTACGTTGTGACCGCTCTGTTTAAAAGCAATCTTTTCCAAGTCATAAAAAGGATGAACAGAAAAAGTGGCTGAGAACATTATTTTAACAAGCGTTTCTTTGCAGCAGTAAAAGTCGTCCCAACAGCGGTGACCCGTTATGTGTGGTCTCGACTGCAATAAAAGCGTCAGGTTTGTTCAAGGCCCACGAGTGAAGTCAGGGAGAAGTGCTCATGAAATATGAAGGCATAATTCTGCCACAGCTACATAGCCGGATGTGTGTTTGTGCTTGTGTATCTGGTGAACTTTTCACTCTCACACCCCGAATCCCCACAGTGACCGGGTTTCCACTCAGAAGCCATCATTTATTAACTCGCAGGTTGACCTCACTTGCTCCGCATCCACGAATCACTGAGTCTTTTTCACTCTCTCTGTGCAAGATCCTTATTTAAAATTAAATAGCACTGCCGATGCAGTCACCACAGATTTACACTTCGCACTGTGTTTACGGCGTAGACTGGTTCCACTCTATAGGATTATAGCTGCTATGTCAGTGTATTGCTCAGCTTTGTGACAAGGTCGTGTGTGTGCGTGTGTGTCTGGGTGGGTTAGTGTTCCAATGTAATCTTGCTGAGACCCCCCTTGCTCAGGGGTGTCACTGAGGAACAGGAGAATTGTTTCTGTTCCTGCTAATTTTGTGTACCCAAAATGTCACTGGAAAAAATGATAATGTTTGATGCCTTCACCCTAATAAACATTTGGCTGAAAGAAATAGGGGATCACAAGATACTTACTAGCTTTTTAAGTAGGTTCATATTTTAGCCCATCAACTCCAAATAAAAGTGTTATTAGTACAGTACAGTGGATCCCCACTCTTCCTGGGGAATGAACGTCGAAAATGTAAAATAATATGCCCATAAAAATGTTTATTTTCAGTACACAGCTCTCTCCTACTTCTCTAAACACCCCTGCTAGCCTCTCCTCCAATGTCAGATCACCATTTGCAATAAACGTGACTTATTAGATTAGATTCAGCTCGAGAACCCTCTCTCTTCAAACCTTTCCAGAAGCAGGAAAGGACTCAGGACTCCTGAACTCTCTGGGCCATGTCTCAAGGAAAGCAGTAGGACTTCTCCGACAGACTAATCACGCAGGATGAGACATTGCTCTATGCAGACACTAAAACCCATTCAAACCCATGGAAGCATGGTCACTCACCTCCAACCAAGGTCATTTGGAGACCAGCGTGGTGTGGTGATGACGGATGCCCTGGCAAAGCTTACCACAATTACCAGGACATACAGTACTACGCTTCACTGCTGCATAAATTGCCTGAGGCCATGAAAACCAAGAGGCGTGGCATGCTGACCGAAGGCTTTGCCAACATCTCGATTCATGACGCCCACATGGAAGCCCTGCGACTATGAACTCCTTCCTGACCCCACTTCCGCCTTTTTCCAACCATGAGCCATTTTTTTCCATTTCAAGTACCTCTTAGACACTTATGTCTGAGGTCAAGACGTGGCTTCTGATTTCACGTTCACGGCTTCATAAAACTATGGGAGAATTGTGTCACCACTGCTGTATGTGGAGAAAGACTAATAATATGTACCACTGTCATTTCTCTCAGGCAACGGGAAGTGGGTCAGGGGAAATCTTGAACTGAAATGAAAGCCTTGCTATAGGATCACCTACTTGTCTTCTATAACAGTGATGGAGCAATGAGTACACCTCATGTGTTGTGTTATTGTAATTGTTAGCATTACTGTTCAGAGCTATATCCAGTAGTGTTGCGCACATACATGCATACAGGCTCGGCTTCTTCAGAGCTATATTTCTTTCTTCCTTCTACTTGAAGTTAATAAAGCAAGAGTTTCCAAAGTTTGTAAAGTTTTCAAAGTTGCGCACAGTGAGCCTCGCCTCAGGGAACGGGCTGGGGCCTCCCCTACTCCTTGCAAAAGATTTTCTGCAGTCTATTTTGTGTTTTCTGCTCAACCTTGGCTGCGTTTTCACCGTATGAATGAAAAATGTATTAATTTTGTCCTTAACAAAGGACAGGTTTTAAGAATAGGTTTTGCTTTTTTTCCTCAAGCTGCAGCGCCTCCCCTGAAGCCCTCTGGTGCCTCCAAAGGGAGACTCTGAAACTTTCCAAAACCACTATACTAAAATAAATAAGACTTTCTGACTTAAGAAGAAAATAAAGATAAAACAAAAATAACCTAGTAACCCTGCCATCGAAACTGAAATCAAAACTCATTCATGAGATTGATTGGCACGGGGACGTTTTGTGCGACGTTGAAAGCCTATTTTTTTCCAGATAATTAGATTTTTTTTAACAGAACTTTGAATATGAGCCTTCATCTTCCTCTGTGTTGTGTTCTTGGCTTACAAAGGAGGAGGGAGTGGAACCTGGATGCCTTTTGTTACATCTGCGTGTGGTAACATATGATGCATGAGAGGTGCACGTTCTCCTTCCGTGTACTCCTTTGCTACCCTCGCTTAGATCAGAAGCTAGCTTTCACTCAGCAGGAGTGCACAGTATACCGAACATGGCGTCTGAGAAAACTTTCACGAGATATCCCCAATCCAATAACCAATACAAGAGAGAAATACAACACATTAACACATAAATTATATAATAACAATAGTGAACGTGTTTTGGTGAAATTAACAATTGTTTTAAACTCGTTACACATGCAGTTTATGCAGGGAACCACGGGTGCCATGAGAAGAGACGATACATGAGATTAGGTCTGCTAGAACAAGACAAGACGGGATTTTAGCTTTACTTTTAAGAAAAGCACAATCAAAAAATCTAAAAAATATATGACAGTATATTGCACTTTACTCATTTAATTTGTACTCTCTAGTTTAAGTTACACTCTTCTGACTGACAAAGGGCTCACTCTGTTCATGCCGTTGTTCTATGGCAGGGGTCCCCAACCACACGGCCGTGGCCCGCTACCTGTCTGTGGGTGGTGCCGAACCAGGCCGCTGGAAACTTTCAGGCACAATGATAAAAAAAGTATCAAAAAATAAATGTGTAAATAATTACATATGGGCTATTATTTTATTCAAAAAAAGAATACATACAAATAATAAATACCATGTTTTTGTTGTTTGTTGCGAGCGGCTACACTTTGTTCGCCGGTCCATGAACGCACCATTGCACAGATAGACTGCTATACTGTATTCTTCCCATTTTTATTTCACCTCATATTTGGTCCCAAATGTTGATGCAATGTGGAAATGCATCAAGGTAAGGTTTGATGACGTTACTGAGTGCTGCTGTGCATATTTGTTCTCTTCACAACCTCAAGTTAATTCATGATAGCACACTGGCTGTTGCCACGCACATCAAACAGCGACATATGATTGTCTCTCTGGAAAAAAAAACAAAAACACTCCACGCTCGTACTGGTGGATGGTGGGTCTGTAAAGATTGTGTGCTTTTAATTTGACGTTGTTCCTGTCGTCGCTTGTCATGCATGGACACCCAAAAGTTGTTGCGTGAGAACTTCACAAGCTGTTGTGGAAATTGCATGACGTTCTCAAACGTTACCGTTCACGAGATTTACGAGTGGCATAAAAACGAAAGCAGGGATCACTTGAAAACTCACCAGCCTCATTATGTGTCACCTCCACATCATGCAGAACAAGTGTATTTTAAACATATACTGTACAGTTAGGCCTGTCAATTTGCACGATAAATCCAAATCGCACGATAAATAAAAACGAAGTCGATCATTTTGCCGGCCTCGATATATTGATACGTGCATGTGTGTTTGTTTTCCTCCTCTCTCTCTCTCGCTCTACCAAACAGGCTGGATGACAAGGGGGATCATTTGCATCCGTCTCAACACCTGGACTTGTTGGTTCTATAGCAGTCAGTCTCTCAGTGGGGCGAGACGGGCTGCAAGCGAGCGCACACACAGCAGCAGCACTAGCTGTGTGTGTACTTTCTTCGTGCCTGTTGAGTATAAAACAAAGTCCGATGTCGGTTTTGCGCATTGTCATTTTGTGAGATGAAAACGTTTGTGACAAAGACGGTGAAATAAATAATACAAAACGGTGGAACGTATGTGTCAGCCGCCGTGATTCCCAAAGCATAACCCCTCATCGTGCAACAAAAGCATTTAGCTGCGTCCAAAACATGTACTTTGACCAAACTCCGGCAATTAAACGTAAAGCTCTTGACGTTGTAATTACAATGCTAAATACTCTTGAGAAATTAAAGTTAGTTTTGATGCAGTGGACTCACATTGTTATGCCATATAATATCATTACATCAATGAAATTATGTTCTCAAAATAATGTTGGCTATGATATCATTTATTGGCCATAATTTGTGGGACAAATTATCGTCCAGCAAAATGTGTTATCGTGACAGGCCTGTATATAGTACATACTGTACATCTGAAAGGTTGGAAATGCACAAAAAAAAAAAACACGCACCAAACTATTACATTTTTAAGTTGAAGCTCATAAACAAGCTGTTAGATTCAACCCTTCAAAGTATGGTTCACTTTAAAATGTCAAAAACAGAAAAAAAGAGCCATCTTTAAGTATACTTCAATATTTTCAAATGGATCCTCTCAGTATAGCTCGTGGTGGTGGTTTCATGTGATTTCAAGTAGTCCAGACGCAGTCTCTCACTTTACCTCCCCTCCAGGGATGCTCTTAGAGCGGTTACCCACAGTGATAGACAGATTGACTGAGCACAGTCGAAGAGATGCATCTCCTCTCTCAACACTTTAAACATGGACTCTGCTGGCATGGTGACCACTCATAAGTCTGACAGCCTTCTCCCTGGCATTTTAATGTTCCTCTCATCCTTTCGGCACAACTCCAGCATGACTCAAACCATGTTCAGAGAGAAAGGAGAGGGCAGCCAAAAGCCCCGCAGCTCCAATCTATCCCGCTGTCAACTTCCCACCCTTCTCCCGGAGTTTGATGTCATCCGCCTCGATCTGTACATCTCACTCTCAACATTACACTCTCTCTTTCATTCCCTCTTTTTTCTCCTGCTCATATGCTCTGCTGTGAGAGAAGATGCATGATTTATGAAGATCTATTTTTACCAGTTACTCGGGAGAAAGAGAGGAGAGAAGGAGCGACAAAGACGGGGGGACAGAATAGAAGAATGGTGGGGGAGGTGGGTGAACCCAAGAGGACCAAGGACAGAAGAGTGCAGAGGAGACATTCATCACCCAACCGCCCCTCGGCTGAAATGAAGACAGGAAGTCGGCTGTGACACAAAGATGATGGATCTGGCCGGGACTGTTGGAGATTGTGTGTTGTGTTGTTTTACACTTGGTACACTTACCAGCGTGCTCAGGATAATGTCACATCTCTGCGTGTCAGTGACATTCTTTTAGACGAATACTCTTTCTTCTGTCGGTGATGCGCTTTTGTCTTGCTCTTGTGCATCCAGACACATCCAGCCATCTCCAAATTCTTCTATCACTGAGGAAACAGCTTTGTTTGCTGCGTTTTTATCATTTATCAGTAAGTTCAAACACAAAGGCCACTAAGGACATCGGAACATTTTTCAGGAGCGAAACCCATGCGTCCTCTTAACCTCCTCGTTCCAAAGCATCTCTGCCGCTGTTTTATCAATCAAGTCATATATCCTGGCTTTCTTGGCCGTTTTGTACACAAATATTTACTTCACATTCATGCCACTGTTAACAATGGCCATTCTACTGAATCAGCGCCATTTTCATTCTCAGGCAAAATAAAATGTATAAATGCACAATAAAATAACTTTTATTAAGCACATTGATCTGAGTGCATATTTAATAAATACAACTGAAAAAGTTAATTTAAACTACCTTGAACACTGGTAAAATGGCATTAGCTACCTGTCCTCGCTTCCTAAAATTAGACTTTTACCATGAAATAATTAAAATCTTTAGGCAGTGTTTATTTTCTAAACAAAAAAAAAAAGTAAAAACTCAAGTTGTGTCCCTAGATTTTCCCCCAGTCCTGTTACCCAAACACATTACCACCTCTGCAAAATATATTTTTCTGCATATTATATTTCAACAATGACGGGGCATTAAAAGCCTCAGCACAGTCACGTTAACTACATTTTTAAAATTTGTTTATTTTTAAAATACTTTTTTTTTTTGGTTGAATCATTGTAATGTGCTTAGTGTCAACATGCACATATTTGCTAATTCTATGCTGAACCTGAACCTCACTCCTGTTACTCAAATGAGTCTTCTTCGACTTACTAAACTTGTACAAAAATGAAATAAAGTTGCCTGAGATGGGCCAATAAATATTTCGAGTAGTTCAATATGTTTATTATCAGATTTAAGGTTAAAAAAGACAGAAATTTCAGTTTATTTTGCTAGCATTACAACAAGAAAATGTCACTGATTTGGTGGAATAGCCCATAAACTGCTTGCAAATCTCAATTACATGTGATTTACACTGAAACAAAGGCACATTCATAAATGTTTTATGCACATAATCGCCTCATAATTTCATCCTTATTGGGAGGCTGTGAGTCTTCCTCTGTATTAAACATATTTTAATAATTTAGCCATTTCATCTGCACTAGAGCGGTGTCTGTACAGTGATGCTTTTAGCAACTCTGAATAGTTCCAAAATTGCAAATCTGAGAGCAAAAACTGCCATCAGGTTTTCTTCCAGTGGCTCTCATAACCTTCCCATGTAGCTGATCTCAGCTGTGAACTGCATCATCGACTCATTATTTTTTCAGTCTTTACAGTTTCAGTTCAGTGCAGATTAGTTACCTTCAAACCTTTTTGGCTTGTTGGTGTGACACCAGAGTTTCAAAGTGTCTTGTAAAGTTCTTTACAGCAGCTTCTGCCCTGCTGCAGTCAGACTGATGGCTAAATCCTAATCAAGGAAATGAGTTCAATAATGTTGCACATGTGCAACGTCTGCCGAGGGGCATTGCGGTTTGCTGGTTATTTGCTGCTGTTGCTTTTACTTCTGCTGTGTGTTATTTATTTATTTTTTTTTACATTGTATCCTTTCTCTTTGCGTTCATTGACTTGTGTCAATGCTGATGTCTTACTGTTGAGCTCTGAAGTTCAGTGAATTGTATGACCTCACAGAAATGTGACTTAAGGGGTTCTACGGTGAAGTATCTCCCTTACATCAGTGATCCCCAACCCCCGGGCCGCGGCCATTTGGTACCGGTAAAATAATTGCCATGTTTTATTTTGAAAAGTGGCCGGATTCTCTCTGTTACATCCGGCTCACTTGACGCATGTCCATTGTGGGTGTGCTAACTTTCTCTCGCACAGATAGACTACTACTGTATTTTTACCATTTTTCTTTCACCTCATACTTGGTCTCAAATGCTGATACTATGTGGGAATGAATAAAGTTAAGTTTTGATGACTTATTAAGTGCTAATGTGCACATTTGTCTCAAATTAATTCATGCTAGCACACTGCCTTTTACCACACACGTCAAACAGCGATGTAATAATGACGGGTCGGCATACAGATGTTGTTTATCTCTTAGTTTTACACAATACATAATTACATAATACAAAATTAGATCGCTATAGTGTACGAACCCAGACCCCCCCACCCCAGCATCTCCGCATTAGGGTCGCGGGGTATGTCGCCAGCCAATCGCATGCACCTTCCTGTGGACCATGTGCCTTGTAGAATATTCAACATTTTTTGGAGGGGTTAATGTGTTGAACTCAATTGTTTTTTTTTTGTTGTTTTTTTTTTAAAGAAAATAAACTTACAGTATAGTTGGGATAAGAAGTAACACAAACATGCAAAAATGTAACATTTCAGAGTAAATACAGTAAATGATATTTCTTGGTAAAGTCTTGGGCAATCGGAAATAACAAATGCTATTTTTTGTATGTTCAAGATCATTTGAATTCAACTTTTCAATTGTATTTATTAAATGCACCATCAGCTCAATGTGCAGGATACTTTTCTTAATAAAAAAAAAAATACAGCAAATTTTAGTGTGCATTTACGGTATACATTTTACTTCCGGGGGACACAAATGGCACAGATTCGGTGGAACGGCCCATTTAAAAATACAGAATGTCAACAATATAGTACATCGCAACAATAAACCTCAGTGAAATATTTTTGGACAAGCTTCTATTGGAATATGCGGTTTTCAAGCCTCCATTCAGTTCTATATACCGTATAAAGAAATGATTCAAGTCCCGTGCAGCTCATGTGCTGGTACAATCATCTCCTCCTGAAACTGCTTTCCACCGACTTCACCTTCAGAAGGCGACTGTGGAATTCTGACTACAAGTCCATGTTTAAATAGAATTGGAGCCTTACCTCACATTTGACACAGAGGACCTAAGGTTTGCAAGTGTGCACTTACACAGCTCATAAGATGTGTTTGTGTGTTTTATTACTGGTGGACAGGCCCCCGTCCCTCCATGTGTGAAGCAGGCTGCTTGGTGAAGATAAAACTGTGCAGGTATTTCTGAGCACTCCCGCTGAGGCAGGCCTTATCAGCAGCCTACCCTGTTGGTTGTGTTAGTCCATCCCTACGTGATATTAATACTCCCCCTTTCTTGAAGACTTCAGAAACAATTGGCATGGGTGGATGGAAGGGCGTATGTGCTGAATAGGCCCTCCCCGGTGCACACAAGTCCCCCTGTGGCTTCTGAAGGAAAGCGCCGACAAAACAGAGGAAGGTTCCAATCACATTAATCATGGCCTGCGGGAGCACTGGCACTCGCTGCAGGCACAGCGCAGCGGGGACAATTACATGAGAAGAAGATGTTGTGGAGGAGGATGCACTGTGCGTGCTTTTGTTAGGAATTCTTACTGTTGTAGGGTCCTAATTTTAGGACGTTTAGGGCTAGCAAGTGCAAAAATGTGTACCTTTTGTATAGTTTCCACTGCCCTATTGGGATTATTTGGGTTAGGTATTCCAGGAAGGGTGGGGCAGAGGCGGCGTACTGTGTATATACTATATATAGATGATGATATATGCAGTAGATGGCATATAATCAGGTTCTACAACGTAACATTAAGGAGTGGGGGAGGACACAAACATTGTATGTATGTGTATGTGAGATGCAATGCTAACATTACGTGAGGTTAGCCTATTGCTGACGAAAAACACAGATCCAACTTATTGTTCTACTATGTCTGTAGCGGACTGGCTTATAGCTGACAGAGCTCCAGGCTTTGTTTTAAGATATGTAGTGAAGTCGGCTTTAAAAAAACAAAAAAAAATGTTTTTTGTGAAGTGGCGGCATATACACGGGGCAGGTTCAGAGGTGGTGTTATGTCCATGAGGAAGGAGGGTTTTTGTTTCTATCATGAAAATGCTGAACTGCAGACGTCTTCTCTCAAAAGTGGAGCAACATTTGGTGCTCATAACCAGGCTCCGGGGATGCATACGACTGTTAGAACAGGGGTGTCAAACAGGGGTAATTTTGCTATTTTTATATATTACGCTATATTTTTATTTTATTTTTATTTTTTTGTAAAAACGCAAAAAAAAATTATACTGTACTATATATTTAAAGACAAATATTTGTGTTATTATTAGTTGTCAGTGTCAACGTATCAGATTCTCTTTTCATTTTGCCCTTTTACTGTATTTTTCCAATTTTTGCTTCTTTTTTTTTGTTTCATTTTATTTCTACAATGTGCCTCAGGTCAATTAAAAAAAAACCAAGCCAGAGGCAGAAAATTTCACCAACTTTCATCACCCCTGTGTTAGAACATCATTAAAAATGAAATTTTGCCTAATGTCAGACCGTTCATGCATGTGCTAAACTGATGCAAGTTAATGATAAATTGAAAAAAAAATCAACTCATAAAAAGGCAAAAGACATGAAATGCTGACCATTAGAACACAGAACAATTTGTCTTTTGTACATGTTGATGCAAACTTAAGATTCAGTGATACCATCTTGGTCAAGTCTTTCAGATAATCTGTCTGATACTGCTGACATTTGGACACATTTACCATCAGTCACCACCCATGGATTTTATGCTCTAAAAGACTGTTCCCTTTTCTTTTGTTTTAAAAAAAAAACTACCGCAGATCCCTGCTCTTTGTGGAAGTTACGTTTCACACCAACCAGCGAATGGCAAAAAGCCACAAGTAATTGGTACGCACCAAACATTAATATTTTTAACTAGGCCTGTCAAAATTAAAAACTTTAATCAGATTAATCACAGTTTTCGAAAGAATTAATCATGATTAATCACCATATATATTTGTATTGCACAAGATTATATGTTGTGTGTAATACATGTGGAAGTTTCCTTTAACGGCAGAATTTTTTTGACGCGCAATTAATGTGCGCACGTCCACTTTGACCCTCGGCCCACACCGTAGTTTGAAAAAGTAGCGGTGACTGTGGAGCCACAAGCGGGAACAAATATTGAGCAGAAATGGACAAAGAAAGGGATATTTTGATTAGTAAATTTAGCTTCAAAGCCCTGGCAGATGTCTGGCACATCTACTGTCGCTGTGATTAGTATTGTCACGGAGTACGTCGACTTGCCAGAAAGAAGTGAGAAGGTACTGAAGCACTGCCGGTAGTTTTCTATTGTCATTTATACAAAGGTAACTTGGCATACAAGTGTCTCAATTAACGAGTGTTGATTTTAGATGCAAGCCTTCTCTCGGCTGTTTTTTTGCTTTGAACTGCAAGCTAAAATTTGGGTAGGAACTGCTAGTTAACGGTAGGTATAACCAAGGACAACTATTTGGGGCTCATGTCAATGTGACCATGGCCGAAGAACTAGCAGCACTAGCATTAGCTAGCATTAGCAGTGCACTAGCTAGTCATCAACACATTAGTAAAACACTACACATTATAGTGAAACCACACGTCTGAAAATCTATTTGCCTAACACCAGTCTCTTTCATGGTCGTAACATTTGAATCACACTTGAACCATGTTAGCATGAGCAGTGAGGGGTTGCCTTCAAAGATATCATGTCATTTAAGTTGAATTCACGTTTTGAATGTATTTTCTGGGATTTCCAAGCACACTTCCGTGCAGCAAATTGTACTTCCATATTAAGGGTTACGACGTGAGCGATAAGAATATCCACTTATACAGAAAATGAGATTTTTTTTTTTAAATGGACCAAAAATGTGCATATTTACAAAGCCATAAATGCTGACTCATGAATATGCAGGATTCCACTGTAATATTAATAATAATAATAAAAGCAAATTGCACTTTGGCTTTTAGACAGGGTGTGAATAGAATATGATCTCCACCAGGCGCCTGAAACACATGTCTCTCTTTTTATGGCACCAAAATATTTTTTTATAGATCTAAATGGAGTATAAATATAACATGGTGGTATTTCTATTCCTGGGATAGCCCTACCGACCTTGTGTGTTTGCCTGGTACCACCCGTGGTCGGAGAGTCAACTTTAATATGCGCACTCACGTCCCGTTTGGGGACAGCAAGTACATAAGTGAGTCTGCACATGTGTTAAGCTTTGGTATTCCTCATAATGTAGATGTCCTCATTTTGGTTTTGGGAACTTCTCTTCCTTTTAGGGAGAGCAAGTGTGTGTTTGTGCGTGTGTACATGTGTTTGCTCAGGTATTCGGCATTTTGTTGGGTCCACGGAGACAACAAGTGCATCAATATGTGTTTGTGTGCGTTTAGATTAGGTCCTCTTCATATTGTTGGGTCCAGTTTTTTTATGTGGACTCATGCGTATGTAGGAGTTATTACTTACATTTGTATTCACACAGGGGAAATCTCATTGTGCTCCTGTGACTTGGTTGCCGCCATATTGGTCATATACAGATGTCCAGTGCTGATCTGTCAGCTTCCGTCAGCAATATGCGGCTGTAGCACAGCCCTCTTTACTTTAAGGGGCGCGAGACACAATTAGCTGTTAACATTAGATGGCAAAATTAAGCCTGTGCCAGTTATCCTCAGGGGAAATTAAACCACTGCAAATCTTGAAACCACCAGCTAAACATTAACAACAATTTGCATTTTTATAGCACCTGCAAGGAGGGCACCAAGTCCATTATCTCTGGGAGACAGACAGGGACTCCTTATTTATTATGGTTACGTACATCCCGTGTGAGAACACAATAGCATTTATTTAGGGAGTGTAGCAAACGAGAAGATTTAGTTTATTTCCTCACATTTTGGAGTGTTGTGATGACAAATCGGAAAGAGGCATGAGCGGCTGGCGTGGAACACAATGACTTGTTTGTCATGCAAATCCCCACTTTCTTCCTGTGTAAAAATAAACAAACCTAAACAGATGACAATTTGCAGAGGTGCTCAGCAGATCGGCTGCTGACAGCTTCCTTCGGTGTTGCTGCTAACAGTGAGCGCAGACATGTCGGAGGTGGGAACGCACGCTGACCGTCTCCCATTTCACCCTCTCTTCTGCAGGTGAGTGGCATGTGTGGACACTCTCCACAGCGCTCCGCCCGCTCTGTTGCATCCCCTCCCGTCCAGCATCCTCCTGGCTCTGCTGCCCGCAACACTCACCCCTCATCCTCAGACCCGGATGAGACCTTAGGGGGGCTTCGCAGGTCAGTAAATTTCAGTTTCTCATGTAAAGTCACTTTCGGTTCAGTTTCTTTCCCCCACATAAGTAATACAAGAGCAGGCCTGAACGAGCTATGTAATAATGCCCAGCAGGCCCACTGGCCTCTGGAGCGCAGTACATAAATTAACGCCATTTAGGAGAAGAGACACTCCATCCAGGATTCCATCTACTTACTTTCTGTTTCAGTCGTTTTGATGGACATTTTTTGTGCTTTACCTTCTTCAGGGAGTTCGTTTCCAGTCTGAAGGAATTCAGCTTCTTTTACAGCGGTCTCGGGGAGGCTCTGTGCAGCCGTGAACCTGCACCGGCAAACCACTCCCTCTGCTGGAATGGGCAGGAAATGACAGACAGGTATGTCAGTGGCTGTGTCTCAGTCTGCCATTTCTGTACTAAAGGCCCTTCTGACACCGCATTGATCCTCTTATAGCTCTTCAGCCGGGGCTGAGAGTGTGACTCGCAGTTCTCTGCCAAAACACTAGGGGCAGTGTTTTCCTAAGAGTGAGCATTCACAACTGTCTTTGACTAGGTATTTAACTTCCTTTGTCGTAGTCATGAACAGTGGCAACTGAAGTGACATCCACACCGTTGTTGGAGTTGCACAGTCAGTATCCGGATGTTGCACACAAAACCAAGGACACAAGAATTGAACAGGACTGTCCAATCAGCATCCACTTCCGTAGTACAGTATGGTTTGGCTGCCATGATGGTGAGCGGAATCCAGAAACATTGCATTGTAAACATGTCCTCGGCACTCTGCTCAGCCATTAAGTGCTCTAATAGATGACCCAAAAGACCAGGTTTGTCATTTTTCAAGTTCCCCCAAAAACAAAAACAAGTATGTGTGATAAAAATGTTGTAGATTTATGACACTGATTGCATAATAATAAACAGAAGAGTGGACAAAACTCACAAAGTGCATATTGTGTGGGGCTTCCAAACAATACAGCTTCAAGCTGATTTGTTTCTCTGGGCGATTAGTTGAACTCATGACAAGTAAATGATGATGATTATTCATCATCTACATAAGTCCTATTATTTTGCATGTTGATTGTTAAACGTAGGTAACACTCTAAGGAAGGAAAAAAGTCAAATATAGAAGAAAAAAAGCTTCTTTCATACTGCTGCTCATGTTTTTATTGACATCTACGTGTACAGTAGGTCATAATTCTGCAGTATAATGGATTTTTACACATTTATACATATATACATATATACTGTATTCAGAAAGAGTCCTACGAGAGTATGTGACCCGGGAGATGCTGTTTGGGAAGTGTGAGTCCATTGGACAATGAACACGTCAGACTTTATGCATATGATTAACTGCGAGCATTGTTTGGTCTGCTTACAAACTTACAAGTGTGAACGCTAATCAGACTACACTAAAGTCAGTATAATTTTTTTAACTGTTAAATGTGAACGCAGCCTTTAATGCCCCGCACAGCTCAGATAAGATATAAAGTACAAACAGACTTAGATTAATGGAGAATTTTCAATACTCTACTGTCCCTTTTGTTGAAGAGAGCTGAGGGTGATGTTTGCCCTGAGCTGATGGAAATTTGGAGTCTCTGGGAGGTTATTAATATGAGGCATGTTGTCACCTTCTTCTCGCTCAGTTAATTGCTGGTTTCATCATTTTCTCCTTCATCCAGTATATCAGGCACATTTGGTTTTCACTTCCCTCCTGCCCTTTGACCCCACAAATTATATATAACCCTCTGTCTGGCCGCACCTTCATTTTCAAGTTATCTCACATGCTTTTATAGATACGCCTTCCTCTTTCCGGCCTTTCTGAATTATTTGTAGGGTTCAATCATTGCACAGGCACGTTTGCTCCAGGTTAATATTTTAGCTCTTGTTGAAGAGGGCAGCTGTCTCAAAGATAGAGACACAATTTGAGGACGAGACACGGTGCTGGTGAGGGGCAGGGCCGTCCTGCGGGGCCGATTACAAGTTGGGCCGAACGGTGTGATAGGAACGTGTTGGGAGCCTGCAGAGGAGACTGAATGATGGAGAGATTACAATACCCCCCGGCAAGCAATTCTCAGTGTCACCTCACAGGGCACGTGCCTGCAAAAGAACATTTTCACTCCCAAGATTTGTTCTGGATTTTCTTCCATTACCGTCCGTGATAGGATCTTCTTCTTTTCTTATTGTTTCATGCAGTTAAATTTAGAAGAGGGGATAAGCGCTGAATGTTTGCAAGACTTCAGGAGTGCTCTCCAAGCTAAATATGGTGCTTTTTGTCAGACGTGTTTACCATCTCAGTTGGAGCTAAGATCAGAAGAGCAACCTTTTTCAGCGCATCAAACAGCGTCACGCTGATAACCAGTGTAACAGATGTGATGATGCGTCAGCGGCGTACTCCATATCCACCCCTGCATACGTGTGAGTGATAAATGGAGAAGATGCTTCGTTGAGTCATACATTTAATATATGGTCTGTGCAAAGGGAGAGCTGGTTGGAGAAAGGAAACTGTAGCAGTGCTTTGGTTAAAAAAAAATAAAAAGTCATTCGGTGGTGCGTTTGCTGTTTGCTAGTTAGGATATAATAGTTATACAAACTACAAAAACTATAAAGACTACTACATGATGTGCACCAACAGTTGAAATATGATCTTGTTTGGCGGTGTCCAAAGTGAAGCCCTGTATTTTTATCGGCCCACGGCACATTCTAAAAATATAATTTAACAAGAAAAAAACAGCAATAGCAAAAATAGAAAAATCAACAATAACAACAATAAAGTCAAAATATTAAGAGAAGAACGTTGTAATCTAATGAGAAAAAGTTATAATTTTATTAGAATAACGTTGTAATATTACAATGCTGTGAACTGTCAGGGGGTTCATGAGAGGCAGGGAGGACTTCCAGTATTAGTGCAGACCTGCCAACATGTATGAATTTGTTGGACTCAGCATGCAATTTGACTATTGAATACGCTCGTTTGCTTCACTGCTCGCCATTTTGTTGCGTTTCGCTGGTTTCAGGTTCGACTTCAGTCTGTAATTGAGAACCACTGTAATATTCGCAGGGAAAATAACGTCATTTTAGTAGCATGAAGTTGAAATATTGAAGAAAAAATACATTATTTAAAAAAAAAAGTCAGAGTGTTATTAGAAACAAAGAAAACAACGAATAAAGTTGTAATTTTTGGAAAAATAGGTTGTGGAAAACGTTATGATGTTAAAAGAATAAAGTAAAATATTATGGAAATGAAGTCACAATTAGAAGAAGATTTACAACAAGAAAGCTGAAATATTTGGAAAATTAAAAAAACAACAACAACAGCAACAGCGGAAACAGAGAAAACAGCTGTAGTTTTACGAGAATAAAGTCATAATATTGTGAGAATAAAGTCATAATATTATAACAAAGTAAGAAAATTTACAAAGATTATTTAAGAAGAAAGTTTAACTATTTGATAAATAAATAAAAAAGCAAAATTGAGAAAAAAGACAAAGACTGAAGTTCATACTAATAATACACTTTTATACCTACAGCACACCACAAAGCTGAGAATGCCGTCTTTTTCTTGAAATATATATTACTTCTTAGCTTATCTACATGCGTTGGTTGACAAAATACCAAAGTGGCCCCTGCATCCTGTCATTTTTCAGTATGTGGCCCTTGCTGGACAAAGTTTAGAGACCCCTGAGCTAGTGAAATATATACAGTGCCCTCCAGAAGTATTGGACCAGCGAGGCGAAATTCTTTATTTTTTGCTGTAGACTGAAAACTTTTGGGTGTAGCATCAAACGATGAGAATGAGACCAGAGAGCAAGATTTCAGCTTTTATTTCCCGGTATTCAAATCTGCATCGGATGCACAATTTAGAAGATAGCAGCGTTTGTTTGAACCCACCCCATTTTTCATGTGAGCAAAAGTATTGGAACATGTGACTGACAGTTGTGTTTCGTTACCCAGGTGTGACCTATCACGACGCTCATTCAATCAATAAATAGCACTGAATGTCCATGCTCAGTTTCAGGTTGCAGACTGCATTTAGAGGTGAAAACAGCATGAAAACCAGAGAGCTGTCTCTCGAAGTCGCTGTTTGTCCAACTTTCATTCTATAGTATTATCCCTTGAGAATATTTACTGTTACTGCTGAAATGTGACACAGTGTGTCCTTCTGGCGCTTGTACTGCTGTGATCCCACCTGGCGGCCATATGTGATCAGAAGCAACATGTCATCCAGTAACTGCTGACAACGATTTCATGCTAAAAAGATGGCTAGCTAACATTTACAGGTGTATAGCAGCGCTTCCATCCCTCTCTTCCTCAGCTCACATTTCCTCTGATCCGGTTCTAACTTGATCCCACATCCCTTTCCATTATTCATGTGATAATTAGCAGCAAAAAGGCAGGAGATCATAGTTAATAAGAAGAATAAATAATTAGGGAAAATGTCATTTGATCTTAATGAAACAGACTGATTAATGGAAATGGTGACATGTGTGTGTACGTGTGTGTCAAGACACACAAGAGAATGAGCTCATGTTTTGCAAGACTTTCTCTATTCTATGATCATTTCTCACAATAATAATGGAGACAAAATTGTGATAAGAGATTTGACCATCCAGCCAGCGCCCTCCTTTGAACTTGGCAGCTATGGTAGGTTCATTCTTAGTAATTACTCTAAATATACAACATATCTAATAAGGCAATAGCACGTATGGAACTTACTATATGATGCTGGAGTTCATGTTGAGTTGGACATTAACTCCCCTCTTCCCGGCGATCTAATACCAGCCAGGCTGTCATTTGTTTAATCACCACTAGATGGGGCTAAACACCAGGTTTTGGAAATAAAAGCTCCGCTCGCCAGAGCAGACCTCTGAACATTTCAACGTCATATAGTTCAGTCAAACTGATTTGTGTTGTTTATTCCGTTTTAGCTAGGTCCTAACTTTTTATTTTAGGACTTAATAAATCAGTATTTTACGTGACTCAATATGAATAGAACTTTTTTGATGGTTTATATGTTATTATATTGTTATTAAGTACATTTTCATAGTATCTGAGTGTATGTACATGTTTTATTGTTGTTAATTAAGCTGGTAGTTTAAGTCTGGAGGGTCTTAACTTTTTCCATTGAGGGCCGCCAAGTGAAAATAAAATGTCTATTTTCTCTCCAAACCCTCCTGCGAGCTTCACGTTGACGCTCTTCTCCATTTTAGGATCAACATTTGCAATAAAACTGTTTTTACTATTAGATTCGATTCAGCTCCAGAACCCCTCACGCCACCTTCACTCCTCGATATGCCTCACACACTTCTTAAACACATTTAAAGTATGAAATGTATAGGTATTCACCACTAATGAATGATCATGAAGGATGATGCATGAACCGATGGAATCGGAGTCACAGTGTAGAAGTAATATGCAAGTCTCACAGCAACTATGATGCGGTAACAAAGTGTGAAGTTTTGACAAAGTGAAGTGATCAGTGGAGCATAAAGAGATAAACATGTACAAATTGGGGGCTTTGTCAGCAGTGGTACATGTATGATGTACATTTTATCTGTATTATCACCTATTTATAAATTATTAGCGACTTACGGTGACTTGGATGTCTTTTCTGTTGAAAAAAAAATACTATTTATGGAGAAAAAATGTTTTTTAAATGATTTTTTTTCCCCAAAATTTGCGGGGCCTTTTAATGCAGAATTGCAAATGTGCGGGGATCCATTGTAGTGGTACGAGAGCGCATGTTAGTGAAGGATGCCCCTGTCAGAGCTCTAATTACAATACAATTCAGCCAACTGAAACTGCATTCTCAGCAATAAACATGCTAGCGATGAATCTCGCAGTGTCCTATGTCAACATCAGCATCTTTGTATCACTTTGAAGCATAATGATGACACTCGCTTATGATATCAGCCACGTCATTTCTTTTTAAATAGTTTTGTCCATCTGCATCAAGTATTGCTCTCTCTGTCCTGTCAGGTTTTCCGGGCCCAGCCTGAAGCGGTCGCACTCGGGTTCTGAATCCCGGAGCAACAAACCTCTGGAGCCTGTCATCAGTCAGATGATAGACAAACTCAAACATATCAACCAGGTGAGCTGCGGGAAATTCTTTGCGGGCATTTGTGTTTGTGCATATAAGCTGTGAAGACGTTAGATAGACGTCCACAGGGGTCAACAAAGGACAAGTGAAGGTATGAAATGTCAGTTGAAAAACAGCGTTGGCAAGAACCTGCAAACAACATTTGGGTCTCATCTGTGCTCTCATGAGACACAACAACGTGGCCAGTGTTGGACACTCGCAGGGGCGATTGGGATTGTTGTGACATTCAGAAATTATTTGCAACATCCACCGTAAGCCCCAGCTGTTTTCACGGCCAGAAACCTATTTTTCAAACTGTCATCGCCATGGAAACACCTTTTGGAGTGCGCCTGGCAGGAGTGTTTGCACGTAGGCTTGAAGTCAGTAGGCAGATGTATCAGGCAACCGATATGGCCAAGTTTCCTGGTTCCTGGTGGTAGAACTTGTAGTTGTCAGCATGTTGAATCACCACCCCCCCTCCAACCCCCCAAACACAGACACATTTGCTTCAAGTGTTTGTGGGTGTAGGTGTGCAGGCCTGACTTGTGGATTACAATGCTTCTCTCTGCTTTAAACAACCTGAAAGATTCAAGCAGCAGCTGCCGACCCTCTCAGCTCCTCTGACAAGCGGAGACTCCCAAGTAAAAATACAAAGGCTCGTAGTTTCCGACTGCAATTTTCTTCTTTTTTTTTTTTGCTGCATTACCTCATGCTTAGTCCTGCAGGAAAGTCGGACTTTAAAACATCAGGGATGGATGTTTTCTTACTCCCTTTCTCCCACACATGACAGACTTTATACTGTATTTGTTTTTCTATTTTATGCATAGTCAAAGGGTAATGTTGGTTTATTTTTAACATAGGGCTTAGTTGGTGACATTTTGGTCATTTTTTAATCATTATGCAAACATTTTCTTCAACCCTAACCTCTCTAGATGAATGACTTCTCTTTAGCAGTGAGTTTATTATTGTAGTTTGCAGTGTCATACAACTGCAAGCTGAGAAATGTTTTTTCAACATTTCATACATAAAAATATATTCTTATTCTACTAATTTGTTAGAGTCTTATGTCGTTTAGTAGGCTAAAACGCCCAGGCTATTATATCACCCCACCGACCAGCAGTAGCTGGTGACAGAAACATTGTGAGAACTGTAAAGAAAGACCCTAAAACAACTGTTGGTGACATCAGCAACAACCTGCAGAGGGCAGGAGTGAAAGTACCACTTTGTTCATGAACAAAATAGTACAATAGTACAAATAGTAAAATGGCCAGAAGCACTTTCAACGACACTGTGTAAGAGCAACCCTGCCAGCAAGGAGTAGGTGAGAGAAGTCTATGTTCTGAAAAAACATTCATATTCATGTTCTGGACTGTTATTATTAAAGATTGTCAAAACTGGATCAGTTAGTCAGTACAGTCTCTTTTGGAATACAGTGTTCCCTTGCTCTATCTCGGTTCACCTTTTGCGGATTCGCAGTTTTTTTTTTGTGCTTCTTTATTTTTAATTACAGCATATGAACGCTGTTGCAGGCCCAGCCTGGTCCTTTAAGAGGAATTGCATTGTGAGAAGTTGAGTGTCTATCTCTTCCCTATTTCATCTGTCTGTACCTCCCTCATCTTTTCTGCTTCCTGATTGGCTGTAGACCATTGTCAGTCAATCTCCTTTGTGCCGTCCTGCCACGTCTCCTGTGTCATTGCTAGGTTGCTTGCTTGCTAGGTTGCTTGCTTGCTAGCTTGTAAATGAATCTTGGGTTCGTCTGCAGCAATATGTTTTAACAACGATACAAAAACGCTACAGTACAGCAGAACGGTGCAAAAAGGCACGGTCCCAGGAGTGAAATATGCGTGAGTGACTTAATAATTTCTTGTGTTGATCATTAAGGTTATTCATTAAAATTCAAACAAAGGTTTGAACTTTTTTGAGACGGTTTAAAAAAGAGAGAAATGTGAGAAAATGTTATTACCTGTCTGAGAAACGTGTATAAAGCTTATGCTGAGGGTTCAGCCTTAAAACATATATAATAATTGTAAAAAAAAAAAAAAGAAGTTGGCTTCTTCGCGGATTTCACTTTTTGCGGGCTATTTTGGGAACCTATCCCCCGCGATACAGGAGGGAACACTGTGCCCCATTCACGAACATCTTCTTAAAAGTCTTCTTAAGAAGTGTACTTAAGAAGGCGCGGGTTGGAAACTGCGCCACATTCACGACACGTTCTTAAGTAGGGATAATCGTTCACACCGGTGTTCTTAGGTTGATGAATGCCAACTGCGATGCACGTGCATGTAAGGCCTAATTTGCATAGGTCACCGCCTATTATTTCCTATATAAGGTAAAAAAAATGTGCCGTGCGCAACAGGCAGCTGGAGGCGGAGATGGCAACGCGCAAGGGCAAGACTGAGGAGCAGCTGGACAACAAACAGAAGAAAAACTTCAATTCTACTGAAATAGAGGTGCTTTTACAAGGAGTGACCGAACACAAGACCACCTTATTTTCACGTCTATCCACCGGTCATCAGGCCATCCAAAAAGAGTCGGCATGGACCACCATTGCAGGCAACATAAATGCCGTTTCCACGGAGAAACGCGCCACCGCAGAGGTTAAAAAGAAGTGGTTTAACTTAAAATAGACTCAAAAAAAAGATTGGACTGCACCGGGGGGATCTGGAGGAAACGGGAGGTGGGCCATCAATCAGAAACCAAACCATTTTGGAAACTCTAGAAAATATTTACACGATCATGATGGAAAAATAAAGTCAAAATACATAGTTTGTGTGTGACAATTTATTTTTTCTGTGGTTACATTTGATTAGACGCTGCCTAATTAATACAGCAGCCCCGTGCTCTGGCTCAAGACGTGGCTGGGGGCGCATGTCGTCATCTGGGAGTGCTCGTGCGCAATAGGCACACCACATTTCATTGCGATGTTATTCTGATGATCCTGCACACCTGCAAGAACAGAGAGTGAAGCCTGAAGCGGGACATCAAATATTCGTCGCTTTCAGCAAATAAATCTACATGGTCCCTTTACATTCTCTCTCTGCGCAGCGCACGTCCTGCCAGCTACTTTTTTTTTTTTTGATGAATTGGGATTTGAATATATATTTATCGATGGAGTATATTTCAGTTGTTTTGATGATAAATAATTGTTGGGATATTTTATTTGCACTACATTTTTTGGGATCAGGTTGCAAAATCCATCATGAGGGCGATTGCGCATTGAAAGTGCAAGCTTTGCTTGTGCGTAAGAGTCCTCCTGAGCGTTCGTAGAATTTGTTCTTAGATCTAAGAACTGTGAGTTAAGAACACGTTTCGTGAATGCCAAAAATCTTTGTAAGAAGGCTTTAAGAACACATTTGTGCGTAAGAACGTTTCGTGAATGAGGCCCACTGTACTTGATGTTGCCCAGCACCTCATGAAACTCTACCTCCTATGGCCCCCAGGTAAACTGAGTTTGAGACCCCTGGTTTAGAGTATGAAATATTGTAATGACGATGAGGCAGGATTTGCACTAATCAGTCTTTTATTAGCGTCTACAAAACAGCGCTGTATACATTACAGCAAGACACACTCCACACTTCAAAGCGGCTCGGCAGCTCTTTTTCTCTCTTGGACTGACTCTCACTAGTAGGCAAACTGCACACAAACTGCCCCCTATAGAACTATACACAATACTGCCATCGCAACAATATCATATGAAAACATTAGAATCAAAATAAAAACAAGCACAAATGGAGGAAAAAACATTTATAATCTCCCATACAAAGCCACAAGTAAATGTGTAAACAATGGTTGGTTTCGGGTTTGATTTCAGCTATGTTGACCAGCATTTATGTTGACGTCAACTGCATTCCACTCTGTTATGCAAGTCGGTGGTTTTCATTAATAACTGACGGGAAGCGCGATCGCATTCATTAATGACTCGTCTACTTTGCAGATGCCAAGGACCATCTTTTCCACGCGTGCCAGGATCAGTGAAGTGTACCGACCTTGAGTGTGGATCAAAGCACTCACAACAGATGCTAATTAACTTGTATTAAGATGGTAATATTGGTATAAAAGGCATTAGAAGTTGGGACTCACACACTAATGAAATAATACTTTCAAAACTTCCTGCTCTGTCAGGGACAAATATTTGTAACAATATGATTTACAGCAGAGCCGCTGCAGTCAATGTGAGTTATATACCATGTGGATCATGTTTCATGATTGATGACGTTTGGCTTTGCTGAAATGACAAAGCTCATTGTGCTGCAGGCATTCCAACAATGAATGTGTGTACATGCATGTGGATATTTAAAGGACTTTTATTCTGTTCAAATACACGTTTACCTCCATTCCACCTTCAGCGCCCTGCCCCAAATTCGTCCTTTGTGTTCTTGAGTTTAAAATGTTGGAACAGGGTCTGAAGAAAGACTGATTGCAGATTTCACGTACAGTGAAATTTTGGATTTGGGATTTACGACCCAGCTGTCAGGACAAATATTTATACTACAAATGATCGCTGTACTGGGGTGCACAAAATAACAGGAACGCCTTGCACAGTCATGCAATCCAACCCAACAGGAATAACTTTCTAATGTCCAAACTACTGTTTTGTAAGTATAATTTCACACAGTTCTTAAATAAGATATTTATCACGATCCATAAATCTTTTAATGGAAATGGAAATAGAAATACATACATTGTTTGATTCTCCACAAAAAAAATACATCTGCCATTCTGCTGATTGGAGGGGATTTCACCACAGCAACAGTCATTCAATCAATAACAAATATTTTCAAAGGATCTCAAACCTAAAACGTGCTTTATAATCCTGCAAAATGTTTATTGAGTGCACACAGCATTTCTGCTCCAAGGCGGCTTGTTGTAAACATCCTGGAGAAAGTGGCCTTGTTTAGTTAAAAGCATTTTTACAAGGTCTCTGCCTCCCTGTCAATTGGTGTTGGATGGTGCGGGGCTCGAAGCAAATGGACTAAATAGGACTGTGATATGAGAGGGGAGGCCACAACTCACACATAATTATTTTCATCTGCCCCCGATTATGCAGTGTGCATGAGGAGCTGCCAACAACACAGATAGCATGTGTAAACGTCCCTGGAAGTGGACCAGAGGAGCGCCATCCTGATTCCACATGACGATGCTCCGGCGTGTATGCTTCATGTCCAAGATACGGGCCACACATATTATTGTCTTTTTTTCTAATGTAATTGGAGAAAACAAGAAAGTCGCCACCCGATAAGAAACGATGACTATGTTTAGAGTATATAAGTTGACATTCCTGTTTTCCCTGGGAAACTCCTCTATTTTTCTTCTTTCTCGTCCTAAATTTCCCATATTTTAACTTCCATCCATCCCATCCATTTTCCTCCACTTATCCGGGTCCGGATCTGGGAGGAAACTCATTTCAGCCGCTTGTATCCACCATCTCCTTCTTTTGGTCACAACCCAAACAAAGCTCATGACCATAGGTGAGGGTGGGAACATAGATCGACCGGTAAATTGAGAGAGAACAGTGACCGCATTACTGGAGACACTGCTCCGATCCGCCTATCGACCTCACACTCCAACCTTCCCTCACTCGTGAACAAGACCCTGAGACACTTGAACTCCTCCGCCTGGGACAGGACCTCATTCCCAATCTGGAGGGAGCAATCCACCCTTTTCCGAGTAGGAACCGTGGCCTCGGATTTGGAGGTGCTGAGTCTCATCCCACTGTCATTGACCACATGGGCGTTGAAGTCTCCCAGTAGAACGACGGAGTCACCAGTTGGGGTGCTCTCTAGCACCCCTCTGGTGGACTCCAAGAAGGCTGTGTACTCTGAACTGCCGTTTGGCGCATATGAACATCTGTTGCTGCAACTTTTAATACAGTTGTTTCTCGTTTATCGCGGTTAATTGGTTCCAGACCCGATCACGATAAGTGAATTTCCGCAAAGTAGGATTCAATATTAATATATGGAATAATTTTGTAGTTTTGTAGTTTTTAACATTATTAGAGCCCTGCAGACATGAAAAATACCCCTATAGTCACCTTTACACATCACCTAATATACTGTAGTAGACATAATAAGCGATAATAAGACATAATAACTCACACGTTAGCATTGGAAAAGTTCCTTGTTATAGTATCTCAAACCTAAGGTGGGTCGAACCTACCACTTCCACACGGAATGGGAGAACTTTTTTTCACTCTGTAATGTTAGACTCTGCAACCATGGCTGCAGGTTAAGGTAATGTAATGTAAGGCTATGTCTCATCAATGTAACATTACTGACACCTCGTAACTAGAATACTACATATAAATTTTCTTTCGATATTTTTTGACAAATAATAGTCCATAGTCAACCACAAAACAACGATCATTTATTTATTAATTACATTTTTTTTTCAAAAACCGCGATAGAGTGATTGATTGAATCGCGATGTAGCGAGGGCCGACTGTACTGCAGGTGACAGTAGTGACGGTATCGACGCCTGAACTACAACAATCTGCAAGAACAATAGTGCATAGACCTACAGTAAAAAAAAAGAAAAAACACTGTCTCCTTGCAGCACAGCTCCAGGAACCTATTTGAGGTTTTGATATAATTTATATCATCTTCATTACATTTCAGCTAGTAGAAAATCTGTCGTAGAAAGGAAAGTCCTACGAGTGTACGTGAACCGGAACCGGAACATGTGTGAGGTCGTCCGACAATGTACACATCACATATGCCGTCCGATCAAGGCGCGACTTTATGCATATGCTTAACTGAAAGCAGTATTTGGTCTGCTGACAAAAATACAGGCGTGAATGCTAACCAGATCGCAGTAAAGTGACCACCAAGTGTCTTTTTAACATTTTTCCAGACCACGGTACCAGACTTCAAATGTGAACGCACCTTGCTGCTACACAGTCTTCAATTTGCTGCAGTGGTCTTTCCTTCATGCTGCCTTCCGTGACCTCTTACGTGAAAAAAGAAAGTTTCACATACAGACGTCATGTGAAAAATGACTCTTCTTGCCCGGCTAGTAGTTGACGATGGCACTACATGTGTAGAAACACTACACGCATGCACACCAACTGCTGGTCCTGCTATGTGTGGCTTTTGGGTTTGACATATGTAAATAATGAAGAGTTGCAGGCAATGTATACTTTGCTGTAGATGTGTTATAAGAACAAACATTACAACAGCCCTATGGTGCGCCATTTTTGTTTTGGTTGTGCGCACTGAACACTTACAACACAGACCACCCTTTTCAGCACTTGAACACATTTTGGACTTCTACTTTGAGCCCTATTAGGCTCCCGAAGCAGCATTTTTTTAAATATTATTTTTTTAAATGGTCTTGTGTAAATGCCATCTATGTGTGATTGGACTTGTAACTAGAGTTGATCCCTGCATAGTTGCAAACGATCCACACTTTTGGTTCCATTGACTCTCCATAAGTAGGCCTTTAATTGATAGAAAACGCATCTAATTTACCCTAGCTTGGTGATCATTTGTAAATATTTAGGAAGAAACATGTGAGTGTTTGCCCCCTTCCTGATTTCTTTTTTATGTTTGTCACACATAAATGTTTGAGATCATCAAACAAATTTAAATATTAGTCAGTCACAACACATCTGAACTAAACTGAAACTTTTTATAATTAAGGGAGAAAAAAAATCATGTGTGAACAAGTGATTGCCACCTAGACCTAATAATGGTTGGTCCACCCTTAGCAACAACAACTGCAATCAAGGATTTGTGATAACTTGCAATGAGTCTCTTAAAGTGCTGTGGAGAAATTTTGGCCCACTCATCTTTGCAGAATTGTTGTAATTCAGCCACATTGGAGGCTTTCAAGCATGCTTTTTAAGTTCATGCCACAGCATCCCAGTAGGATTCAGGTCATAACTGATGACTATGCCACTCCAAAGTCTTCATTTTGTTTTTCTTCAGCCATTCAGAGGTGGACTTGCTGGTGTGTTTTGGATCATTGTCCTGCTGCAGAACCCAAGTTCCTTTCAGCTTGAGGTTACGAACAGATGGTCCGACATTCTCCTTCAGGATATTTTTGGTAGACAGCAGAATTCATGGTTCCATTTATCACAGCAAGTCTTCCAGGTCCTGAAGCAGCAAAACAGCCCCAGACCATCACACTTACCCCCACAATCTTTTACTGTTGGTATGATGTTCTTTTTCTGAAATGCTGCGTTACTTTTACACCAGATGTAATGGGACACACACCTTCCAAAAATTTCAGCTTTGGTTTCGTCAGACTAGAGTATTTTCCCAAAGGTGTTGGGGATCATCAAGATGTTTTCTGACAAAATTGAGACGAGCCTTAATGTTCTTTTTGTTCAGCAGTGGTTTTCATCTTGGAAGTCTGCCATGCAGGTGTTTTTTTGCCAAGTCTTGTTGTTATGGTGGAGTCATGAAAACTGACCTTAACTGAGGCAAGTGAGGCCTGCACTTCTTTGGATGTTGTTGTGAGGTCTTTTGTGACCTCATGGATGAGTCGTCGCTGCGCTCTTGTTATAATTTTGGTTAGGTTCACCACTTTTCCTGGCTTTATAACCTTTTTCATACTGATAGATCTCAATTCATCTCAGTTATGTTTTAACGGGAGGGGGCGTAATCACTTTTTGACACCGGCCCATGTAGGTTTGGATTTTTTTTTCTCCCTTAATAATAAAAAGCTTCATTTAAAAACTGCATTTTGTGTTCAGTTAATATTTCAGTTTGTTTGATGATCTGAAACATTTAAGTGTGGCAAACATGCAAAAGAATAAGAAATCAGAAAGGGGGCAAACACTTCTTCACCCCACTGTTGTACGTAAGTGCAAAAGGCAGAATAGTGTGGCAAGGCTGAGTTGCACATGACATAGTCAGAGGCAAATTTCAACTTGCTTGAGGAGGTACTCTGTAATTGCGGTTCATCCCTTACTCACACATCACAAACCAACAGGATGTCATCAACCCAAACACCTACCACACTCAAGGTGCAAGCAGAAATAACACAAGTAACACATGTGGAACCCACAACGTAACTTTATCACATGGACAAAATAAATGCTTGCACACGGATATACATGCAAAACAATACTAGTATGTATAACCCACAAGGCGTTCTGGGAAGTCCACACACACACTTCCCCAACAGGAAGTTATCCAGTGTGCCTTGGGGGTTATACATGCCACTACAGTCGTCCCTTGCCACTTCACTGTTTGAATTTGAATACATATCATATATAACATATGATTATGAATACATATAAATGGTGAATGAAAGGGATAAATGACCATTTAAGGTTACTTTTACCTTAACTGAAGACGTGATACTTGATGTGACTGCTCCCAAAGACACGATGTGGCACCAGATAAACACGCACACCACCTGTTTTGCCATGGGTTGTTTCTTGAATGCACCTCAATAAGACAAAGTGGACCAGGGGTCTGAAACGCATGCAGCATACGGCTCTTTTATCCTTCTGCTGTGGCTCCAGCTGGTTTATACTTCTGTGTAGTCACTACGTCGTTGAGAGTTGAGTGTGACCAGCGCCATTCTCCTTCAAAGTGCTAGGGGCGGTGTTTTCTGATGAGTGAACTCGGTGAGAGACCATATATAGTAATCCCTCATTTATCACGGTTAATTGGTTCCAGACACAGATAAGTGAATTTCCACGAAGTAGAATTCCTTATTTATGAATTAATATTCTCATAGTTAGAGCATAGAAAACCTGTTTACAACCGTTCAAATATGGTTTGTAACATTATTAGAGCCCTCTGTCCCGAGGGTGGTGGGCGGACAGAGTTGAGTTTTGGTTTGGCGTGGGTTTCTGCAGCAACAGTAGCCCGTGTTTTTATTAGGGATTATTGTGCCTTTTGTGAGATAATTCAAACCTGCAATAAAATCTTGTTGTTCTCGCGGTCAAGTCTGGCGTTTGTGTGTCTCACCGAACATTACAGTAACATTACTGACACCTGGTCAGTGTAGATAGAATACTACGTATCATTCACAGTGTCCTTGAATGCATCTTCTAAATGCCTTGTGTTTGGATTTTAGTTCATTTAGCCATTTTTATGCTTTAGAATGCTTAATGTAGGCAAAAAAATGTCAAATTTGCTTCAACATATGATGTATCGAGGGAAAGGCTTCTTGAGACGTCATCTGTACTTTTGTGAAGAAGGTGTCGGACGTTTCGCTCCTCATCCGAAGAGCTTCCTCAGCGAACTAATAAGTGCTGGTAGCCTAGGCCTTAAATACAGTAAGAGTGGGCGGAATTGGTGTGCCAACACCCTCCTCCTATTGGTTCCTTACACTAAGCCTGGGCGGAGTAGTGGTATAATCCTCTCCTGCTATTAACACCTCTGATGAAAGGGAAGTGTCGCTCCCTAAATTGGGTATGAACGACTCTGATACTGACTCGTTAGCATCTATTGTTCTGGCTCGGCCCTGGCTCCACCTCATTTTCAAGACTAAGAGCTGTGGATTTTGGTCTCAGTAACCTGCTGAACACAGGGTCCAAATTAAACCTCAAACCACCATTCCGATTCAATGATGGGTTCTGTTGTTTGACAAAAATAGCTTCCTTTACTCCTCTTTCAAACCATCTGTTTTCTTTGGCCAAAATCTTTACCTCGCTGTCCTCAAAAGAGTGATTGGTTGCTTTAAGGTGTAGATGTACTGCTGATTGAGGACCACTAGAATTGTCCCTGCAATGTTGATAAAGCCTTTTTTGGAGCATTTGCTTAGTTTCCCCAATAACAATAGATGCTAACGAGCCAGTATCAGAGTCGTTCATACCCAACTCAGGGAGCGACACTTCCCTTTCATCGGAGGTGTTAATAGCAGGAGAGGAGTATACCACTACTCCGCCCAGGCTTAGTGTAAGGAACCAATAGGAGGAGGGTGTTGGCACACCAATTCCGCCCACTCTTACTGTATTTAAGGCCTAGGCTACCAGCACTTATTAGTTTGCTGACGAAGCTCTTCGGATGAGGAGCGAAACGTCCGACACCTTCTTCACAGAAGTACAGATGACGTCTCAAGAAGCCTTTCCCTCGATGGACAACTCCTGTACGACTGAGAGCCTACACAGAAACATATGATGTATATTTTTTGACTAATAATAGGCCTTATACAACACTTAACAGCATGATTTATTAATAATATATTTTTGAAAAATTGTGACAGAGCGACACCGCAAAGTGACGAGGGATGACTGTATGTAACGATTGAGTGCTCAGATAGGTTTTGTTGCTCTAAGTGGGTTTTAATTTGGCGGAAATGGACCCAAATGGCTCTTTTGATGCTAAAGGTTGCTGACACCTGGCCTAAACATACCAGCAGAGCCCAGGCTTGATTAGAGTGTTAAAAATGCACATCTTTACTCATGTTTTTTCTTCATCAAAAAAGTAGGGGATGTATTGTACTTTCTTCTAATGTGTGAATGTTCTTTTCTTTCTCCATTCCAAAGTGCGCTGTGACGAAAGGCCTGCGAAATGCAGCAACACAGCGGAAAAGTCTCATTTCTTACATTGTCAGCATAGATTCAAGTATCAACAGTCGTAAGAGGCTCGCTGGTACTGGGACCCGAAAGAAAACACACCGAAAGAAGAAGAAAAATCTTGTATCCGTTTTCTCACGCCTAACACAGCTGATATCACGACCGAGCCCCGTTCAAGTTTAACACAATCTGTTGACTATAAATGGATGAAGACAAAATACATTTTTGTGGAAGCTGCCGGAGCGTCGCCGTGTGAGGTCTTGTCTGCGCCGTTTGGACTATGTCAGCGCTGACACAGTCAAGTGTCCATGAAGGCGGCACATCTCTACCGTGCTGCTTGTGCTGCAGTTTGACGTTTCTATAGTGAGGAGTGGCCCAGACAGCTCCTGTGTGGAATTCAGGGCCTTCAATGAGAACATATTATTTTGATGATGTGCTCATGTTCGGCAGAGATGAGCTTGTTTTGCTCCACATCTGTTCAGCTTCCCAGAGTATCATGTTTCTGCTCTCAACAACTAATCTCACAGGAGATGGTTGAGCTAGTAGCGAAATGGAGCAATTATGTGATTGGTCTTTGATTACAGAGCGTTCCCCACTCATTTGTCGGATGAATTTGCAATTTAGAAGGTCAGGCCTCCTGGGACTTATTCTGACAAGCTCAACTTGGCAATATGACACTCTTTGGAGAGATATATTAAAAACATAATGCATATGAAAGATGTCTTTGTTGGAAATTTTGTAGGAATGTTCAAATTGCTTCATTAATTCGCTCTTTCATTTTTAGATGAACCCATCTTTCAATTGTGTGTACTGTACAAGTTGTAAAAGTCAGAGCCTTCTTTATCTGTGCTGCCTCGTTGGCCGTCTTTCCATGGCTCCAGCTGTGCTGACTTGTGTGTGACAGACTCCAGCTCTGTCGCCCTTCCCTCCTCCACCCCCGCCGCCTTGTCCTTCCCTCTAAAGCCCTCTAGATCCCCTCCTCTCCTTCCAGCTTCCCAGCCTAATTGAAGCCAGAACCTGGGAAAATCCTGCAGGTAGAACAGGAATCCAGGGTGGAAAATAAACCAGATCCTGAGTGCCAAAAATTCCATCACACAGTCTCACTTCCTCAAGAGGCACCAGAGCCTGGCCAGTGTGTGCATGACACCTTATGCAAACTCATATGGGATACACACACACACACACACGTACAAGATAGATACAGTGCACACTTTTTTAGTTGTGTAATTACAGCAGATCACACATGCTTCTTCTGTACTGATGGTTTAAGCATAAAATACGGGTGGGCAATACTGCTAATTTTGGTATTGATCTGATACCAAGTAAATACAGGTCCAGTATTGCTGAGAGCGATACTACCAACACAGTAATCCCTTGTTCATTTCTGTGTTAATCGGCTCCAGACCCGACAGTGATAAGTGAATTTCCGCAAAGTACGATTCCTTATTTATAAATAAAATATTTATGTAGTTACAGCATAGAAAAACTGTTTATGACCTTCTAAATAAGTTTTTTTAACATTATTTGAGCCCTCGAAACATAAAATAACACCCTTATAGCCACGTTTACAGTCATATTACCCAATATAGTATACATAATTAGAGAAAATAAGACATGTAAGGCATAAATAAGACATAATATAGACTCAGATTCCTTGTTGTTACTTTTTTACTTCTGGTTTCTGTACAGTACTTCCTGCGGTCTCATCAATGTAACACTGCTGACACCTAGCAATCAGTGTAGAATACTACACTGTAGAATACGTCAGAACGTCTTTGAATGCGTCTTCCGAATATCTTATATTTGTATTTTAGTTCCTTTAGCCATTTGTTGCTTGAAATTGCTGAATTTAGGCAACAAAAAAAGTTAAATTTGGGTATGTATGCATTTGTCTTACTAATAATAGGCCATATTTAATCACAAAACAGCAATTATTTATTAATTCATATATTTTTGAAAAACCATGATAAAGGGAATCTTTGTGATTTTGCCTTTAATTAAAAAATATTTTTAATCAACAAATGTATGTGCGAACAATTAAATACAACAGTCCATTTTGTACCCCGCCTGTCGCCCAAAGTCAGCCGGGATAGGCTCCAGCGTACACCCTAATGAGGAGAAGCGGTATAGAAAATGGATGGATGGATGGATGGATGGAGTATAAGATATTGTAACAATATCAATAAAATGATTACTTTTTATTACATCCAATCGTTTGAGCAAAATAAATGAAAACATTGCAAAATAGCTGCAAAACCTACGAGTGGGTGTCATTCAAATTCTTTTTGCTCCCCAAGCCCTACTGTGTCCAAGAGCTGATGTTTCTAAGCAATATACAAATACAACAATACCACACAAGACAACAAAAACCACAGATACTATATGTGCAAATAAACATTGAAAAGAACTGAAAAATATGGATTGCACCAGGCCAGTATTGATCCATACTAATAATCTACCTGCCCCTAACGTAAAGCAGGACCTCAAAAAGTCTTTGAAAAAATGTGGCCTACACATTACCATGTGCGAGTTGCTGATATCAAATAGAAATAAGCATGCGGTGGCCTTTCCCTACTGGGTGTGCTCCAATCAGACTAATAGACACCGTGGGTGTGAGACAGGGCCTGCTGTTTTGTAAACTTGCTAACCAAACCATTACGGCCCCTCAAGTCAAAGAGGCAGACTTGTGTTTGATGTTATTTACCGAGGGTTTTCAAGCGTTATTTAATACACCCCCTCAGGGCCCTTCATCCTCTTGCCCTTGTGGATTTTATGTAGGCGAACAGCATCGGAGGAGGAAGGAGGCTTGTTATTCTGCTATATTTGTGAGCAGGGGGCTCAGCCATGAGGGTTCTTTAAATGAAGTGTGACACCTGGTGTAAACCTCTGAGGAGCCGGGGGGTCATTTATGCAGGCGAAGTTGCTTTCCTCGTCAGAGCGCCACACGCATGTCAGGTGGGCGGCTTCGGGCTTCATGCTAGGTTTAGGATCGGAGTTATGGTTCTTTAACTTAAGGAATCTAACGAGCAGATAACCCCCCTCCTCAGACGTCCCCACATCCACACACTCCCACTGCAGCCCTCTCCCCTGCTGGCTAGGAGGTCAGACAGAGCATGTGAGGGCTCTTTTCCTCCCAATTAGTCTGCCTGCTAATGAGGCCCAACCATCCCTTCTTGCACTGCCACCCATTCCTCCTTTTACCTCCACCGCCCCAAAGCCTGGAGGCTCAAGTCAGGGTCGCCTCTCTGTGCCCACTCCCACACCACAGCCACCCCACTGCACTGGGTGTAATTATGACACGGCTATGGTCATAAAAGTCCTGTTGCACAAGCCTCACCACAGTGTTTTTATTTCTGGCTTTTGGCTGTCACAGTCCAATATTATTTGTTCTTTTCTTACTTTTTATTAGTTGACCAGGAGGCACATGAGCTTATGAACAGCTGAGTCTTCCGACTGCAGTTCCTGACATCCTGGGCTTGTTGTCACTGGGCACAGTCACATGTTCCTGTGAAACAGGATCCGTCCCCCCACAAAACAGGTCAGGGGTCACACTTCCTGTTTCCTGTCTGTGCTAGGTCATCAGAGGGTCTCCATTTGAGGGTCAAAGACCTCCTCCGCCTTTTGTTTGGGGCAGGCACGGCAGAGTTGAGGCTCCTCTGTGGACCCGTCAAAGTGTTTGCACTCCCCAAACTTTTATCATTGCCCCTCAAAGTTGCTGGCTTTTCATCTCTGCAGCCCCCTTTTGCCCTTCAGGGTGTGGTAATTGTTTTTGTGTGTGTGTGAGTGTCTGCTGCTCTCTTTTGGCTTGATAGGGCCCAAGCACCGAGTGCTACTGGTGCAATTTTGAATTATTCTTCTTTACTCGCATTTTCAAAGACCTTAACATGCGTGAAAACTCACCAAAGTTTTACAGGCGCATCAGGCTCTGTGAAAAAATGTGACATTTTAGTGGTCCCGAACATGAATCCTCAAAATTCACTCAGCAGCGCCCCCTATAAATTTAGAAAAAAAAATAAGCCCCCGTCACCAGTTTCACGGATCATCATGAAATTTGGTGAAGTTGTCTGTCATGAAAGGACGCACGAAAAACTCTGAAAAACCTATGCTTGATACAGGTAACAGGTAGTCGGCCATTTTGAGGGTTGCACTTTGATTAACTCCTCTTAGGTACTTTGATTAAATGAGCCCAAATCACAAATACTAGACAGATTGGTGGTGACAAAGTAGGAAGGATATTAGGCTGTCCCATCGGATGTGCCTTTGATGACTCGCTAATCAACACAAAATCTGAATAACTCCGCTCCTCAAGGTCAGACTTCTGTAATAATTGGCGTGTATGATAAAGATGGCACCCCGAAGAGACCCATATGTCCCTTCCTTAATGAATTACAACGCCACCCGGTTGAAGTCATTAATAATAACAATACCCAAAATAAGCTCCCAAAAGAACAAGAAAATTTGACACTTGAAAGTCAAGTTTTCTTGTTCTCTTGTGAGATTATTTTGCTTAGTTTGCTGAATTAAAAAAAATCTATCTTGTAATAAATATTTGTTACATTGACTTCAGTTTTTGCAACATGAGAATAATAATTGATGAATTGATGTATTGATTGTTACCAATTTGATCAATTGCTGGTTAATTTGTCCGTTAAATTTTTCCTTGCCTCTGTCTCTATGGTTCTAGAAATATTTTTCACAAAGGCCTGCATACTGAAAAATCAAAGGATTCAGGGGTACCACTTTGATTTATAGATTTTTTTCTTGTGTAACCCCCCCCCCCCCCCCCAAAAAAAAACGAAAACATAATATATATACTGTATATATACAAATGAAAAAATGTGCCTATAATAAACAAAGAGAGCTGCTTGAAAGGTAGCCACTCGTGGCGGCGGTGTTAATTATATGACAGAGATATGTGATGCGGGTAATTGAGAGTTGGACAATATAGGGGAAAAAAGTAGATAGATGGATAGATGGATAGATGGGTACTTTATTAATCTCCAAGAGAAATTCACAATTCCAGCAGCTCTGCAAACATGTCATTATGAACTTAATCACAAAATTAAACAACAAAGGCAAGACATGAGAGAGAAAATAAGAAAATAGAATAAGAATAAATAAATACGGAACAAATCACGTAAAATTTATAGTGAAATAATACATATTAAATAATAATAATAGATAGTAATAATAATACATACATACATATATACATGCATATATAAATATATATACATATATGAATATATATATGTATATATATATACAGTATGTATATGTCTGTGTAGGGTCATCAACGTGGTGCCCGCGGGCATCAGGTAGCCCCCCACGACCACATGAGGTGCCCGCGAGCCTGCTTTTCATTCGGGTTTTCAGTTAATAATGAAAGAACGGTAGAAAGAAATGCATTCTGAAATACAAAATGTGAGTTGTGGACACCAGCATTTTGTTCATGTTCTGGTAAAACAAGCATATTCGCTTTGTTTGGGTTTAAAATAAGCTCTGAAAATAAATGTTACAAAAATGAGTAGCTCTTGGCCATTTTCATTTTGTAAAAGTAGCTCTCACAAGGAAAAACGATGGTGACCCCTGGTGTACAGTATGTCCAAGCAGGAGTGTAGCCTTTTCTCTTTACACTGTGCCTTTTGGCTCTTCCCCCCCCCCCATTTTTTATGTTTTTTGTTGTGTTTTTTTTTTTTTGTAATGGGTCAATAAAGTCGTCTTTAGCCACACTATGGACACCTCTGATCTAGACCGTATGTAAAGCCCACTGAAACAAAGGCGACATACATAAAATTGACTTGACTTGGCATCAGCAATGGGATCTCAGCTCCTCTGGATTGCATTATTGAGCTCAGTATGACGCTGGCATGGAAATAGGATTTCAGAAAATTTGGAGAAGATCCACTAAGACAGAATGATTGATCATTAATTTACCTCATAGTCGATCATAGTCGAATATGCATGATATGCGCTGTTTGGAGACTACGTTATTATCTTTGGCTTCTCCAAGGTGTGATCATGGGACTTGCAGTGACCATCTTCTGAAGAAACCCAGGGTTTCTTAGCAACACATGACTCTGGGAACCACCGCGATAACGTGTAAAGGAGTCGAGTAGCGGACAAAAAGAGATTGTCCTAGGAGCGTAATCTGATTTCACGTCCAGCGGCCAAGACAGAATGAGACTTTTTTTTAAAACTCTTCAACCTCATGCAGACAATCAGACACATTCACAGACATGAGTCAAGATTTTCATTGAGGGTGCCTCAAAACGGTTGAAAATTGTTGTCATACCAGAAACATTTAATACAGGGCACGGCATTCATTCCTTGATCTGAGCTCAGGCTGGCAAATAAACACTGAAATTGTTGCGTTTGTGGCACGGCAACAAATTGTTTAATTTCATATCTCCTGAAGTATGTAAACCTCTCAAGGTAATTGAAACAAGAAACATAGCCCCTGCCAACAATATATAAATTCCAGTTTCCAGTCCAAATAGAGGAATCTGGAAATAAAGTTGTGGGCTTAGTCACAAAGGTGGAACGAGTCCGCACCCACTTTAACGACTGCAGAGCTGCTTTTCTTCTCTGTGTTTGTGTTACGACTGGAATTAACATCAGGAAATTATTCTTGTCTGCGTTAACTGTCTGACAGTCTGAGGCAGAGCGACCATTGCGTGACAGACTGAGAGGTGGACACGCAAGAGGACAGGGGTTGGCCAGGGGCGGGCTGGGTTTGTGGCGGTGTCAGAGGGAAGAATGAGAGAGAAAGAAAAGAAGAGGGAGCATACGTTGGTTGGCCTCTATACATTTCACATTCATAAAAGTTGAGTAATGAGCCAGGAGCAGTGGGTGGGACTGCAGCGCTCTGCTTCGGAGCGTTCCATGACTCAGAGGATGGAAAGTGCCTGCTGTCATACTGTACCTCTTTCTGTCTGCTTATGCTTTTACAAGGTGCGCCCTGCACCTTGTTTATCCTCCTGACACTAAATAAATAACTATCGGAGAAACTGAGGGTACAGTGCCCTCCATAAATATCGGAACAGTGAGGCAAATTCCTTTTATTTTATTTTTTTTAACATTTGGTTTGACATCAAAAGACGACAGGAGAGCAACATTTCTACTTTTATTTCCAGGTAAAAGTATATAGTGACGCCTTCAGTCCTGCCCTCTGCAAGTCGTTGTTGAGGTCACCAACAGTTGTTTTAGGATCTTTCTTTACAACTCTCACAATGTTTCTGTCATCACGTGTTGATGTTTTCCTGACTTTATTACCAAAGGTGAGAGTGTTTTTATCATCATTTGTTGGTTGAGAGGGCGCCCATTTACGTTGACGTCCCTCGGTCTGGTGACTGATGTCGGCATCAGCGGTTGTTAACATAACTGAAATCGAAACTAGCCAGTGCTTGCACATTTACTTGTGAATTTGACCAGAGACATACGGAGAATGGGTTATGGGATTTGTTGACGTGGGTTTCCTCCATTTGTGGATGTTTTTATTTTGATTCTTCTGTTTCTATATATTTCTTGCTTTCTTATCTCATTTTAATGCGGCGTAATCAGGCAGGAGTTATGTTGCGATCGTGAGGAAGTGAGCCGAGATTTGACCCCAAAACCTCGTGGCTGCAAGGTGGACGTGCTAACCACATTTCCACCGTGCTGCCACGTACGGACAAGAACAAATTGGTATTTTACTTTTATTTTGAAGATTGTGATCCTCATCTTCTGGTCAGATCTTGTTCATGTTAATGGGGCAACAGCACAAATCAGAGACAGACAAGATGAACCCCACCCTATTCATGTGAGTTTGAGGGACTTGGACCAAACCTTTTTTCCTCCCAGTTACAGCTTTTTGGCTCAGGCTGCTGTCTGACATACTGTTACAATGATGTAATGGTAATCTGTTATTTAATTACATATTCATTCCACAAAAAGGGGGCTTGCTGTCTTTGAGTTGACAGCTTGTTGTGAAGGTGCCTGCAAACTTATTTATAGCAATGACACATACGCAAGTCAGGAAGAACAACTTTCCATCACACTTTTTTATTACATTAGAATTTCAATGCAATTTCGGTCTTGTACGTGAATAATAAAACATACTGCCTGTCAAATTGTGTAGCTAAGATGTGTTTGTCTCATTAGATGTGCAGGTGTACTTCCACATAAGGCAAAGTTAAAAATGTGAGATTTCAGTTATCCCGAACACAAGCCCGCAAAATTCATTAAAAAAACATGGAAAAATTTGCCCCATATTCGCCCCAAAAGTCTGAAGAACACATCCATCCATCCATCCATCCATCCATCCATCCATCCATTTTCTATGCCGCTTATCCTCATTAGGGTCGCGGGGGGTATGCTGAAGCCTATCCCAGCTGACTTTGGGCGAGAGGTGGGCCACACCCTGGACTGGTCGCCAGCCAATCACAGGCCAGTCTGATGAACTCATTAAAAAAAACAAAAACAGAAAACCTTTTGGGTGAAAAATTATACTTTGACGAACACCTCCAAGGGACTTTGAATAAATAAGCACAAATCAAAACCACGGATACTAGACAAATGGGTAATGACAAATTACGAAGGATATTAGGATTAGCCTTTGATTTAGCCTGATCAATCACGAAGCAGCACGAAATCCGAATAACCCGGCTCCACGGGGTCAGACTTGTAAAAATAATTGGGGTATATGATAAAGACGACACCCTGAAGATATCCATATGTCCCTTCCTTCATTAATTACAGTGCCACCAAGCCGCTGTGAGTCCTGCGTCCCCTACAGCCATTGACTTGACTTGTGTTACTCTGGTTTACGTGGGGAGGCGAGGGCCCGTTCAATACTGTCTTACTTACATTTATTTGTGATTTTACAATAATTTCTTATCATATTGGTCCAATCTGCATATCTTAATTAATGTCTGCCACTGCTTGTCATATTGTGTATCTAAGCTGTGTTTGTCTGCGTCAGTATGTGCCGAGGTGCGGATGCAGGCAGGTGGCAGGTTACTCATGACCATGTTTGCACAAACTCCACTCTACACTGGGCCACACTTTTTGGTGTTCCCATGTTCATGTTATTTTTTCGACCATACCTTGAACCATTTGTTCATCATGTCGCCATGCTAGTGTTTGTTTGTCTTAGATGGGCTACAAGGCCCCCCTTCATGAAGTCTGGTGATAACCCACCAAACCATTTCTTCACTGTTTTGTTTATTTGCTTTAGTTGGGCTGATTTATGGGTCAAGGAAAATAGTTTTTCTGATGTTTCACTACCAACTTCAACGGAGTCTTTTATTACTTTCGCACGCACATCATCATTTGTGAAAGGCCACACTTGCGCTTACTGAAATGACACAGATGCCTGATGCACATGCAGGGACAACGTTGATAAGTGCAACTAAGACTTTTGTAAAAAATAAAAGGAAGAGCAATAGTCTCTCAGGGAAGTCAGGCCCCGAGTTGTGTAGATTAGATTTGTAGACAAGATGTGTTGAGGCATTGAGAGAAACTTTGTGAGCAGCAGATTCCGTCTGAGCCGAGTCATGAGCATCTTGTCCAGACATGTCCTTTTCGTTGAGGAGGACATAACACAGCACCTGACAAGGAGACCCTTTTTTCTATACGTGTTCAGTCTTCATTACTCAACTGCTATCTGTCACTTCAGGCAGCAGCAATTTACGCTCTATATGCATACAAGATGATACATGTTTCTCTCATGTTTGTCCTTCCTATTTCAAGTCAGAAGTGCAGCAGTGAATGGGAAAGAGCCACAAAGATTGATCAGTGACAGCAGCTTTATTTGCATCAGCACAGAACCACTCGGGCCCTGTGGCAGCTGTCGTGTCCACAGCAGTGACCCCGTGTGGGGTTCATGTCATGTGAGGGAAGCAGTGACAGAATTGTGGTATCTGCGTGTGGGCTCGCCTGCATCGAGCACAATTGCGCATGAGTTTCGGCTCCGTGTGCAGTCTGGACGATGCGCGTAGCTGTGCTGGGAAACATCATGAACGTTTCTCGAAAATGTCTCTTTTTATTTGTCCCCATTCTCCTTTTTGCTGTGGGTTTTTTTGTCATGTTTAACTGGTGACAATTCCAATTTGAAGTTTCTCCCTTTTGTGGTAAATGCGGAGGCTTGTCAGATCCCTGGTGCCAGAAGAGCAGCGTCACTTCTGACACAAACGTACCGTACATCCCAGGTCTTTCCTGCTACCGCTGGAGAGTTGGCGGCAGACAGCCAGTTGGGAGAAGTCACCGCACCCTGCCACAGAGGTCCAGAGGCCCTCCCCCTTTTATGGAGAAGCTCAGTGCTGCTGCTCACTTTGACCACAGCTATAATTACACTGCCGACTGCTTTTTTTAATTCCTGAAAAAACATTTTTATTCTCATGCGCTGGTCCTCTGCTGGTATTTATAGCTGCCTTGATACTGACACTATTCCCCTTGTGTAGGGCTGAATCTACATTTGATTTGTAAACCTTGAAGCTGTTTTACGTGTATGTATGGAAAGGAGATCCTCGGTCTACGTGCAAGCTCCGTTCCTAGTCGAGTTTTAGTGTTTAGTCGGATCCTATACCTACGTTATACCTGAGTTAACTCCTAAGTCTCTCATGCTGTACACAGAACACACGAGGGACATATAAAATACAGTTATATTAAGTAAGATTAAGTATAAGAATTAAATTACTGTTGCAAGACCACGCTGCTAAGTTATCACTGTCCATTTTATACATGTTCAAAGATGCCATTTTTTATCCTTCATGTTGATTGTGGCTCAGACGAAGCATGCAGCCAATACTGATGGACGCTTCTCCGCTTTCGGAACATTTTACGATGTCTAATTTCACTTGACTTTTCACATTCGCTTTTCTTGATGCAACGTCATCAAAAAAAATCTGCCTCACACTTGGGAGACATCATGAAGGGGAAAAAATAACCTAAAAAGAAGGAAAGTGAGATTGTCGTTCCTCAGTGTAGCGACAGATGACTACACATTCTTCCGCTTACGTATTCTTCTGCTTTATGCAAGTATCTAGTTCAGGGGTGTCCAAACCTTTTCCAGCAAGGGCCACTTAGTGAAAGATGAAAGGATCTTTGATATTTTGTAAAGCAACACATAGAAATATGCTAAGATGCTATCTGTAGCTCAAGAAAAAACTGCATTTCACTTTTGTAATATAAGTGAAATGCTACTAAAAATGACGTTATTTCCATAATAATACAATTTTATTCTTGTAAAATTGCGACTTTTCTTCTTCCTTCGATTATGACTTTTTTTCTTAATATTTTGACTTTACTCTGGTCAAATTTCTGCTGTTAATTTTTTGGTATAATTTTCCAAACATTTCAACGTTCTTCTTGTATATATTTTCTTCTCCTAATATTTAGACTTTATTCCTATGTTATAAATTTTCCCCCAACCTAAGTTTCCAAAAATGCCAACTTTATTCATTGTTTTTGTTTAAAAAAAACAAAAACAACAACACTTTTTTCTTTAATATTTCAACGTCATGCTACTAAAATTACATTTTTCCTCATCCTATTACTTGATTCTTGTGAAATTATGGCCTTTTTTTCCGTGCTAGATTACAGCTCTTCTCTTAATATTTTGACTTTAGATTGATTTTCCCATTATAGCTGCTGTTGTTTTTTTTTTAAGTGTTAAATTACATTTTTAGACTGTGCTGCGGGCCGATAAAATCACAGCCGTGGGCCGCAAATGGCCCCCGGGTCACACTTTGGACACCCCTGATCTAGTTGGTTTTCTTTTTGTACAATATTAATAGCTTATGGCAACGTGTTGGAACCATGAAACGTAACAATTAATGATATTTGTGATGCGCAAGGTCAGATATTTTTATTTAACATGATACCCATCACTTTTTTGGCATTTTTTTCAATACCAATACCGGTGATTTTTTTTTTTTTTTTTTTACCCCAAGTAAAACAAATGACAAATACTGGCCATTTAACAACTTAACAACTTTTTCATAGCATATTAGTCATAAACTACTAGGGATATCCGATAATCTTCGGCCCAACATTGGCATAAAAATGTGATCGGTTTTCCCCCTACAAAGAAAGCCAATGTCGAGCTTTTAGCACCATCGTATCAAGTTAATACTAGGGTTCTCACAAGCCTGTGAGGAAGAGGTAACTCTTTATTTAGCAAGCAGCACAACAACAGCGCTCACAATGATATTAAACAATGAAATCGGGGGGGTTACCATTCCACATACTAGTCTTACTCACAGTGTCTTTAAAGAAAAAGCTACAAAAAAATCACACAGCAACATAAATAGGTAGATAACAACAGACAAGACACTACAAATCAAACCTACGTGAGCCCTAAATGTGTAACTTAGCAGCCATTTACAACAACAGTACAGCAAAGCACGCTGGGAAACAGGAAGTGCTGTTGTCAAAACCAAGTTAATGCCTCTTGCTTATACATTCACACATGCACTAATACTGTATACTTGGGAAACAGTTAGGCACCAAAAACAATGTATTTGATCTTCTTGGATGGCTAAGATAAGAACTTTATGGATCGCACACAGTAGTCATTCAATAAACAATACCCCTTTAACTAAAATAAATTGAATTTTTCCAAAAATAACATAAATCAAGGCACAAGAAAGACAAATGTGTTCTTATATAAAATATGTAATACATGAATTATCGACTCAGAGATGGGTGGAGTAGCCAACAAAACAACTGTACTCATTTAAGAGTATTGTTACTTTACAACTGTTTTACTCAAGAAAAAGATTTGTGATGTGACACATACCGGTATCGGTTGATATTAGAATCGGAAATTGAGAGTTGGCTTATCGGTTATCGGCAAAAAAGCCAATATCGGACATCCCTACAAATTGCTGTACTTTATTTTTACCCAATGTAACCGTAATAGTTTAATTGCTACCATTAAGTGACAAAGCTCTTTAAAAATAAAAACATAGTGGAAACTTGTTTAGTGTTCGCCCCAATTAGCATATTTTTCGATTAACATTGAGAATATGTGCCAAAATTTTGCCTCAGTTTGCTTACATTTTCCGGTTAGCATACAGTATGTCACGTATCTTGTTCCACTGAGGCTAACTGTGTTCCTTATGGATTATTATCACAAAACATCCTTGCTAGTTTAATAGCATGCTCATAAATGGAAACAGGAAGCGGATGTCAGCTCCGTCACCCTGTTGATGATGTCATCAGAGGCTGACTCTGTAGTTCTTTGCGAAATAAAACAATTACCCCACAAGTCTCAAAAATGTTAACACAAAACACGTTTTTTTTACTAGTTTTTCCCAATTAAAACAATGTCAACATGCATATAAATGACGACAGACGGGGACAAATGAACAAGCTGATGGACATTTTGTGATTAAAAACACATTAACAACACAGTTGACTCACAGTTTAATAACAATACTACAAGACACATGTTGTACTGTATGCTAAATCCACGCAAACCGAGGCAAAACTTTGGCGTAAATTCTCAACGTTGACCGAAAAACATCTTAACCAGGGTGTACGCCGACCGAGGTTCCACTCGTAAAAGTTAAAATTCTAAAATCAATCAGACATCTGGTGTTTACGATCAAAACTGAAGTTGATAAAAATGTGTATGTACTGTATAAAAAGTAGGTTGCACAGTGAAAAAATTCAGTAATATGTGATTTGTGCGTGAAATATTGGAATCAATACTCCCGTCACTAATATATATCATTTTGCACCTACTGACCACTTCATTAGATGCATCAAACTTTGTGCCTTTACAAAAATATTAATGCTCCCTTTTGGTTGAGGTTCATTCGGGAAAGAGGTGCTAACTAAAAAAAAAAAACAATTAAAAAAATGCCCCGATTTTCCACAATTCCGCATTTTCCGATACATTTTTCCCCATTGAAAATGAATGGGGAGTTTTTCAAAACTTCCATGTTTCTCACATTTCTCAACCGATTCGGATCGCGTCCAAGACAGAATGCTTAGGCGTGAACTCCAGAGCTGTAATTCAGGGTGCATGCAGCAGGGGGCAGAGGGGAAGAAGATATTGAGGAAGCGTTTCCAAGGTTTCCACACAGATTAAATCCCTACATAATTACTGAATAAATGCTCATCTTGTTTCGGATGCTGTACAATTGCAAATAGTTATGATACACTGTTTGACGTGTTGATGTGTAATATGGAAGATTCCTTTGTTGTTTGATCGGCTCCACAAAAAACTGTTATTGCTTTGGCTGCCTGCGTGTTTGAATGATACACAAGCTCCTAGACAAGCATTACAGTAATGCTTGTTTAGAGCCAACATGTGAGTGAACAAGGCTTTAAAGAAGTGTTTCCAAGGTTTACCCACAGGTTATAGATTAATTCCCACATAAATACAGAATAAATGCTCATCTTGTTTTGGAAGCTGTGCAATTGTGTAAATAGTTAAGCTGCACTGTTTGATGTGGTGATGTAGGGTTTGGTAGACTACTGTACTTTGATCCTTCGAACAGCTCCAAAAAACTGTGTTATTGCATTGGCTGCCTGCATGCTTGAATGATACACAAGCTTCTCTCTAGGTGGCAGCGGTCCTCACACTAATCAACAGGGCCCCTGTTCAACCCAGTCAAACAAACTAGCACGCTAACCATTCACATGTTAGCTTTTCTGTATTTTCAAAGATAAAAACGTTCATAGGCTCTTATTGATTTCAGGGTAGATGTTAGCATGCTAGCTGTTAGCATATTAGCATGCTAGCATTGTGCTATTTTAACATGTATAAACTTATATAGACAGTGTTTTCATGTTCAATGTTAACATGCTAACTGTTAGCACGCTAGTGTGCTAACATTAGCGTGTTTTTTGGATATTATCTCACATTAGCGTTTAAGTAATTTTTAAATTAACTTTTTTTTAAAGTTTAAACTTACATAAAGACCAAGCGCTAGCATGCTAGGTGTTAGCTTTTCTGTTTTTTCAAGGATAAACATACATAGACAGTGTTTTCAGGTTAGGTTAGGTTATGTTATGCTAGCTATTACCATGTTAGCATTGTTACTATGCTAACATTAGCATGTTAGCATTTTTGATATTTTCAAATATATAAACTTATATCGACAGTGTTTTTATGTTTAATGTTAACATACTAACAGGAGGCATGTTAGCATTGCTAAAATGCGAATGTAAGCATTCAAGCAATTTTCATGTGTAAATTTACAGAAAGAGTAAGTGCTATTATGCTAGGTGTTAGCATGTTAACAGCTTGCATGGTAGCATTGTTAGCATGTTAAAATTTACATGTTAGCTTTTTTGTTATTTTCAAAGGTTTTACATTTAGTTTTTTAATGTTCAGTGTTAGCATGCTAGCAATACGAGCATGTTAAAATTAGCATATTAGATTTTTTGCTACTTTCAAATGTATACACTTCGTGTTAGGTGCTAGGATGCTAACAATTTACATATTAGCAATGCTAGTATGCTATCATTAGCATGTTAACATTTTAGCCATTTTTTCAGGTATTATCTTAGATTGCCACTTAAGCGCTATCATGCTAGGTGTTAACATGCTAAAAGTTAGCATGGTAACTACAGCATTTCAGTGCGGCGTCAGCTTGTCAGGGCTAGGTGGGGAACATTGTTTTTTTATTTACAACGAATTAGAACGGATTGCGGTGGACTTTGGGGTTTCCACTATACCCCAGTTGATGTGCGCAGTGTTTATGTGATTGCAGTCTTTTTGGTTTTGTGTTTTTTTGGGGGGAATATTTCAGTATTCGGACATTGCTGCGCGTTTACCACCCCTGTCAGCCACCGTAACATTCGACTGAATGTTTACACGTTGAGGTGCGCATGCTGACAGGTCGTCACTTTGACAAGGTGCTGTTCACACAAACTCTGAAGCGCTGTTACGTTCGCTGTTCTCATAATGTTTTTTTTTAAACATATCTTGAACAACTTCTTCATCGTGCTGCTGTGCAAGTGTTTGTTTGCCCATGCGATGGGCAACAAGGCCCCCTTCACAAAGTCCACACTGGTCGCTAAGGACTACGAGAAGGAATTTGTGGAACTCTATGGAGGACTCTGGCCTAGGTGGGCAAACACAGTTGCCTCTTAAAGAAGACGCTTCAGTCCATTAAACTCCCACTCGTCGCTGAGAAAAGGAGTTCCTAGCGGTGTATTTTAACGTGACACCTGTTCTCCATATAAAAAGCCTAAATCTTTGTATGTATCATTATTTATCAACGTGCCTACAGGCGTGTTGGTCCATTGTCATGTGTACATAGCAGAAACGAATGGAGGTTTGTTGGGTGGTCAAGCTGTGAACAAGCTGATGTGTTCCTTTGGCCTAAACGTTCAAGTTTATATCACTTGTAAAACCAAGATTGACTGCTTTGTATAGACGGGGAAGGGATCAGGCTTGTTTATCGTCGGACTGACGTCATTTTGTGATTAGAGCTGGGTTTTATACCGCTGTTTCTCTTTCTTGCTCACACACAAAGTCCAATCCCAGCTGACTGGAGACAAAGCCCATATGAAGTCAATTTTCTCCTTTAGAAAGCCCAAAACAAGTAAAACAACAACACACCGTGCCTGCTGACGTATGCAGATAGGAAGGAAGTGGATGAAAACCATGCGAGGAGGCACAGCAGTGAGATGAAAAGGAAGCCGGTTGGAATTTACCACATCTGCTAGCTTGGCAGGGCTTTCAATCACGTGCGATGCTACGGAGGCTGCAAGACGGGCAGTGAGTGACAGGCCAGGTCATCTCTGAACGCACTTTTTTCACCACAAGACCGAACTTTGACCCTCTCATTCCTCTCTTGGTAATGCATCGTACGAATGCTTCCTTTCACCGTTTAAATAGCTCAACTACACATTGATTGGACACGTCTGCTGGTGATGGGAAACTCGATTTTACTGATTCGAGATCTCATGAGTCACTCACTGAAATTCGCGCATGAAACTCGCACACGCGCAACAAAATCGCACCAGTGAGTCAGTGAAACTCGAATCTTAGTCAAGTACACGCGAGTCGAACTCGAGTCTTCCTTGAGCACCCGCGACTCTATGAAACTCGAGTCTTTATCAACCTGTGAGTCAGTGATTCTCAAGACTTTGTCGAGTATCCGTGAGTCAGTGGAACTCAAGTCTTTGTCGAGTATCCGTGAGTCAGTGGAAGTCAAGTCTTTGTCGACTCTACATGAGTCAGTGAAACTTGAGTCTTTATCAAACCGGTGAGTCAGTGGAACTTGCGGGCTGTGGGAGTGAATCGTTCGTTTTGTCAGGTCTGTGATAGAGTTCAGGTAGGAAGCGGGAAGAAAAGTTGATTTGAGGCAAGGACCAGATCTGTTGCTTGTTCCGAGGGGTGGCGGTTCTAATACAGTTCTACAAACAGTTTGAGTAAGTAAGTAAATAATAGAGTAATCAGTGACATGTTAACCGGCCTTCTTTTTTAATATAGCTAGCGGTAGCAGGGTGAGTAAGTCGAGATGAGTAACCGTGAGTCACGATTCAGTAAAAAAAACTTGTGAGTTTTAAAAGGCTTGTTCACGACTTGCACATCTTGCTTTTATTTCTAAGTTGATCACTAGTGAAACAATTCTGGTATGTTCTGCATAACACATTAGGTTAGGACAGACGTGTCCAAAGTGTGGCCCCGGGGGCCGTTTTCGACCCCTCAGTTTATTTTTTTTTAATTGGCCCGTGTAAAGTAACCTTAAATGTGAATTTACCCTTTTCATCCATCATTTATATGCATTTAGAATTGTTTTACGCATGTAAAACTAAAATTGTAAATCTATAAAAATGTGTTTTGTGTTAATATTTTTGAGATGATGACATCATAGACGGGCGACGGTGCTGACTTCCGGTTCCTGTTTCCATGTGGTAGCAAGCTAAAAGGATGCTAACAAAGACGTCCATCCATCCATCCATTTTCTATGCCGCTTCTCCTCATTAGGGTCGCCGGGGTATGCTGGAGCCTATCCCAGCTGACTTCACCCTGGACTGGTCGCCAGCCAATCACAGGGCACATATAGACAAACAACCATTCACACTCACATTCATACCTATGGACAATTTAGAGTTGTCAATTAACCTCACAATCCCTGTTCATCCCAATCGTGTTTGACGTAGATGAGGTCCGGGTTCTTAAGTTCTTCCAAACATGCCTTTATGGACCTTGCTATGAGACACAGTCATTTTGGAAGAGACTTGTTTTTCCCCACAAAGTTAAAAGCATCGAATAAATGAAAACTTAATATTAAGAAGGAACCCTTTATTGATGAATTGTGTTATGTGTCTCTTTTCTTTTGTCCATCTTGAGCCCTGAATGTCCAATGGAGACGCGTGTTATGTAATGTTATTTTATCCCTGTTGCCCAAAGACAACCAAACAAGGCAATGTTTGCTCGTAAAGGCTAAATATGTCTTCCCCTCTCTTTCTTTTTCGACTAGTAAATTATACGAAGCGGCCACAGACCTCGGAATTAATCACATTGGGGTAAAAATAACAACAGATGATAACAAAACAATATTCATGGCTTGTGATTATAACATTGGCTTTTATTTTACTTTGGATGAATCACACAGCACAGCACAGCATCAAATCACATATTTTCATGTCTTACATGCCCATGTCGTGCAATCTTTATGACTTCCTGTTTCTCCCACAGTTGCTGCGGCTCGTGGCGGTATCGGAGAAGCACTGGAGGGCCCGGACGCGCACAGGTGGTGTGGATGGCGAAGAAGGCGAAGAGGGATTTGAGAGTGGCGACTGTGATGATGAGGACGAATGCACCGGTGTCTCCGGCCTTGGACCGCCGCCACGACGCAAACGGTTACGCGTCTTTGCAGGTTAGGCGCATACGCGCATTAAATCATGACCCTTTTTAACTGCACAGTGCCTACCACTGCTGTATTCTCTATCGATGCCTTCCACTGGCAAAACAAAGTACTATCAGGTACATGTTTACACCTGCACAATTCAACCAGTCCGAAAAGGAGTAGGAAGAGGCAGATCCTACTTAATAGTCAAAGGATAAAACAATAATAGTCAAATTAATAGTTTGTAGATCGCTTATTCCACAATAAAATACATTAAAATGAAAAAATTAACTCATCAATAAATAATAATTTCATAAGCGAGTCAAAGTTTTGGTCATAGAACAAAGATAGGATATCGAGGATAAATAGGAAGTAGATGAGTAAAACAGACATAAAACTCCATTATTTAATGAATAGATAAATACAAGGTATGTACTGTAACAGATAAAACATGAACATTGCATTTTTGGAAACTTAAAATCAGATTAACCACCCTTAATATTATTTTTCTATGGGAACAGGTTTTAAAAAATGTGACTCTGTGACATAGAGTCATATTTTTACACATAGAGTCTGTGTGTATGGTGAATTGTAAGCTTAGCGATGTACAGTCGAACCTTCGTTAGTGTCATTCATTTGTTCCAGAAGGACCAACTCTAACCGAAATGGATGCTAGTCGAATACGTTTTTCCCATAAGAATGATTATTGACGTGACTGTTCTCAAAGACGTTCCCAAAGACAATGTGGCAGCGAGATCGACACGTTCGTCTTCAGCAGCATTTTGAGAAAGAAGGTGAGAAACACTGTCGAGGAAGGCGGTGTTGAAGGAGGAAGGTGTTTATCTCACTGCCACATTGTGTCACGTCTTCATTGAAGGTAAAAGTAACCTTAAATGTTCATTTATCCCTTTTATTCCTCATTTATATTCTTTTGCAACTGTTTTATGCATGTAAAACGATAATTGTAAAACTATAAAATTGCTGATGACATCATAGACTGGCAACATGGCAACACTGACTTCCAGTTTTGGTTGCCATTTTGTTGGCAAGCAAAGGATGCTAACAAAGACATTTATGATAAAAACACGTTAAGAACACAGCAGTGCTCACACAGTGTATTAATAACACAACAAGGCGAGCGTCATATTGTACACTAACCGGAAAATATATGCAAACCATGGCAAAAATGTTGTAGAAGCTTAAAAAAAAAAAAAAGGCAGATTTTTTAAGATGACTGGACACATCCTGGTGTGTGGAAACATATCAAACAGCTGTATTTTAACACCAAAACTTCATTTTTCATTTAAAATAGACCGAAAATCATATGTGTGTATTTAGTTAGTCGGTGGCTGACACAGCAGCTACAATCTCAAAGCGATACATAATTAGTGTCCTAATTAAACAACACTTCTGTCTAAAATACCACAATTATCAATGCACACAGGTACAGTATCATATCATTATAGTTGCACATTACTAGGCGGAAGCGTACTAGGAAGTTTTTCTTAACAAAAAGTGTCCGGTATCATTCAGTTTTAACTGCGTCACAACCTCAACTTAAATAATTATTGTTCAATTTAAAGGTAGTGTATTAAGTTAAGTTGCACCTGACCAGCCAAACTATAACAAAAAGTGCGGCTTATAACTTGTGTTCACCTCGCTGCAGGTTTTGAGTCCAGACTGTCATACGGTATATAAGTTTCACTTTTGTCTCTCAAGGCAACTATGGTGTATTGAAGGACTGCCTAACAAAGTGCGAAATTTCAGCGCTCTCGAAAAGACATTATCAGTGAAGCACAAAGACATTGTGGGCTTTTTTTAACAGTGGAAAATGTATTCTATATTTTAACAGTATTATCGCATATTTATCAATTCTTATCGACTATAATAAATGTTTTTATTTTTGGAGGAAAAAGAATGTACCCTTTTTTTTTTTTTACCAAAAATCCGAAAATTTGCAGGGCTGTGAATGCTGAATTGCGAATGTGCGGGGATCCACTGCATCCCTAACTTTCTGTGAGTAGTGTATTTGTTTGTAGTATATTGCGGTGACTATTAGCACTGTTTTCTGTAGACCGGTAAGTGTACCACCAGGTTTCCACAGCAGTGAGTCAGAGCACACATGCAGAGGTGTTTACATGACTAGTGTACATCTTGACACCACGGTGACACTATGAGGCGATAGACGCAAGACTTCCTCAGGTAGCCGCCTCGACTCAACCTCTTGACCTCGCGGCTGTCAGTTAAAATGGTCAGACAGGCTATCCTTAGGCCAAACAAAGACCAACTGAGGCTACAAACTGTTCGGAGAAAAGAAACTAAACAGAGAAAGAGGGAGAAAACAGTCGGGGAGCAGGAACAAGGGAGCTGGATACGCCGCCACAAAGCCAGTGCAGCTGAGCAAACACTGCCGAGGGAGTAGTCCTCCTGTTGGGGATGTTGTGGCAGAGATTTGGATTTTCTGTGCGGGGAGTGAGAGTAAGAAGCCAAGGTTAACGCAAGAATCCTGCAGGGCCATCACTTCCAGCAGGCTCGGCCGTGAGATCCTCATGCCCTCACTTCTTGGCTCGTGTTAGCCCAGAAGTAGCAGTCTCGCCTCAGACACTTCACACTGTCTCTTATTTCTTTACAAGCTGTTAAAGTGGGACATTAAGGCCCTTTGTGTAATCAAAGCTCCATCTAAAATGCCCTTACTGTACTGGTTGGTGACTGTCCTCAGGCTTGCTTGCATCAGAGCCTGTAATGTTTGCAGACCTTGGAGAGTCCCCGCTTATAGGTAGACACACAGATAACAGCTGATAGCCTGCAATGACCCAGCAAAACGCTGACCTAGCATAGCCTGCCGGACCTGTTTTGGTCGACCTCGGGACTGTTGGACTGAGGTTCAAAGGTCAACCCACAGAGCATGAGGCCTAATGGGCTGGCTGTCTGAGCTCTGGGAGGCTGAGATGGACGAGTCAGATCTGGTTTCACAAAGGAGGAGCACAGCAGCTACGGTAGAGCACATCACACGCACAAACAAACATGGAAAGGTGACAGAAGCCACAACAATAAGGTGGCGAAAGGACAGACGTGGGGCTGAGACCCCCACATAGCTTGGCTGTCAAACTCCAAATGCACAGAGGATGTTCTCAAACGTGCGTAATGATTGATCTGTCCTCACTGGCTCTCAACGCAGATGCCATAACTGACTGATTACCTTGCTACACACATGCACACACACACACACACACACACACACACACTGTCTTCCCCTACTGACCAATCATTGGTCTTGGCTTACATTCCCCAGAACATTCCAGGCCAGGAGAGCTATTCCAGGAGAGGCACAACCCACTCACCCCACCAGCCCCCCCACAACACTTTCCACATTCCTTACTGTGACCTCTGATGATGCACTTCTGCAGAATTGTAAAATAGAGTCAGGACATAACTGTATTGCTGGAATAGAGATTTTTGAAAATACAGTGGAACCTTGGTTAGCGTACGCCCCGGTTAGCATGTTTTTCCATTGTATGCCAAAATGTTGCCTCAGTGTGTGTACGTTTGCCGGTTTGTGTTATTAATACACTGCAATGTATTTTATCGTAAGACTTTCTTGTTAGCAGCCTATTAGCTTGCTAAGACTTGTAAACAGGAACCAGAAGTCAGCTCCGTCGCCCGTCTATGATGTCGTCAATGCTTGGCTCTGTAGTTCTTTGCCAACACAGTTAAGCCACAAGTCTCTGCTTTTCTTTTGACCATGGCTGCAAAATAACCCACAATGGAGCCAAAGAAAGTTATAAGTGCCAGCATTTGGTAAAGAGGGTGAAAAACACTGAATTCAAGAAATATCTCATAGCAAAACACGTAGGCGATGTCTGTGTTGCTCTCGCTGTCACATTGCCGTCTTTGACAACAATCACATCTTCAATTAAGATAAAAGTAAAGTTAAAAGTTAATTTATCCTCTTCATTCATCATTTCTATGCATTTCCAAGTGTTTTCTGCATGGAAAACTAGAATTTTGGGGCTTTTGGCTTTCTGGAATGGATTAATTGGATTTGCATTATTTTTATGGGAAAACTTGATTAGTTTAGAGTACATTCCGGCGTTCCGCTATTAAATCTTCTGGACCATTTTTGACAAAAACCGAATCATGCGAAAACTGGTACAAAAATTGAGGTTTGACTGTATTTTTTAACTCCATCGTTATTAACAAAAAAAATAGCTTTAGGCCACATTTTGGACACCCCTGCACAAACACGGTTTTGTGTCAAATCAATTTTCCATTATTCAGCTGTAACACTATGCACACATTGTTGTCATATTAGTTAATAAATCCAGCTAAAATATATTTAGAATTGTAAGATAATTCAGTGAATGGCATCTTATGCTCACTGTGAGGGCTCACCTATGTTCTTATGCTTTCATGCACACCTGGCTTCAAACTGTAAGGCTTCCATGACAAAGCCTCTCTTTATTCTTTCACCTGCACACCTTATTTTTTTGCTGAGAGAGCAAAAAAAACATAGCTCGCTACTCAAGTCAACGTAATAGCAAGTTAACACCAAGCCAACTGTTAAGACAAAATAATAATAGAATATTAGAGCCACAATGAAAGTAACAATAAATACTGACAGGAGAATAGGGTTGAACTATTTCAGGAATAAAGTCATAATATTATGTGAAGTTAGTGGTTAGCATGTTGGCCACACAGTCAGGAGATCGGGAAGATGTGGGTTCGAATCTCTGTTGGGCATCTCTGTGTGGAGTTTGCATGTTCTCCCCGTGCGGGTTCTCCGGTTTCCTCCCACATTCCCAAAAACAGGCATGTTAGGTTAATTGGTGACTCTAAATTGTCCATAGGTATGAATGTGAGTGCGAATGGTTGTTTGTCTGTATGTGCCCTGTGATTGGCTGGAGACCAGTCCAGGGTGTACCCCGCCTCTCGCCCGAAGTCAGCTGGGATAGGCTCCAGCATGCTGGAGGGATGGAAAACAGTTAAGTTATAAGTGCAATATGTCTGCGTGTCAACTTAGTCGAGGGGTGCCCAAACTTTTTCTACCGAGGGCTACATTAAGAAAAATGTAAGGATGTGAGGGCAACTTTGATATCCATCCATCTATTTTCTATGCCGCCTATCCTCACTAGGGTCGCAGGGGTATGCTGGAGCCTATCCCAGCAACTTCTGGCGAGAGGCAGGGTACACCGTGGACTGGTTGTCGGCCAATCACAGGGCACATATAGAGTGCAGTTAAAAATATGCTAAGCTTTTCAATACATTGAATATATTTCAGTAATTATTATTGTTAATGTTATCTTGTTCAAACATTCACTATTTCATCTTTTTCTCCTTTCAATGTGGCCTAAACCTCCTTCATAATGTTTCAAATGTAATTTTATGTACAATGGATCACACTCGCCATTCAGCATTTGTTCGCAAATTTTTGTGAATTTTTATTTTATGTTTATATTTTATATTTCAACACATCTCATTCACCTTGCATTGATTATGACTTTATGCTTCACCGATAATATTTTTTCATCAAGCGTTCAGATTTCACACTTTGATTGGTGGTCCTTGAACGGACGATAGTTGCTGTGCGACGCAAAAGTGAAAGTCACACATATATATATATATATATATATATATATATATATATATATAGATATAGATATAGATATAGATATAGATAGATATATATATATAAAACTTCAACAAAGTGACGCCAATTCCATCTTTTCATCGATCGTCTTACATTGTCATTAATTAGCGGTGAGTATGTGTACATTTTATACTTTAAATGTGTTTAGTAATTATCTGAGGCCTATTGAAGATAATGTCAATGTCAAGCTAGCAGGACAGAGAAGAGGAGCGAGTCGTATGTTAAAAATAGACATTTTTATGGGTGTATCAATTACTCGCACATTTCCGGCATTTGGTGGTGGTGACTCCCAGCAAACAGTGGAGATCTACTGTATAAAATATTCCCCGGGGACCAAAAAAAAATTGAGCTGTGGGTCGCACTCTCACGCAAAATGATAATTTAATGATATTACCCCATGAATAGATGGTATAATAGTCACTATTAGATTTGATTGTAGTATTCTGTGTTTCAATGCAGAATATGTTAGTTTTACGAGTCTTACTGTTACAGACTAAATAACTTGCTTAAACTCAATGTTTTAAATGCACTGCAATGCCTAAAAGCCAAGCAGGTCAAAGCAGTAGCTTTTCTTTTGTCATGGCGGAAAGGCTGTGTGCAGTAACTCATGGTGCTCAGCAGGAGCCGTGTGAATGGACCTCTTGTAATCATCATGTCCTCAGTTGGTTGGTCACTTTAACTAGAACCCAAAGAAAAGCTGTTCTTTTGGAGCGTTTTATCAGCACAGCAGGACACCAAAAAAAGCAAAGTGGAAATATTCCTGAAATGTCAAACATGGAACGGACGCTGAGAGTTTGGGCTGGGCTCAGTTTTCAGCCTGCAACAAAGGGGTGAGTAAAAGAAAGAGGAAGGTGATGAAAGAATGCGGGGGGGGGGGGGGAGAACGAGACAAAACCACCTTTGATAACTCTAATGGTTGATACACTAGGAAACCTAAACATTCTTTCGTCTGGATGTGGGTCGAATTAACACCCATACATGTTAGTGGTGCAAGAACCTGGCATGTTAATTAGCTGCAGCTGTGACCCCTGACCCTCAGCACCTGATAGGTGAGTCACACGGCGCCGCTCGTCCACCGTAGTGTTTACCACGTTTTCATCAAAGCAGCCATAATCCAGACACTGTTGATATTAGCTCTGGCGGCTCAGGAGACATCCACGATGTTTGCTGTGTGCTTTAAGAGCCATGTCGGTTCATAGAGCTGACTGCACACATTTTTGTGTTGCCGGGTACTGTTTCTTCCACGTGTGGTTACCGGGTAAATGGCCCCACGTGCCACAGGTTAGCATGAACAGGAGGGGATGCATCAGACAAAACTGTTATATAAGGAAAGGAGGGACTCAGCATTGACAGCATTTTAACCACTGTTAAAAACCCCACAATTTTTACACGTTTATGTTTTTAGGCTTCATAGATAATGTTTTTTTCATCAAACATTGAGATTTCGCATTTTTTTGCCAGTCTTTGAACACACCGTAGTTGTGTGCTGAGATGCAAAATTGAGTTTGGCTACGGAAGTACTAGCTCGCGACAAGGTTTTCTCCGATTCCATCTTTTCATGGATCATCTTGTGTTATCATTACCTATACCAGGGGTCATCAACCTGCTGTGCCGGGGCCACATGCGGCTTTTTCATCCTTCTGCTGTGGCTCCAGCTGGTTTGTGCTTCTGTGTAGTCACTGTCATGAGCCCGTCAAAGTTCTGCGTCAGAGTTGAGCATGAGCAGTGTTTTCTGGTGAGTCAACTCAGTGAGAGACCATACACAGTAATCCCTCATTTATCGTGGTTAACTGGTTCCAGACACAGATAAGTGAATCTCCGCGAAGTAGCCAACTTTATTTTTTTACAATTATTATACGTATATGTTTTAAGGCTGTAAAACCCCTCACAATACACATTATGAAATTTCTCAGACAGGCATTAACATTTGCTCACATTTCTCTCTTGTTTAAACACTCAAAGTTCAAATTTCGTTGGAATTTTAATGATCAATCTACTAGGTTGGACACAAGAAATTATTAAGTGACTCACGCGTATTCACTCCTCTGACCGTGCCTCGTCCTGGCGCCTTTCGGCTCTAGCGTTTTTGTATCCTTGTTAAACATATTGCTCCTGCCGTCGTCCTTCTCCTCATCCTACTCCTTGAACCAAAGAGTCATTTAACCGGTTAGCTTGGAAGGAGATTGATTAACAGTAGTGTACAGCCAATCAGGACGCATAACCCAATGGGCGAGTTCTCCCTTAGCCAATCAGGACTGCTGTGGCTCTATATTTAGCTGGCTATTGTCTACTGTTGGTTCCTAATATGCTCGTACAGACACTAAACACATACTGAGACAAGGTGGAGCTGCACTGTCTTCAACTCTCACATGAGTACACAACACCCTCTACTGGTAGCAGTAGTAAATACAATAATAGACACATAGTACAGAGTACCAATAGATGGCTCTAATACACCACAAGGACGCAGAACGCAGTGCGCGTTCATACTCTTTTAAAAAAAAATATACGCAAAATTGCACTTTAAAAAATCAGTGAAATGGTGAATCCGTGGAAGGTGAACCGCAATGTAGCGAGGGAACAGTGTACAGTGAGGGAGCAATAATCAAGCAGCGATTTGCGCGGGACGCCTGTATTGGCTGTCATAAAAGTCGCTAGACGTCTCTAAATAATTGCATAATTGGCCATTTCCTGTGTGTATACGACTTGTTCAGAGGGCGTACAGCCCGTCTTCATTAACACCTTCCCCTCTGATTTCGGATCCACATTTGCATCATATGGGAGTGTTGTAACACATCGATTAGTTCCAGTTCCAATCAGCGGTGAACTGGGACAAGGGAACACATTTACTGTGCCGAATTGCCTGATTGATGTGCATACAGACACGTAAACCTTTAATAACACTACTTAACAAAATCACTTTATATTCTGGAGCCTTGAATAAATAAATGAGAATGATATCATTTCTGGGTGGGCTCAATGGGCTGCTGGGCTCTCTGTTGAGAAGAAATCTGGACATTAAAAGTAGAGGAATAGTGTGGAATAGGTTTGAACAAGATGATGTGCCCAAAAATGAGTCTGCATGCAATCAGAACTTTGACTAGTTGGCTAAAGTATGGAAAACTATAATATAACCACCTGAAAAATGGACAAACAATTTGACTTCAGAGCAGACATTACAGCTTGAGTTCATTTGTAGTCGTGTGTCTTTACGAACAGCCAATCGGATCCTCCGGCTAAGGGCCAGTGAAATTTTGGACTTTTTTGTTCCATAACCCTCAGGATCTTTGAAGATGTTTCAGAAGTTTAGATCAGCTGATGAACAGCCTATTTCACTTTAATGGTTGTTTGCAATAAATTGCTTACTCAAAACATATTTGTCTCACTCCCACTACTTTATTTTGCAGGTTGAAGCTCTACTTAGAACCTCTTTAAACTCCCAACAGTGTAAAATGCTAAATTATTGCAATTTTTCAACTGGTCTTACAATTTTGATCAGGATCACTTGATCAAGCTTTTTCTAACATTCCACACTACAAAATACAGTAAGTAATAAAAGTATGTATGAGCTGTGCTCATACTAGATCGGATTGATATCAGTTTCGGCCGATTCTCGAGGCTGCAATATCGGTATCTTATCGGAAGTGAAAAAGTTGCATCAGTACACCCCAATCATCAATCTACATGAAGAGTAGAAGGATGAAGATCCCGTCAGAGGGGACGATGTTGTGACTACGCAGAAGCATAATCCAGGTTTAACAACGATACATGCTTTCTCATCACAATCTCCAAAAGTCTCCAATAACACCAGCAAAAGTTGCGTTTTTGAAAAAGTCACCAGAGGGGTCCGAATAATCGCTAAATATAGCAACAAAGTCGCTAAATTGGCAACACTGCTAACAAGCGATGTGATCCGATATGGAAATATTGTCTCCTTGTTGTGTTCGGTCCCTCTTTTGGAATAAGTGGCACAAAAAAAGAGAAAAGACGGTTGCGGAGTTCATCCTTTTTATATTTGCTGAACTGAGCTTGTGTGAGGTCTTGTGCGATTTGTTGATGTCTTGCATGACATCGTCTATCATGGTGGTTCTGAGGTTTGTGTTCAATTTCATTGTGTTATTTTTTTCCTTTTAAGATTGTTATAAAATTGCGCTTTAATCATCAATTTCTAAGCAGAACAAGCTGTGGTTACAATATGTATGAATACTTTTGTGCATTAGAAAAAGTGTTGTTATGATTGTTCTGTTCGTTTTTATTGCTCTGATTTCATGCTTTATACTGCTTACAACCACTACGGGGCAAAATTTAGAAAGTGATTTGAACGCTGAGGGTGACTGAGGTGTGAAAAGGTTGATAGATGTTGGAGGTGCTCGGCCCCAATGTTGTGAACTTCCATCCCTTTTTTGAGTCATAAACAGCCTTTGGAAAGTCAGCCAATCCTGTTCCTTCTCCTCCTTGATGCCCCACACAAAAATAATGACGCTTGCCACCATCTGTGTAAATAGGCTAGGAAGATGCAATGGTGCTCTCTGGTATCCCCTCTCAGTGAAGCGAAAGATGGGAGAGGAACAGTGGGAGGAAGTTACCCTCCTACTGGACCCTTCCTGGTCAGCTGCCATGCCGCCTTCTCAAGTGATTCCAGGGATAAAACCCTTAAGATTAGCCAGAAGGCCGGAAGAAGAGCCCTGGCTTTTATTTCTGTGGAAACAAGCACACGGAGCTGACTGGGTTCTCATCATTTTCACGAAGGGGGCCCACCAGCGCTCAATTCATTTTGTAGGCTTATGCATTTTTCTGTGTTTGTGTGTGCCTTTCGGAAAAACGTTTGTTTGCTCAAGAGCTTTATTTACATTCACAGGCACTTTTGGACGCACTAAATTGATTCCAGGCCCATTCCTGGGTTGTGTCCATCAGCTCAGCCACAGTCCACAAACACTCCGCACACAGCGGGTCCATTCTGGAGGCTGGCTGCTCCCTTGCTTGCTGCCGCAGTTACACACTGCAGCCATTTTATGGGAACGTCTTAAAAAAATTGTTGAAGGCTTGGGTGATTTGCATTTTACATGCTAACCCTCGACTGTCCTTCTACGCACGTAGGCCGTGTCTCCTTCCAGGCTGCCCTCGCTTGTGATTTGGCAGCTCATTCCTGAACGTCATTCAACAATCCAGCAAGCATTGCTGGAGTCCTGCTGCCGATAGACTGTAAGCTGCTGCATGAAACCACAGGCTGACCACTGGAACCAGCTCCAAATAGACAGTGAAAACACTCAACTGGATCTCTGTGTGTGTGTGGACAGCCACAGCAGCCAAACTGCTGTAATTCTAGTCCGCCTTTCACTAGGCACCAATACAAAGAGAACTCTGCGTGTTTGTTGGCAGGCATAAAATATACGTCCCAAAGTGCCAGCTCCAGTTCTCTCTCTGGACAGACGTCTGGGGGGGGAATATGTAAATATCTGTCAGATGCCAGCCCCCCTCATTACTGGATGATAAAGATAGTGCCCTAAGAATACGTTCCTCAGAGGCTCTTTGACCAGCAGTTCCTTCAGGCAAAAGCTGCACTCGCTATCACACCCTGATAACAAACCAGTTGTCCCATCCTTCCAGAAAAAGCCAAAAGCCCCCCAGCCAACCTCTGACCCTCCCTCAGCACCAACCACTGAGCTGCTGAAGGTTATAGGCCTCCTCTGTCAGTGCAGGAGCTCCCCACCCCGTATGAGCCCCTTGCCGTGCCTTCAGCACAGAATCGAGTCTTTGTATGTTTGACTTGTTGTCGTTTTTACCTCACTCTCTCACTCAGTCAAACTCTTTCCACCCTCAGAGCTCTACCAGGAACTCTCGTTTAAATTTACGCCTCTGTTTCCAGTTTTTATATCTCTTCTCGCGCCCTCTCGTTCTAATTTCTACGACTATATTAGCTGTTACTGGAAAGACTATAAATACATCAGAGTAACTCTTATTGTGGAGGGGGCAGGGAGAGGCCAGTGTCGTAACATGCAGCTCATCTACAGGTGACTCATTACTGGTGCAGTGGAAGCCGACTGATGTCGACATAAGCGGTTGTCGACATAACCAAAAATAGCCATTGCATGCACATTTACTTGTGACCTTAGGAACAATTAGTTTAACCTAAGATGGTTTTATTTACATTTTTCTGGTTTATATGATCGTACCTGTCAATCTTCCTGTTTTCCTCGGAAAACGCCTGTATTTTGCCCTTCTTTCTCATCAACCTCCTATTTAAATGTTTTTTTGTAAAGTTCCCATATTTTAACTTTCATTCAAAAGAAACTGAACTGTAGGTTGCAATATCCATGCTTGAGCATCAGCAATTTGCAGCACTGGCAGTGGGCAGCCTTTCCACCAATTTCCCTTTTTCAAATGTAAATGTTTTGATTTTGAATCTTACTTTGCACTGAACAATGAGTCTGCATCTTAAATGAGATTAGACTAGATTAGATAAAATAAGATATTATTGATCTCCTCAGCTTGTGCCCTCAGGGAAATTAATGTTCCTATAGCAGCAACATCCTATCTAGTATACAGCTCAAGACGTTAGTGGCAATAGCAGCACAGCATGCAGAGTAAAATATAATAGTAAAACCAAAATAAATCAAATAGAATAAAATGCAACAATTGAAAATATGGAAAAAATAATATATATATTATTTTTAATAATATATATTAATAATATATATTATTAGAATATATATATAATATTATATATATTTAATAATATTATAATAATATAATATATATTATATATATAATATTTTATATATATATATATAATATTATATACTGTATATATATACAGTATATATATATATATATATATATATATATATATATATATATATATATATATATATATATATATATATACAGTTTACAAATGTACATCGATATATTTTTATCATGATCAGTTTTCCGCAAGCGTCGACTGAAGAGGGTACTTTTTAATAAGAACACAGTGAACCAGGACTTGACATGTTGGTCGGGTTCCTCTGTAATTAGACTTATGTTTGTCCACTAAAGTCACAACTTAGAAAATGTCTGGGAAAGTTTTTTTTTCTTTATGACAGCTTGTTGTCTCCATCATAACAGACATGAACGTTCTCATCATGTGCTCTGCATCATGTGTTCAAACCTTTCTCAACTCCATTATTCCTGTTTGTGTCCTCTCCTATTCTTCTTTTTCCCTCGGTCTGGGACGGTCTCTAGAATAACAGAGAGTGTTGTGAAGGGTGGGAGGCCAGAGCCACTCATAGAGCAGTGCTGTTCCACAGGCCTGAGGCATGGCCTCCTCTGGGCGTCCCGTTTGTATTGGCCCAACATTCCCAGTCCCTCCGAACGCCCCTGTGGTCAGCCTGTGGGTGTGGAGGCAGACGGTCACATTCCACGGACAGAAGCATCCTGCACGGCTCTCTCAGTTGCTTCGCAGTTCTCAATCAGCAATGTCATGGGGCAAATTGCTGCGGTCAAGTCGCAGGAGCAACAGAATGTGACTAGCGCGTTGCACAACAAGCCAGTAATCACAACTAATTATCTGTTGCCCCACATACAAACACATGCAGTCCATCAGGAGAGTCTGTACAGGGGCAATGTCCTCTTGTTGAGTTTGCAGTCCAAAGCCTATGTAAAGGAATCCACACAGGGCGAGGGGCATTAACTTCCCAAATGTGCTGAGTGCAACATTCACTTCTCTTTGTTGAGATGAGATAAATGATCAAATATTTGCTTTACTTGGGACTCTATAATGTCTCCTAAGCTGATGATTCTTGTTGAGAACCCAGATCAAATTTGACCCGCTTCAGTGTGTTATGTGCACACAACGTCTGCCAATGTAACAGCGATCTAAACCATCTCTCCAATTTCATAAGAAGCACCTGTGTTTGGAGACTTAACATTCCACATACTTATCTAACCAAAAAAAGGCTTTGTGCATAGAGCGCATGTAGTGAATAAACTGTACTGGACCATGAAGGTACACGTTCACCCGAGGGCTTATAATGTTCTTGAGGTCCTCCTTCACCCATTCACCTTCACGCATTTATGAAAGGCATCTACTAATATGTCAAAACACTCCTAAGGTGTTTACAATATAGAATTTGACATCATATGAGATGTCAACATACCTCACAACACTTTTTGTGCCATTTCCACACTTATTCAGAATGATGGCAAAATTATGGGCTGCCGCCACACAAAGTCACATGAGACATTGGCATATTGTGCAACAAAAAAACCTCAGTTTGGTGATAGTACAGGGCTTAACTCGAGATGTGTGTTGCTTTTTCTTTGGGTTGTTGTGCCTTTTTTGCCAGACTTACATTCAACGTGGTAAGGCCTCAGTGTCATAAGAGATGTGCGAGTATTGAACGAGTCATACAAAACATGCTTCAGTTTTACTAAATCGGTACTCATCTCCATTAGGGTTGGGCATCGTTTGAATTTGAACAATTCTGGTTCCGATTCCGATTCCTCGTTTTAATTCCGGTTCCGATTTCCGATTCCGATGCTTTTTTGGGGTAGGGTCATTAAAGTTTGCATGGTTTAAATGAGGGTGCTAACCAGATATCTTTTTGGATGGAATGTCTAAACTTCCCCATAAATAGTTTCATGACATTAACTTTTCATCAACTTTAGAATTTCTTACAAGGCTATTTTCAGTGGTTATACAAATATCGAACCATTCAACTTGAATAGAAATGTTATAAAGTTTCTTTTTGCAGCTGTTCACGTTCACAAAAGATGTTTACTTTTGAAAATTAGTAAGCTGTTTTTTATGAAACCCTTATTTTGTGAACACAGGTAAACAGGATAGAGCCGAAACCGCTCTTATTTTGAAGACCGGAAGTGTATTGTGTGAGTTGAGAAGGTTCCTTGACTGTTCCTAACAGAGACGTACTGTGCCAATAACAAACTTGCCTAGCAGTAGCTCCCGTCATTTATTTACACCCAACTTCCAAATCAGCTAGCATCGTTATTTCTTCCGGTCGTCAAAGTGTGCATCGAATCTAGGAATCTAAATCCAAACGAAATCAAATCGAAATAGTCCCGGTTCCCATTGATGCTGGAGACTCAATGCCCAACCCTAGTCTCCATTAACTCATTTACTTACTCACCCCTGCTCCCGCTAACTACATTTAAAAAGAAAACCAGTTAACGTGTCAGGGCGTGATTAAATGCGATACAAGTCAGGCTAGGTGGTGGTACTTGTGCATGTGCAAGTTTATACGCATGAACTTTGTGTCTGGTGACTCAACTGAATCATGTGGGAGTTTCTGTGCATGCGCTTTATGACGGGTGACTCAAGTCATCAAGTACCCAATTCACACGAGTTTCAGTGCATGCACTCTGTGACAGGTGACCCCAATGAATGGAGTACCCAATCTGCAACTTGTTGCACATGTGCGAGTTTCTGCTCGTGGTCAACCCCAGTTAATCGGGTAGTCGATTCACAGTCCATGCGCTGTGTGACAGGAGACTCAAGTTTTTTTTTTTTTATTCATGCAAGATTCTGCGCATGTGCTCTGTGACGGGTGACTCATATAAATCGAGTACCAGATTCACACGAGTTTCTGCGCATTCACGAGTACCCGTTTCACTTCAGTGAGCGAGTTATAAGAACTTGAGTCAGTAAAAGCAATCAACTTTCCCATCACTAAATGTCACCATCTGCGTGACACTTGTTATCAATATTAAGGTATATATTTTTTTTATTGATTTAAGGTTTTACAGTGGTTAACTTCATTTAACACTTGTGTGCTGAACTGCTGAAACATTTCACACTCAGAAAATATAGTTCTGCACTCTGCTTCAGTTTTTCTTTACTGTACACAAAAGGCCTGAGGCGCTGGGTGCCGTCGAGAAAAGTCCAGACTCCCACCCCCTTTACCCCCATTTCCTTTTGCACAGACAACCACAGCAACCCAAAAGCATACATGCATGTATATACAGACACTCCAGCCACTCTTTGACCCACTACAGGGATCCAAACAAACATCCGCTCACCCCTAAAAATCTGAGTTCTCTTGCCTGTTCTCCTCCTGGGGACTGTTGGCTAAAAACAACATAAAGTTCCAGCTTAAATGCATCACCGGCTGTTGACATGCATGTGACTTGCTTGCCTGCCTCATTCACAATGCAGAACCATAGCGTTACCAATCAATGGGTGCACTGCTGACCTCTCCCCTGGCTGGTAACTTGAGCTCATAAGGCCACAATACAGTAAAGCTGGCAGGGGCACACTAGCAAGGTGGTGATCTTTTTAACATGGGTGGTTTGAATGGATGTAAATGAGGCCTAAACGGTCCACACTGGTCACATTAATCACAAATGGGACTGTGGCTCTATTTACAGTGGAAGCTTGATTTTTGTAGGATTCAATTTTCCACGATAATTATTGCCACAAATAAGTCTCCCTTTTTGTCTTGGTTATCGTCCACATTTTGGTGACTCAGTCTCGTTTATATTTTGGACACTATGGACAGATTTAGGCCAGGAAATCTTTTAATCATCATTATTATGTAGGTGGTTTATGTGTCCATAGATGGAACACAGAACTATGAACAACTCTGTGTCGGTCACCTTCCTTTCCTTCCACCTTGCTTTCAAGCACTGTACCGTGCGCTGATGAGGTGTTCAAGCGCACAGAATCTGCTTTTTGTATTTAGGATGGCTGCAAAAAACTTGCAAGTGCCAGAACTTTGACAAAGAAGTCAAGAAACACTATTGAATTTGAGAAAGAACTCATTGCAAAGTAGGAAGGTAGCATCTGTTAAGTAGGATTGTAATGTAAATGTTCGTTAGTTAAAACAGGTTGGAGAGGGAATGGCACATAACAGAAAGTGAGCCAGGCCAGTATGTGTAACATTTGTTTGAATAACGATTCAATTCGTATGACAAGTCTTGGTTGCCGATACGATTGAAGGACGTTATTGGTTCATTTAGAACGATACGATCCGAAACAATCCAGTAACTTTAAACTGATTCAGTAACTTTTTAGCCAAAAATTCAACCAGTCTGACTGGGAAATAAATACCTAGTTAATGGACAGTGCAGGTGACGTTTCCTAGATTCCTTGATTGTTTTTTGTAAGGGAATCAGGTATAAATTAATTGTGAATACAAACAAACAAGTAAACAACCATGAATGGCATATGCATTCACATTTAATTTGAATAAAGTGCAAACAACACTTCAGGTTGAATTAACAATGAATGAATTAACAGGTTGAATTAAATCAAGTCTGTGATTAATTCTGATAAAACATGGCTTGAACTTGAATTTGATACCTCATTCACTTCTCTACCTCAAGTATTAAAGAAGTTAGAGCAAATTTCATGCCTTTGGTTCCCATCGCTTTAACATTGAGTCAAGACAAAAGCAACAATCGACCCACGGACTTTGGCAAGTACAACCGTACTACAAAATATATAATAACTTAGGCTGTGACGTTTGTTTTAAAAGTCAACAGCGTAGCCATTTACTGTACATTGTTCAAGTATCATTTTATGTAGGCCTCACCACACACGCCACACTACAAATTGCATGTACACAGTAATTCCGGGGCAAAATTAACATATTTCAGATTTTAACTAAATTTCATCTGCAGATATTTAAGTGAATTTATATCCTGCATCCCTTTTGTGTTGTCCAGAAGCTCCGATCCATGAGTTTGAAAGTTGGACTTAACTTTCGAAGCACTCATATGACTCGATGTCGTCCAACACTAAATATAAAGTAAATAAGTATAAATCCAGTATAAAGTGTGGCGATGACATCATAGGCAGCAGACTGAATCGAGTGTAGCGTCAGAGGTGTAGAGCGTCTAGAGTCACTCTTTACAGGACAAAAACTCACAAACTTGTGCTCTTTGGAGTCGGCTCCGTTTATTCAACTGCACGTGTGCCAACCACACTGTAACCCTTGGTAACCACAACAGTCGCCTTTACAGGCATGACTAATTAACTTGCGGCAAATCAAACTGTTACACGAGTAACTTTTAACCTCTTAATCATTAAAAGTGCTAAAAAACACATCCATATAAAGCCTGCCGTGCTTATATCCAATGCTTTATTTCCCAGTATCGATGCAATCGATTGATTACCTTATAAACGATTTTAGATTGATATATGTCGTCCTGAATGGCAACTTGCTGAACACAGACAATGTAGTTGGATCATCGCAATAGAAATCGATAATGAATCATTACACCCCAAATGTGTAATGATGATTGCACCTGCTGCTGAAGTCTACAATGACGTTCAAGTGAGCACGTATACATCTCTAACAGTCCACTCTTTAAAGTTAAGTTTGTAACGGACTAGAATGAAACAGCCCCTCCAGTCCTTCCTACACTCACCTCTGTGTTTGCTAGTCTTCAATAAAGGTAACAGTCATGTTTAATGTTCATTTATCCACTGTAATTGGCAATTGATAATGTTTTCTGCATGTAAAACAATATTTTTTCCTTAAAAGATGTGTTTTGTGTTCATATTTTTGGGTGTCTGGAGCAGATTAACTGGATTTACATTATCGCTTATGGGAAAAAAAACTTATTCGGTTTTCGTACGCTTCGGTTTTCATCAGTTGGTCAGTTTTGGAATGGATTAATGGCGAAAACTGAGGTTCCACTGTCCTCTAAGTCTTATTCATTTGCCTTTGTCCAATTGTCCAATGCCGTGACTCTTGCCTAAAATGAGTCAACTGGTGAACGCTGTTCTCTGTTAATCACTCTTTCTATACTTTGCACTTTTTCTACGCAGGCGCAGATGTCCATCACTAATTATACCAGGATATTATTATTCCCAACCCTGCGTACGACTGTTAGGTATTTAGGTTTGCATAGTGTTCTGTCCCTGTGGAGTTGTTTTTAAAGCTTGCAGAACAAGGCCCCTCTGTGGTCCAGCCCATGTCTTTAAACTAGCAGAAAGACCCCTTTTCCTCCATTTGTGCTTCGTAAATGGCTTTTTTCACTTTATACTCTCACATTATTGCCACTCTTAGGCACTCCAACACAATACTTTCTCACTTTGTCTCAGGCTTTTTCTCAGATACACACAAACACGCTTGCCCCGGCCCTGCCTCTTATCCGCAGGGCATAAAAGCTGTATCGAATTGCACCTTGAGCTTAATTGGCTCAGCATTACGGTGCACTGCTGTCGACGGTGACAAATCGTTCTTTCAGAGCCCCGATGAATGTCTGCCCGCTGCCATGTCGGGAGGGAGAAGAAAAGTTAATTGTCCCCCTGGCTGCTGATCAGATGATGATGTAATCGCAAGGAAATTCACAGGAGGTGCAGTTAGGAACATTTATTTATTTGCACCCTTCCTCTGTTTGAGAAGGAGCCCGGCCACAAACGCCCTGTGAGCGCCGAGAGACCCCCCTCTCATGTGTGACCGCTTCCTCAAGGACCAGCCCTTCCTCCGACACAGGAGCATAAGACAGAGATCCAATTAGACAGCTCAGTCAGTTTCTAGCTATGTGATATTTTATGAGCACAGATGTGACTGTGTGTGCATGTGAGTGTGTACTAGCTCATTGTTGGCATGCCGAACCACTGCGCTCTTTATTACTGATATACTCCCACCCTCTGTCATAACTCAGCCTTCTTATTGCAGTCTCCCCTCCCAGCTTTTCACCAGACAAAGCATAGCTGCAAGTGTGTCTCACACACACACACACACACACACACACACACACACACACAGGCGGGAAGGCTTCTGCTCAGTGTCAGTAGGAGCACAGCTGTGGATGGGAGCAATGAGGCAGCTGTGAGTAAGAGCTCAGCAGCAGGTGACTAAGTCTCCGCAGCATACGCAACAGATGGAGAAGGAGAAGTGTGATACAGGAGCTGAGGAGTAATGTAGGATTAAGGGAAATATAAATCATATTTGGGATACACTGTAGCTTCTACTTCTAATTATAGAATCACTCCCATAGCTGTGGAGTACTAACACCTGGGAGTTGACGCACTTGTAACACAGTGGACTTCCTCGTATAAAGTACTGCTTTAAACTTAAATAATTAAGAAAATGTAGTACTCGTAGAAGTATAAGTAGTCGTGCAGAAATGTCCAAACTATTTTCCATACATACAGAAAAATGAACAAATGCAGGAGCCGCTTTGTTAATTAAACATGCTTAACCCAACCCAATGTAGGTCAAAATATGCTCAAAACTTGGCAACTTTGCACAAAATATTGTGTATAATCAGAATGACTCCAAAAAAAAATGGAAATATTTCAGAAAGTCAGACAAAATGGAATAATATTGCAGAATACAATAGATCTGTCAATAAATGTGTCATTTAATGAATGTGATCGTCCCATTTGCAAAGTCATGACAGCAGCAACCTGGCACAAAATCAAAATGACCCCAAATAAAACTGGAACTATTGCACAAAGTCATAGAAGTTGTAGTAATACAGCAGAATAGTTTGCCATTTAATGAATGTGATCACTCCACTTGCAAATAATTAATGGCGGCGCCAGACTTGCACAAAATAATCAGAATGACCCCAAATAAAACTGGAAATAGTCCACATATTAAGAGAGATTGCAGAACTACAACAGAATAGAATGTGTCATGAAATGAATGTGACCACCCTTCTTGCAAGTAATAAATGACAGCCACAACCTGGTACAAAGTAGTCAAAACGACCCCAAATAAGATTGGAAATAATCCACAAACTCACAGGAATTGTAGTAACAGAGCAAAATAGAACATGTAATTTAATGAATGCGATCACCCATCTTTTTTAGCAAGTAATTAACGGTGACAACCTTGTGCAAAATAAATAAACAGAAAGATTACAATAACGATAATATCTCCATATGGGCATAGGGTGAAACGAAACCAAAAAACATAAATTCATAGTTAATATTTTGCAGCCCTCAGCTGGGATAGGCTCCAGATTACCTGTGACTCTAATGAGTTTAAGTGGTATAGAAAATAATACAATATTTTGTAGCATAATTTAACCAGAACACAACCAGCAACAGTGCAAAAACAATGACAATGTTTTAGTGAACATAACTGTAAAACAGGATTTTATTGTCAGTGTCTCACAGTGATACTATTTTTAACTAATTCAGAAAACGCAAATTGTGTACTCTACTCTACTGTCAAGTAGATCAAATCTATTAAATAGAAGCATAACGAAAATAAACATTTAGTGGTGTATAGTCACCGGTGACGTAATCATCGGAAAGAGACCCGCATAAGGTGGAGCAGCACAACAATGACGTACACAAAACACACTACTCTTGACTGAATAACACAACATTTATCTACATTTTTTTCTCTGCGTGAGGGTGATGACGACCAATATGGCTGTTCATGTCTGTCGTGTCCATCCATCCATCTTCTACGCCACTTATCCTCATTAGGGTCTCGGGTATGCTGGAGCCTATCCCAGCTGACTTCGGGCGAGAGGTTGGGTACACCCTGGACTGCTCACCAGTCAATGGCAGGGCACATATAGACAAATAACCATTCACACTCACATTCATACCTATGGACAATTTAGATCCTAAAATGCGTGGTTTTGGAATGTGGGAGGAAACCGGAGTACCCGGAAAAAACCAACGCACACACGGGGAGAACATACAAACTCCACACAGAGATGCCCAACGGAAATCCGAACCCAGATCTTCCAGATCTCCTGACTGTGTGGCCAACATGCTAACCACTAGGCCATCCGTCTGTCATGTCGTGTCATATTGTCATGAGATTCTCATGATTTTTACATCCTGCAAAGTCTCCTTCGGCTTTCTTTTCTTCTTCTGTGACTTCCACCCAATTTTCTGCTACTCTAGCAAGAAGCACCCCCTGGATGACATGTAAAATGGTAACTCACTGAGGTACAACGGTGGAATACGTTTATAGCGACTGTATGTTAATAATCATTTTAAAAAAACGATATTGATAATCCATTTTTGGGTTAAATATCACGATAGTACGATAAATCGATATTCCGTCACACCCCTAGCCGAAACCTGACACAAAATAATCAGAGCGACCCCAAACAAGACTGGAAATATTCCACAAAGTCAGACAAATTGCAGTAAAACAGCAGAACAGAATAGAATGTGTAATGTAATGGATGCGATCGCCCTCTTGCAAGTAATTAACAGCTGTAATAAATAGCAAATAAATCATGTGTAAGATTCCAAATAAGACTGGAAATATTTCACAAAGTGATGCAACATGTAATAATATTGTAAAATAGAAGGTGTTATTTAATTAATTGAATCGCCCCTCTTGCAAGTAACTCATGACAACGCAAGCCTCGTGCAAAATAATCAGAGTAACCCCAAATAAGAATGGAAATAAACAAATTTCAATAAAACTGCAGAATAAAAGTGATGAGACAAGCAATGCTCAGTGTGAGTGCTGGCCAGTGGGGGCCAGGAGAGGGAGGGTACGAATGGCCTTGTGTGAATACGCCTTAAGAGCATGGGAATGTTTTTCCTTTGCATTTTTGAAAAAATGTCATACAGATAGCAACGTTGTCAAAACTATCTCTGTTCTCATGAACCTGCACGGGGAAAAGTGATGTCATACGCATACCAGTTACTAGTACTGGTACATACTAGTTTTCTGTCGAAAAGGAGAGTTTCAACCCTGAGAAGTGGTGACCTTCTCTCAACACTGCCACTGTCACATGCTGTACATGTCATAAATACAAAGTGTAAAATTGTGATGACAAGTCAAAGTATTCTAGGAGCTTCATTCATACTGCTGCTTCATTCATAAAATAAGACATAACCTAACTCAACACTATTGAGACCTGGCGTGACGCAAGCGCCTTTGGTTTGTTTATTTTGGTTTTGTCATCTCACCACTTTAATTCACAATTCAACACTTGGGAGTAAAATATGTTCTTGTGATGCAGCATGTGTTTATAACGCTTACACATGACATCGGGTTATCCAGCAGGCTTGGCTGTCTAATTCTCAAAGTGTAACACTGTTATTACAGCTGTGCAAGGCATCGTACGAAAGGAGGGCAGACATACCACACGTTTTTCAGCTTTTGTGACTGTGTTGGTTCTAATTATCTCTATCCTTCCATCCTTTCCTGCTTCGCTCATATTTTTCATTCTTTCACCTCCCTGACCCCCCCTACTATCTCCCGTCCATCTCCTGTGTCTCTATTTCCGTCTGGCTGCCTCTCAGACCTCGCAGATAACCTGGCAATGGATGACTTCACCTTCCAGGAGCAACTCCTGACCCCTCGACTGGCCCCCGCCGGGGCAGGAAGAATCCCCTCACTGGGGGCTGCAGTGTGGAGCTCCTATCTGGTCCTGACACTCTCCCTGACGCTATCTTTCCTCCTGCCGCGTCACCACTGACCGTCAGCTCTGTGTCCTCACGTGGAAAGAAACAGTTTCAAAGATGTTGTTCCAGAGGCTACATTGTTTTTTAAAGCACACGTGATGAACTTGCCATTATGTAAATAAGAACCTTGGCCATCCCCACAATTACCAGATGAGTGCCCTGCAGCACCTAAGCCCCCCTCTCATGAGAGAACCTTGTCATCGACCTGCAAGTGAGGTGGTCTGGCCCTTTTTCAAACGCTCCCATTTTCAGGCTGCGCTGAATTATTTATTGCCTTGCAGGCCCGAGATGTCACCCGTGGTAGTAAATGACCTCCTGCCTTGACAGGTAAAGACCCACATTCAGTATAATGACACATTCTGTTGAAATGCCACTAAAACGTCTCATATATTTCTCTCTCTTGTTGTTTATGTGTTAGAGATAGCCAAATCATTTCAGACAGGTTGCTCTAACTTGCCCATTAAAAGGGAGTGATGGACGAAGAACGTGTGTGTCCCCTGTACAAGTGTAGGTTTCTATGTGTTAGTACCATGTTACAGCAATAGTTACATATTTCTTCTGAAAATATGATTTGTGGGTGAAGTGACATTGCGAGAAAATACAGTATTTTACGTGCTACTCTACGTGCTTCTTTCAGGAGGTCCTTAGTTTACAAACTTGTAGCGTTCCTTGTAAGCGATTTTTAGTGTAAGTGTAAACTTATACCTGAATCACCAAAGTCAGACACATAGAATACAGTCCTAAAAAGATTTTAAAAAAGGGGGTCCTAGCCTACATTTCTGGCTTTTCAGACTTATCTGTACTGTGGAATCCCGGTTTTTGTGTGCCCCGGTTTTCATTTGTTGACAATAATGATTGCCTAAAATATGTCCCTGGTAACATACCAAAGAGTGTCTAAACAAAGCACCCCCTTTTGGTGACTGTCTCTGTGAAGAATGTATTTTAGAGTTGGGAAACTATAGACTAGAGGTGTCGCAAGCTCGTGAAAAACATGACGATATTTCTCTTTTAGGCCCTGTCCACACGGGAACGTTCTTGGGATTTTTTTTCTTTTGGCGGGTTGAAAAAAAATTGTATCCACACTGGGCCGGATTATAAATACAGGGTAGCTCCATCCAGACGGGAACGGATAACTGAGTAAAAACGATGAAATACACAAAGCACACCTACATGTGGCGCTGTGAACAGACACAGAACAGAACACATGACAGAACCATGTGACACATCAAACCATAGAAGAAGAAAGAATGCATGCGCGTAAAGTCCGTCGTCTGCCGCTTTCCAAGTCTCTTCTAGACTCACAACAAAGTAGAATTACATGTGTGTCATTTTGGGAGTATGTACCGGGAAGAATGTTGACAGCGGTGAGTCATGACACTCGAAATATTCAGATATTATGTTGGCTTGTCGTCAAAGCTCACGTCTGGTGACGTGACTGTGACAGGTTGGTGACATCATCGTTTTAAAAAATGAACAAGCTGTTAGTCCATACGGAAACGATGAGCCAGCGTTTTCGATTTTGCCATTCCGGAAGGTGGTTTAAAAAAAATACCGTTTCAGGACACCCAGAACGCCGTTTCGGTGTGGATGATAGGCTGAAATGATAAAATGCTTTGACGTTTTGACCTGAAAACGCTTCCCTGTGGATAGCCCCTTAAAAAAAGCTGTCTCGGGAGAACAGGTCAGCCAGATGCCAATCGGACTGTGAACTATGACATTGCTACTATAATTGATAACACACGTAATACAGTATAGAAGTGTCCGTGCGCGAGGCATTATTGGAACCGCACATTAAGCGCTTTAAGTACACTATAAACCTTGCAATCCAACCTACCTCTGTGTCCCCAGTGATGTGTGGCTGTTTTTTCCATCAGAATTAAACAGTTGCTGCAGCGTGAATGTCCAAGCTGAAGCTGTAATTCTACATTTCATCAAAGTTACCGTAAATTTCGAACGATAGAGCGCCCCGGTGTGTAAGCCGCACCCACTAAAGTCAAAGAGAAAAGCGATTTTTAACACTGTATATAGGCCGCAGGTGTTCATGTCTTAAAATAGGATGTTTAGTAGACAGAAATATGTTTTAACTTTTGATGGAATGAATGTTTTTTGCCAAACAGTGCGTGTAACCCGGCTAGAGCAGCAACATGAACATGACAGAACATGCAAACTCCATGCCCATGCGGAGCTTTGAACCCAGGTCTTCCCGATCTCCTGACTGTGTGGCCAACATGCTAACCACTCATCCACCGTGCGGGCCAATACATATTATTATCTTTTTTTTTTAAATACTGACCCTCACAGTGTCTCCCAGGAACAATTCTGGCTTGTCAAATTCAAATTCACCGCCCGCAACATCACAATAAATGATTCGTAGAAGCAGCTACAACTGTCCCCATTGTTTTAACTTTTACTGGTTTTAGGTTTTTTGGCATTGTTTTGTGACTCAGTTCAATAAAAAAAAAGTTTATTTGTTCAGCGCTATATTTTGTCATTGTAGTTTTCTTAAAAGTAATGTTAAAATATTGTCTCTTCTCGTTTTCGTGAACCTAATATCATGCATCGTCTCATCTCGTGAGCTGAGGGGATCGTGACACCACTGCTATAGACGGATTCTGGCCAGGGAGTCCCATAATCATTTTTATTGTGTGTGTGTGGCTTATTTGGTCAGAGAATGCACACAGAATGATGAACAACTCTGTTTCTGTCCCCTTTCTTCCATCTAATAAGCAAAAAATTGCTTCGGTTTTCATACGTTTAGGTTTCCGTCTGACCTTTTCAAATGGATTAACGACAAAAACTGAGGTTCCACTGTTTACTTAAAATGTGCTGTTGTTCTCCACGTGGAAGTGTCATATCATGAGGTTGGTGTGTAAATCTTGTGAACAATCGGGTCCTAAAATGTCACAAGATTTCCGCAAGAGCTTGTGAATTTTTCACGTCACAATTTTAAGAAGTCCACGTATAACAAGTAGCCCAGTGTTTAGCGTTAATCGGAGGCCACTGCTCAGTGCCGTTTGTCGCTTTTTCTTGAAACTGGCAGCCAGAAAGTGTATTTTCAGATTTTCACTTGTGTATCTAAACCGGAGTTAGACTTTTTTTGTTTTCTAGGGGCTAAAGACCTACCGCACGGTCACTGCTCCTCTGCTTTCAAAACTTTATATTCAGCTGTTTTGAGAACAAAGCACAGTTCAACGGAGGATTCTCCAATAGTCATCCAATTGTATGTCGTGTTTCATTTTCTTTACTGATTGCTGATAACCATTAGCACGTAACCAGCTGAGGGTGGCATATCCTTATGTAGGTCTGAAGGGGTGGGGTGCTGGAGCTGACCCACCACCCTTGACCAAAAGCAATAAAGTAGGCCTCGTCAAACAAGAGGCTGTAGAATGCGAGAGTTTCGACCAAAAGGAGAAGAATGCAGATTTACCCTGTACACAACTTGAGTTTTTTGGAGCATTTTATAAAAAGAAATGTACTAAAGTGTCCCCCTGGGAGGCAATGTCATTTCCACCAAGGGCACAGCACAAGGAAGGAGTTGCTTTGGTTATGATTGTTAAACATAAACAATAATCATTTTGAAGATTCCAAAAATCCCCATTGTTTTTCAAGGGACAAAACTCAATTATCAATTTAAAGCATCCCTGCTGGTGCGCTGGCCCTTTAACATGTACCCGCATTTCCTATTGGCACAGTGAAGGCAAACCAACATCCTTGATTTAATAGACTTCAGCTGTGGTGAAGTATCCTGCTAAAGTTGGCACAGAAAAGAAAATGCCAAAACCACAGTTGCAGCAATTCACTTTCGCTGGTGGCAACTGTTTCAAGCCTTGGCAGAGGTATGCACTCTCTGAATGATTGTTATTATTAAACAGTATATTTTCACTTTCACATGTCTTGGTCGTTTAATGATTTGTCTTTCTTTTATTGAATTACCTTGCTTTGTGTGGTGTCGGTAGTGACCTTTGGAATCCGGCTTCCTTCTCGCCCAAAGTGTGAAGACTTGTGCTATCAAGCTGTTTCCACCCAAATGACATCATTTAACAACAGTGGCTCTTGTCCATTCCAGCACGCAATAAGCTGCAATTGAAACTTGTATTAGTAACATGTGTTGTTGATCATGAGAATAATCTCTCCAGAGGCTAAGCAGAAACTGCTGAGTGGTGTAATCCCCGCTAACGTGCACTGATTAGAAACATTTCATGAAAATGAATCATGAATGCATTTTTAATATGTATACTGTTACTGTATGTCTAATGTGAATACATATTGTTGTACAGTTATAATGATTTCCTATATGTTCATCATATACCATTTTATATTGCCATTAAAAAGAAAACATAACCCCCTCTGTGTTGGGTCACATTTCATTGCCGATCGAATGTTAAGCAGCCGAACAGTGACCATCTGACAAAGTGTGATACTGAGTCACTTTTTTAATGTGTTTTTATGTATTATGACTATTTTCCACTGCCCTACCTACTTAACAGTGGAACCAAAACACAAATAGCTGAAATAAGTCCAGTAGTTCTGAGGTAAACCACTATTGTACAGTACATATTCAAAAGGTTATACTGTATGTGATTAAAAAAAAAAAAAGGTTGTAAAGGAAGTTCCACCCTGTCCATCAGGTAGTTTGTGTCACATGTTCACTGAAACCCCACCGCCCTTTCCATAGGAAGGAAGATTGATGGCTTATGAGCGGAGTTTTCCACGACAATTCTAAAGCTGTGCGAGTCATGAACGAGTCATTCAAATCTCCTAAGTTTTTTACTGAATTTGGACTCACTGTTACTCGACTTGTTCACTTGCTCACCGCTACTACCACTAGCTAAATTAAAAAAGGAAATCCACGTAACATGTCACTAATTGTGCAACTGTTACTCTAACTGTTACTCTAATACTAATATAAATGTATTACTCTAATATACTAATATAAATGTATTAGCCCTGTGGAAAAAGCAACAGAGCTGGTCCTTGCCTCAAATCAATTCTCCTTTGCCTCTCCTGCCCAAGCTGCATCACGGGTGCTCAACACAAGACTTGAGTTTCACTGACTCGTGGGTGCTTGAAGAAGACTCGAATTTCACTGACTTAGGTGCTCGACGAAAAGTTTCACTGGCTGACGGGTGCACGGCAAAGACTTACTGGCGCATGGGTGCTTTAAGAAGACTTGAGTTTCACTGACTCATGGGTGCTAGAAGAAGTCTCGAGTTTCACTGACTCACTGATGCTTGAAGAAGACTCGAGTTTCACTGAGTCTTGGGTGAGCAAAAAAGACTTGAGTTTCACTGACTCACTAATGCTCGAAGAAGACTTTAGTTTCAGTGACTTGCAGGTGATCGACAAAGACTCAAGTTTCACTGACTCACGAGTGGTTGACGAAGACTCGAGTTTCACTGACTCATGAGTGTTCGACAAAGACTCAAGGTTTACTGACTCACATGTACTCAGGGAAGACTTGAGTTTCACTGACATTATTGCTCGAACAAGACTCGAGTTTCACTGACTAGATGAAAACTTGAGCTTCACTGACTCAGCTGATTCGACAAACACTCGAGTTTCAATGACTTGCAGGTGTTGAGCAAAGACTAAAATTTTACTGACCCACTTGTACTCGAGGGAGACTGAAGTTTCACTGACTTACGTGTACTCGGTGATAGCTCGACTTTCACTGACTCACGAGTTCTCGACAAAGACTCAAAATTCACTGACTTGACAAGAATTCGATCTTCACTGACTCACGGGTGCTTGACAAAGACAAAGACTCGAGTTTCACTGACTCAGGAGTGATCGGCGAAGACTCAAGGTTCACTGACTCACGTGTACTCAGGGAAGACTCGAGTTTCACTGACTCATTATTGCTCGAACAAGACTCGAGTTTCACCGACGACAAAAATTTGATCTTCTCTGACTCAGTAGTTTGCGATCACTTGCACTCGCTTGCAATCAATGGACTAGAGTTTGTATGGACTAGAGTTTCACTGACTCGTGTACTTGGCGAAGACTTCAGTTTACTGACTCACGGGTGCTCGTCCAGCATATACAGTTTGACTGCGGAGTTTGTTGCACATGGGCGAGTTTCAGTGCATGTTTTCTGTCATGGGTGAATGGAGCACCCGAACATTTTAGTCAGTGACTCATAACAATTTGTCATTGCCACTTCTTTCTACTGCTTAGAAGAACCACTGCAGTTTTAAAATACAAGCACAAAATGAAAGCAGCGTCCAAATGAAGTTGTGTTTGCATCCATCTTGGTCGCGCTCACACAAGAGTTTGCGCGCACAATACGTGAAATCTGTTGGATCTTCAAGGGGTGGAGTCGCTGCTGGTCGGCCCAAGGGCTAACATACTGTACATTCCAATTGTTTACTTGCTGCTCTGTTGTCTGCGCATGCTGTGAATCAATTTGAATATGAGATTGTTAAAGCATAAGTGAATCCTTTGTAGCTGAGTTAGCCTGAGGAAAAGAGACACTACAGGATGACTCATGACTTGCAGATTTCAGTGTTCATTGTGATTCTTTAAGGTTCAAAAAAGCTAACATGTTCAGAATAGCTCTTGTATGCATATGTGCTTTTTTTTAATTCCCAGAGCCACTTCAAAGTCCCCTGTGAATCATATAGTTAACACAACTCTGGAATCTATTAGTGTCAATCCTCCAAGAGTCACAAGCAGCGTGTGTTTTTGCTTAGAATGCATTGCTCAATCCAGCAGATTATTAATTTCCCATTCTGAGCTGAATATAGCGGAACCAGCCCCTCGACCCCTGACCAATGGCAACAAAGTAGGCAGGGTCGGCCAATAGGAGAAGAATGCAGATTTACCCAGTACACAAGTTTTTTAGAAATGGCAGAATATGTGCAGTGATAAAGGAAAACGAAAAAGAAAAATAACTATAAAATATTTAAATGTTCAAGTAAATAAGGTATGACTAAATAGAATAAATAATAAATAGAAAATTGCCCTGCGATTGGCTGGCGACCAGTCCAGCGTGTACCCCACCTCTCACCCAAAGTCAGCTGGGATAGGCTCCAGCATACCCCCACAACCCTAATGAGGTTAAGCGGCATAGAAAATAGATGGATGGTTAAGTAGAAAATAAAATAATTTATAGTTTAAAGATAAAAGGTTCATTAGTCCAAATTGTTTTGATTTCGCCTCCACCTTTAAAGCTTTCCCGAGGCCCGTCACTGCAAACGCACTTCAAATCTTTTTTCTCTGCATGAGCACTCCGCTGTAACTTTTCACACCCTGCAGATCCAGATGTAAACGCCATTGTCATCCAGCTGTGCTTTTCTCTCATGAGCTGGGTTGCTGCTTTTTAGATGGAAAACAGAGGCTGATTACTGGGAGATGAGCAAACGCTGACTGCAGGGAGAACAGCAGCCTACTCAGGATGGGATGGGTGGTGGATGCGTGGGGGGGGGGTCTACTCTCAATGCTAATGCTTGGCTGGAGAAAGGGCAAACGAGCCTATTGAAATGTAGAGTTCATGTGTTTTCTTAGGGTAATATTCAAACAGCCCGCATTATGAGAATGAAAGGTCAGTTTGACGTTAGTCAGTAGAAGTGGGTGATATTTTGTGGAACCTGTTGGAAACGTGTCCTGTATTTTTTTTCCCAAGTGCTCTGACCATTTTTTGTGGCGTTATATGCACAAATGCCGAAAACGGTCCTATCTCGTAATGTTAAAGAATCCTTTTAAAAAAATTCCCCGATCCGGATCTTCCCCAAAATATAATGAGTTCTTCCATATCCCATTTCCGTCATTTCCTGAAAATTTGGTCCAAATCCATTTGGAACTTTTCAAGTTATTTTGAACACAAACAGATAAACGACAGCAAAAACATAACCTCCGCGTTTGCACTTGTAATAAGTGAGAATACAGGTCAAATTTTTACATGTTTATGTCTTAATACTTAATGTATTCATGTAATAATGTTTGTTTGTGTTAGGCGTTGAGATTTCACACTTTGTTCGGTGGTACTTGACTGCACCATAGTTGTGTTCTGTGACTTTTTTGTACTCGTGTGCTTACAGAAACGCCTTCTCGAGCCCGCTAGCCTCTAGCGCTAGCCCGACGACCAGGCTACTGTTCATCGATCATCTTAGTGATGAGTACCTCTTCATGTTACACTTCAAATGCAAGCCATGTGTCAAAAATCAACATTTTTAGGGGCATACCAATTACTCACTTTTTTTCACCATTCATGGGTGGTCTTGGACATCAACAACAACATTTTTCACAATCATTGAATGATTTGAATTTGTTGAGCGTGATTACTGTTTAACCAGAATAGATTTTAGGCGCAAAAAAAAGTCTAAGAAACTTGTTTGTGAACAATTTAACAATATAATAATAATATAATAAAACCAATATTTGACAATGCAACAATATCAATAAAATAATATAATTATTCCCTCATTTGAGCAGAAAAAAAGTCAATTGTCCAAAATAACGAATCATGTGTCCAAGAGCTTATTCTCTGTGTTTGTGGATAATATCAGCAATATATAAAAACAATATATACAACTATGAAAAGCACAACAAAGAATACAGATTATTTGTGAAAATAAACATCAAGACAAAATGGAAATATATTAAATATTGATCTCATCAGGCTCAAATCGATCCGATACTAATACTACCATTTGGTAACGATATTATTACTTTTAGGAGCAGTCAGCCTACCGACCCTATCAGTCACCAGGAGCAGTGAGAAGAGCTGCAGGTTATAAGGTACTGTTGCATTTTCACCATACCATACCTGAACTTCTGTGAAGAATGTGTCGGACGTTTCGCTCCTCATCCAAAGAGCTTCGTCAGCGAACAAAAATAGAGCAAAATTTGCAAAAAATAAGAGCAATTCTAACAGATTATTCAGCATCCCCACGATTACCATCACACCCAACATGGGCTGTCAATGAAAACACCACCATTCAGGTGATTGCACTCCTGTCCGATTTAAAATCAAACTTGTTGCTGGAATTCCTCTGTCAGAGAGAAACACTGGAGACATGTCAAGTCGCCCAGAGCTCATTCATGTCTAATTACCATGGCACTGGACCATTTTGGTACCTTTTGTTGGCCTGTTAAGAGGAGCACCAGGCCCACGCTCTCCCAAGCACACATCTCCAACATCCTTCTCCTGCTCCTCGGCAACCCCTGGCTTCCCCTGCAGCCGCCACAGTCACACGGAATGAATGCAACCGCCTGTGGAATGTGGACACAAAAGGAGGAATGTCATTTTGCTGAGTGCTCCCCCAAACTGATGGACACACACACACACACACACACACCGCAAGTCAGGCTTGTTTCAACATGTTTAAATGCAGGCGTATAACTTTTTAATAGGCTTGTTTTCATTTAATAAAGGGACTTTTTTTAAATTATAAGACTGCCTGCTGCAATTCATGCACACAGACCACATTTCAGAAGGGTAATAGTGAAGAAGCAGCTCAGGAATTTGGGACATTTGAATTTGAATGTCATTCAATCTGGAGAGTGAGACGGAGCACGAGAGTTGGAAGCTTTCTGTATCTGTTTGAAAAAGCAACAAGCTACAATAAGGGCAGGGCCTGCAGGCAAACAAACGTCTCCCGAGAGGGGGAAAAACACTGCAGTGAAGTATGCAAAAAGAAATATGCACCAGAATTACATGTGCTGTATTTAGTGAACATATCATTTCCGAGAAAATGTGTAATTCAGTGATTCCCAAATAGAAAGACAATAGAAGTTTTGATGCCATTTCTGCACCATTGAAATGGTAATGGCCAGTCATTTCACTCATGGTTTAAGCTGACCACAATCATCATTGACGTTTATGAACGCACTTTGACAGACTAGATATGAAAAGTGCACATTTGCCGAGCCTGATCAGTATTTTTTCTAAAGTAGAAAGACTCCAGACAACTGGGATTTTGACCCGATTTTTACTGAAACGCGAGAGGATTTTAAACAAACCGGAGCTTATTGAAAAATAAAGACTGAAACGGGGGGGGGGGACACCTCAAACATGATGTGTGAATGAAGAAATATGATGTTTAAGAACTGTCAACATAATGTGTGCCTGTTTTCAACATGAGATCTCCTCCTCATGAGACCTAATGGAGCCTCCAATGGGTTGACGGAATACCACAACAAAACATCATGCGTCAATAGATAAACGACACTGATTGTGTACAAACTGTCAGACAAAACTACATTTTTGTTAGTGTATGGTAAGCGTTTCGTATACCAAGTAAATACAGGGCTAGGATCACAGATCCCGATATTTTGACTTGGAATTTTTCAAGATCATTACATTATTTTGTGATGATTATAATCAGAATAAAAGGCAGTACAGTGGATCACATTTGCAATTCAGCAAATTCATGCATTTTTTTTTCTCTGTAGGCCGTTTTATCCTCCGATTCCATCTGCTCATGGATCATCTTACATTATCATTCATTAGTGGTGAGTACCTCTACTGTATATTTTATACGTTAAATGCATTTATTAAGTGTGCGGGGCGTATTGAGGAGGGGTTGGGAGGGTTCTGCAGCTGAATGTAATCTAACAATTCTAACGCTTTTATTGCAAATGTCGATCCGAAATAGGAGGAGACATCAATGCCAAGTTATCAGGAGGGTTTGCCTAGGTATTGATACCAACGTTACTTGGATTGATGGACTTTTAGATTGTGTTTCAAGTGTTTAGAAGGGACCAATAATACATTATCTCTAAAATCTTGCAACTTATCAAGTTGGTGTCTCTAACAATGCGGTTGCCGTGCTAAAACCACACAGTTCTACACAATCCAGACACTGTATCCTGCTACACATAGAGTGTATGTGACAAAAACATGTTACGACTTGATCCAGATTTAATAAACAGATTATACCCCCTGTTGGGACACAATTAAGGACAGTTAAAAAAAAAAGTGTGTTTAGCGCCAATTGTTATCATCCACAGTGTTATCTCCAGCCAACTGGAACCATAGATAAGAGGCCATCTCCAACAGGCAGGTCAAATAGGGAGAGAAATTTGTGATTGAAAAGACTTTTGGTTATCTAACGTTCCTTGCTGATAAGTGAGGTGTCACAGTGAGGCAACCGTGTCCAAATCTTTTCCAACAAGGGCCAATACAGAAAAATGGAAGGATGTGGGGGGGCCACAATGATATTCCTCACCTTTTGTTTACTTAATTCCATGCTGGAAACAATGCATAGATATGCAAAACATCGTCTCATTAAAGAAACAGCTTTGTGTTACGTGTGAAAAGGCAACTTTGTAATTGCTTTCCAGTAGAGCCCTGCTTTTCTAGGACCACCAGGGAATGGCAAAAAATCAACAATTAATTGAGATTGCCCATAAAAATGTCTATTTTTGATACACACCCCCTCCACTGTGCCATGTGGAAAACATCTCAGGTGGGATCTGCTTGTCATGCCAGTAACATTAGAAACCATCGGGACCGGAAAGGTTCTTTTTTTCTAAATAAACCTTTCTTTCACCTTTCAATGTCCCGTGTTTGGTGCGCTCGCACTAATTCTGAACGGGCAATTTTGTGACGACGAAACCTTTTCAAGGACTTTTTTCTTCTTAAAAGCCTTCTCTCGCAGATGCCGTCTAATGGTTATTGGACTGCACTCGGCACCATCAGCAACCTTAATTTAGGCCAAGGATCGTCCCTTGTTTGGCCCCTTGACTCAGGGCCGATGACATTTGGGTTTACACTTAATTTGTTTTGTTCCATAACCGCCAGGATCTTTTGAGAAGTTTAAAATGACGATCTTACTGCGTCCAATCTCAGCAGCAATGGCGTGCTACGCGTGGCCTTGCTTATGCAGCTCAACAATTCGATCGCGTTCAAAGAGAAAGCTTTTTTACCTTTGCCATCAAGAGATCATGAATACCTGACACTACCTGACATAAATAACACTGAATCAACATTTTTGCCAAGATTTTGGCTTTTAAAGGCTGTGGTCTTAAACTTTTGATCAGCTGATGAATAGCCTAGTTCACGTTAATGGTTGTTTGAAATAAATTGCTTTCTCGAAAAAATGTTTTGTCTCACTCTCATTTCTTCTTTTTGCATTTTGAAGCTCTACTTAGAAACTCTCGAAATGTCAAATGTCATGTTAATTCTTGCCGATTTTCAACGGGTCTTAAAAATGTGATCATGCACTACCCTTCTGCCTTCGAAGTGATGTAACTTGGTACTCATGTTGGAAACAAATACGGTGGATTCCCGCACATTCAGGATTCAGCCTTCACAGCCCGCAAATTTGCGATTTTTGGTTAAAAAAACATTTTTTCCCCACACAAAAAAGACATCTCATTAAAAAATGACAGCATGCATGTACCACTGTTTAAAAAATCCCACAATTTTTACACGTTTGTCTTTATGCTTCACAAAAAATGTTTTTTTTTTGTGAAGCGCTGAGATTTCGCACTCTTTTCGGTGGTCCTTGAACGCACCATAGTTGTGATTTAAGAAAGGAAGATCTACTGTAAAGCCATGGACATTGGTACTGATGCAATGGATATTTGGAGCGAAATGTCCACCCCTACTAAAAAGCGACTTGTGGGACACAAATGGCCCTTGGGCCGGATTTTGGAGACCCCCTGGTGATCCACTCTTGTTGTTGTTTAATGCTGGGCACACCAATGGTTCAGATACAAGTGTATCCAAAGGGATGCAGCCTGCTCCATGCTCCACCCCTGGTGTTGCTGCTCTCCACCCTCTTTGTCCCCGGAACTTCTCTTCTCTCCTGGGTGTCTACCAGCGCCGTCAGCTCGCATCTGGATCCCAGTAGGACAAGCTTGCTGTCCAGTGTCCTGACCCATAGAAACCACGGCCTCCTCGCTAGTGGACAGAAAGCTAGAAAAATATAAGAATCAGCTTTTTGAGGTCTTCTCCTTGCTTGTGGTTCTTACTGCCGTCGTAACCAAGAGAGCTCACTCCTGGGATTCTTGCATGCAGTGCAAAAAAGTTTTTAAAACTCTTGCAAAGGTTTTGTTTGGTCGCGTCCTGGTGATTTAATTGAGTCTGGAACTCGATATTGTCTTAAACACCCGTGCTGTTAGAGGGATTAAGTCAGATGGTGTTTTTTTTTGGTAGTTTTTTTGTTTCTGTGAATGAAGCGTCTGTTGTGCTGAAGGAAGCAACAAGTCTCCATGAGGAAACTCGGCGTGGCTCACACTTAGCTACACACCTGGACACTTTTCTACGTTTTGTCCTCTTCTTTTTGCGTGTGTTTTTCCCCGTCTAAAGCTGATACAAAATGAAGACGCTGTTGTTGCTGTGTGTGCATAGCACCCTGGTCGTGTTGTGTTTGTCCGCCACGGCGGAGCAAAAGTTGAGAAACTGCAACGAAGTTCGGGCTGCGTACAGCTCCAAGGGCTTCAACGTCAACGATGTTCCCAACAAAGGAGTCAACGGTGAGTTACTATTGTCGTTTTATGTTCCTGTATGTCACGTTACAACAACAAAGTGGTTCTCAATATGGGGTTCGGGGGCGCATGCGGGCCACAGAGAGGAAGGCGAGCGGTCCAATGGTTAGCATAGCACAGGGTGTCCAAAGCGCGAACAGCGTGCCATTTTTGGACCACAGCTCGTCTGCATGCTCTAAAAAACATTTATTTATTTTTATTGATCTATATTATTAGATATTACACTCAAGTGTATTATAACACAAAGCTAATATGTTTTGTTAGCATAGCATATATTGACCTACATTGGATTGGTTTTAGTATCTTTAATACACCAAATGTATCAAAATAGACCCAGCATCCTTCAAAAAAAGGAAACAGTTTGGATACCCCCTGACTTAGCACCAAGTTTGATGAACTAAGTGGCTGGCTGAAGTTGATTGTTTGTTTGCTTCAAACTAAAATATAATGCAGAGGTTTCCAAACATTTTCATCCGAGGGCCACACACTGAAAAACCAAAGCATATGGGGGCTACTTTGGTAGCTTTACATTTTGTAAACAAACCCATGTAGATATGCTAATAAGTTATAGTATTTATACATTTGGAAAAAACAGCCTGTATCTCAGCTTTGCATTATAGGTGACAGCGTGTTGTTAGCATTAACTTTTTGTCCTTTTTGTCCCTTTTTTGTTTTTTTAAATTTTCCAAATATTTTTATTTTCTTCTGATCTAATTTTCCAAAAATTGCAGGTTTATTCTTTTTTTTTTTTTAATTACCAAATAACAGCATGTCCTTTTCTTTAATATTTCAACATAATATTTTTACAATTTTTTTTCCCATTATATTTCTTGCAAAATTACAAAAAAAATTCCACAATATTTTCTCCTAATATGATAACCTTATTTGTCTAATATTTTTACTTCATTCTCTGTCTTTTAATTACATTTAATTTTTTTTTTTTTAAGTTTTCTTGTTTGATTGTATTGTTAAAATGTGCTGCAGGCTGAACTTTGGGCTCCCCTGTTATAAGGGATCAAAAATAAACCTTAAAGTCTTACCTTTCTGGAATTCACATGATTGTGATTTTCATAGTCAGACATCCAAAACACCGTCTTCCACCTCAAAGTAAAAACATGTCGCTTTGATACATTTTTTGTTGTGTTCTCCATCTTAATGAGTGTCTGGCAACACTTCAGTGCTTGAGCCCGTAAATATAACATTCATTTAGGAAATACTTGAAGGCAATTCATAACAATGGTGAGGTATAATCAACACACAAAGTCTGCTCCCTGCTGAAAGAAGCCAGCCTGTGTTTATTTCTAAGCTTCCTTACTGAAACCCCCATTGTGATGACGCTAGCAGAGATTTGGTTAACTGGTGGTGGTGACATCAGGTTTTTAATGCATTTTTTGGTGTTTGGATAAAAACATACATGTGCCACTAATATGAAGATGGAATGCACAACTGAAGACGATTCAGCAGTAAATGGAAAAAGTGAAAGCACAGGCCCTTGACATATCCGGTGTAAAAAATGTGCTAAAGTAATTAACCCTTAAAATTGTAACAGTCTTGCCATCTGCAAGGCAATGTTACAGGTTGCTTGTCTGCAAATGAATTGGCCAGCAGACAAACAACACATCCTTGGCATAGGGAATTCTGAGTTACACCCAAGTAATGGAAACAAATGGAGGGGACTTTTATAGTGAGGGTTGGAGTGGGGGGGGAAGCAGAGAGTTGGGGTTTCCACTGTGCCCTGCATACTTCAAATCCCACCCTTCTCTCATTTCCTTTTTATGGTGGTTAAATGAATATGCATACTTACCCAGACAAGCCTTGAATTCAGCCCCATTTGATTTCCAGTTTTGCAGTTTAGCGATTCCATTTTAAGATGGTGATCCAACAAGCACGCCGCTGTCGTTTTAATGGTTACTCGTCTTAAAGTTCTTTAGCATTAGCTTGGATTTAAATCTTTTTACCCCATTCTTCACTTTTCACAAAGACAGTCAAACATATATTTGCACAAACTGTTGGCAAAGGTGACCAGCTTGCATGTGCCCTCACAATAGTCTTACTTGGAGTATATTTTTGAATAGTAGGAAATTTACATTTTTGTAGGCCATTACCATGATTGGAGTTGGGTGTAACTGTCAAATAAGTAGAGCACTTACCTCTTCCTGCATTTCATACAAGTCTATAGGCCCTTTGTTTTCTCTCTATGTATGTCTTTGTGATGCTAAATGTCATTGAGAGTACCCCAACATGTCCACATTGGTCACTTTTAATTGTGTTTCATCCCAGGGATTTGAAGGAAGGATCTGAATAAAGCCAGTATTATTGTGCAGGTTGGTATGCCTTTTCCTTACAGTTAATTCCCGGTCTGTGTCTGGGCCTTTGAGGCAGCGCTAGTCTCAGTGAGCTCCCTTTTGTCATTGATGGAGTGAGATAATTCACCCGTAGAAAACAACACAGTCTCAAAGTCCACTGTCGTTAAAAGCGAGTCCTGTGGATGCCAGTGTGTGATTTGTTGGCGCTCACAAACTCAAGACAGCCATTGTATTCTTACACTAACCACCCGGGTTCAAGGACGCAGGCGTCTTCTAAGGGCTGGGAAAAAGCTCAAGTTATACAATTTGCAGAATTTGACCAGAAGGTCAAAATATTTCTTCCACAATAACTTCACTTCCTTTTTATTTGGAGAGACAACATCTTTGCCAGGTGGTGGCTAAGTACTTCTGGAAATATTTACTGTCACTCCTCTGATAGTAAATCAGACTGGTGGAATATGACTCTTATAGGAGACACAGGATTCAAAAACCTGCCTTTTTACAAGCGCAGACGTCTTGTGTTATTGTTGGCACGGCACAGCAGCAGGGATGTTTGTTACTGTTAATGTTACTTTGGGGGCTTTGTTGAGGTACAATAAAGATGTTGTAATGCAGTAAAACCGAAATGAAAACCCTGATTGCTTCAGCATAGAGCAAATTAAGTGATGGACAGTGACAGCAGGATCAGATTGGGAATTCCTTGGTGATCACACTGGATCAGTCTCATTCCTCTCAGTAACGTCTTTCCAGCTTTCTCGTCTGCTGTTTGGTGATTCATGCCTGTGGTTACACACCTCAGTTGAATGGAAATTGGGACACTTGTAGTGCTAATGTAGACGCATTCATCTTGTCAGGAGTTGTGAATAACATGTTTTATTGCCTTTTTTTGTACTTTTGGTTAAGCATCACACCGCAATTAGTGTGTACTTGTCCTGCAATATATGAAACTCTGACTTTGTCATTATTAGGGAGGCACAATGCTTTTTTTCACCGATAACTTCCTGTTATCGATACAATAACCGATTTTTTAGATTTAGCCTAGATTTAGATTGAACTGTGGTTTGTGCACACCCATCCATCTTCTATGCCGCTTATCCTCACTAGGGTCGCGGGTATGCTGGAGCCTATCCCAGCTGACTTCGGGCGAGAGGCGGGGTACACCCTGGACTGGTCGCCAGCTAATCGCAGGGCACATATAGACAAACAACCATTCACACTCACATTCATACCTATGGACAATTTAGAGTCGCCAGTTAACCTAACATGCATGTTTTTGGAATGTGGGAGGAAACCGGAGTACCCGGAGAAAACTGGGAGAACATGTAAACTCCACACAGAGATGCCCAATGGAGATTCGAACCCAGATCTTCCCGATCTCCTGACTGTGTGGCCAACATGCTATCCACTCATTCAACGTGCGGCCCTAGTTTGTGCCCACGTGGAGGTAAAAATTACTCAAAGTTGAATTTGACAAATTGTACCGGTAGAGTTGTCCTCACCAAATCAATACTATTAACAAACATAAAAAAATAGCAGCAGCTCAGAAGTACAAACCGTGGGTCCGTTTGCTGGGCGATGAGTGGGGCCCTTGGTTGTCTCTGACAAGCTTTTCAGACACCGCGGCGATGGGAGCGTGCCCCTGGCTTCTTTGACGCCCTGGGCGTCTTTGTTGGCTTTCGAGACACCGTCGTGGCGATGCTGCTGTTTTGGGTGGCTGGTGGGGACATTGGTGGTGCGCAAGGTCCCGGAGGCAGTGGTGAGGTCCCACACAATGCACCATGTTTGTTTACAGCACGTGACAAGTAAGAAAAAAGGAGTGCTTGATTTGATCACCCTAATCCACCCACAGCAAAGTACTGGTAATCTGGCCTCATTGGAGATTTTTTAAAAATTGTCTGTTATCGGAGCTATTTTTTAATGTTATCGGATTTATCGGTATGACATCATAATTCCTCATTTATCAGGCACCCCTAGTCATTATCTATGTCATTCCAAAGGTTTGTTTTTGCAGGTTTGGGCACCACACTCACCTTTTTTCCTCTTTTAAACAAAATAAGTGACAGAAAAGACATAAGGCTGCCGCTAGTCTTGATGTAATGCCCCAGGTACGGGACAAAGGCAGAGCTAAAGATAAGAGGGCCATTCCTTACTCATAAAAAGTCAATTGCATCAGGCCTGAACCTCATAAGTATACATTGGCCTCTTGATAAAACATAGGATTTTTTACATTCTCGCATTTGGTGGCCTCTTTCTCCTTCGGTGGTAACTCGTCCTCCACTATTATTGGGGAAATAACAGTTTATGTTTATACACTGATGTTCAGCAGATAAGACGACAGAAGGAAACTTGTGCACGCAAGGCCTGTCACAGCTTTCATTGCTCAAAGGTCAGGATTTGCAGTCCTCCTAAAAAAAACTGTTGCCCGGCATTTTAACTTCAGTGATAATTAACTATTAAACAACCAGCACAACGTCTTACTTGCCTTTCAAGGTCAGTCCCATTAAAATTCAAAAAGCCCTCTTTGTTTTATGTGACCGCCCTGCAGGTTTTATCATGAGTAGTGGCTTCAGTGCTGTACTTGGTTATAAATTTAATATCCACAATCATTTAACACCCAGAATTCTAATAAATACAGTGTTGTGTTGCCTTGCCAAATAGGAAGCAATTTAGAAATATACAAGCGTCATGCAATTCTGTTTCAGTGCTGTGCTCCATGCAATGCTTCGTCTTGATTGCCTGAAATAATGACTTGCTATTCAAGTGATAATTACCGCATTATTTATATCATTTAGGGTTTCTTTTAAAATAAATACATCTCGGCAGCTGTTCTTTATGTTTTACCTTGTGCTCCAACCTAATGTAGTATACTGAATGACCACCATCTAGGATATCTCACATCCCTTGAGAAATAAAAGAAGGAAATTTGATCCTAAATAGCCTTTTGTGTCAATCGCAGGATCAAACACCAGCAGGTGCGTCGTCTTAAAGGGACTTTATGCAACTCGCTCCGAATTTTTGGAGACCAAAGAATATTAGAACACTACCACTAGCTAGCATATGTTACCAATAGTGGTTTAAAAGAACAGATTATACAAAAAATGTTGAAATAAAATAACTGCTGTTCATGACTGCCCCCCCCCCCCCCCGCTTTCTCATATAAGCATATACGACCGTAGCACGTGCACATGCACAGAAGCAGTCTCAGAGAAGCGACTGATTCATTTGGACTTACTCTGTGATTATGATATAGGCTATGCATTCAATAAATGTCCCGATAGCAAATTTTGCTGGACGATAATTGTCCTACAAATTATTGGCGATAATCAGTATTAATAACAACATGTTTTCAGACCATTTTTTTCATTAATTATATGGCATAGTAATGAGAGTACATCATATCAAAAGCAATAAACTTTCATTTCTCAAGAGTATTTAACAATGGAACTGGAATGTCAAGAGCTTTTAAATTAATTAAACGAACAAGAGAATGTCTCTGTTAAGGAAAAAAACACGCACACACACACAGTTATGAAGTGTATTGTTATGTAACTAATGTAGGGGGTCATATTTGAGCTGGACCACATATCTGTGGCGGCAGAGTAAAATGCAATGTTTCTTATGTCCTTCATCATGTCGTCTTTCACTTGGTTACACAGTTAAGAAGTTGCTGTTTGTGACATGTACTGTACATGTACGTGTACGTTCCCCCAGGAAATTCATACTGTCTGTCAAACATTTCTAACATTTCTTGAAATGTTGCATTTCTTTTGCAATGTTGGGAGCGACACTGACTGACTGTCAGGACGAAGGCTCCTTTCCACCTCCATTTTAGTTGTGCACACAAGTTGGTTGCATTCCCCTTCTTCCTCATCACTACTTTCGAACAAATGCGACATATCAGGTTGTCGGTGTTCATGTGCTCAACTTGTTCATTGTATTTAAAACCGAAATATTCCCACACTGGGGCTGTGGCATTCGCCTTAGAAACCGTGTTAGCTTATGCTTGCTCACGAGGCTAACGTGTTGCTAGCCAAGATATTCCCGCCTCCATGTACTGGGAAAAAGAGGCTGAATGGTGAGAAGAGGGTTCACTCTCTCCGTTCATTCCACTGTAGCAACAACACGCAGTCAGCTGCAGAGTGAACCCTCTTGTCATCCGGCCTGAAAGAGACGAGGAAAACAAACACGCATGCGTGCACATGTCAATTTATTGAGGCCGGCAAAAATGATTGACTTCATTTCCATCGTGACAGGCCTAATAATAGCTAACTTTAGTTGCTAAACTTTGCCAAATTGCTATCATTACCATACAACAAACATAACTAGTGGGTGTTGATTATTTAGCCTGTTAACGTCTTTCGTTTGTAGTGAAAAAGTGCAATTAAAAAGAGACGGAGAGTGTCGTTGGAGCTGGAACCAATCACTGTGTTACAACAGTCACTGTTACTGCAAATGTTGATCGAAGAAGTAGGCCAACGCGAAGAAAGGCTGCATTCCCTATCATGGAGTCGTGTACGCACAGGAAATACTGTACTGAAGGCAATCTGATCACAGACCTAACAGTTCGCAAGGTAATGTTGGTTTTTTTTGGGGAGGTGCACGTCAAGCTATGCAGGAGCTTAAGCGTACTAATACGGGTATTTTCAAAACGCATATTTTGCTATGCGTTTTGGCCTTGCGCCAGGTTTTTGGTCTTAAAAACTGAGCTTTTGGAAAACTCTAGCCAGAGGGGCGAGTTTCCAAAACCCCGGCTTCAGTGTGTGTGTGCATGTGTGTGTGTACGTGTACGCAGGTAAATTCTGAGCTATTAGGTTGGTGTCATAACATGTGCGACATGTTCATGTTTTTAAACCAGATTTAACAACATAATATGAAGTTATTGACTTACGGATGTTGGTTTCATTTCGTGTAGCGGTAGGTGCGCGTTATAACACACACAAGCTATTTAAAGAACCTTTCATGTTGTTTCCTGGGCTCTGTGCAAGCGAGTGCTGATTTTAAAGATAATGTACATGTCATTGTACAGCTAATATGGGTACAGCTAATAATATTGACGAACAGATGTGTTATAATATGTGACCAAGTCAGCTGTAGTTGTTGTTTCCAGCTATTCAGCCAACTGGCCAAAATGTGCACGAGCCAGTGAACGTGTTTTTATGTTGACATGAACACCGGAGTGGGGTAAATGTGCGTTTTTCAAAATATCCGCGTTCCTGTGGACATAGCCTTTGTCCCACTCTGGTGTTCACAGCGAGTCACTATTTAAATGAAAATGAGTGTAATTGAGGCAATTTTAGCTGTGGGTGTGTGTGTGTATGTGTGTGTTAAAATGAGGTAAGCTAATAGTCATTACATGTCATACCAGGATCTTAGCAAAAACATGTTGTTTCCATACACAGGTTCCTTCACTTTGAAAGCAACTTCAACAAATTGTTTGTCAGAGAACACTATTTTTCCAATAAAGACTGAACATTAATATCCTTCATCAATTTGAAGAGATTTTGGAGACAATCTGTGTGAGAGATTAAATAAACACCAAACATTTTCCTGAGACATGAACCTCCGAGTTTGAAACCTATTTTCTCTGGCTCCTTGGTCAGCCTGTTTGAAACTATTGGTTACAAATTGTGATTATTCATTTCGATGCTTTGGAATAGCAGGATTCACCTTCAACAATAATGCTTAGAGTTGAATAAAATGTGTAAATCAGACTTTGGAGATCTTACAGGTAACACTCTCCTGGCGTATCAGTGAATAGATTGTGATGAGTTGCTGGAAGGACCCCCTCTGGGCTGGTATTTCACTGGAAAGCAGTGATAATGTGACGGTCCCTGTTGCTTTCTGGCCAATATATGTGACATCTCCGCAGTAACTTGGTGAGCCCTCTGGATAATTGAGTTTAGATATCAGGAGGCAGAGGTCTTGTGAACCCAGGGCAGGGGAAAACCTGGTTTTGCCTTCCAGAATCCAGAGGAAGGAGGGAGGCCTGCAACACGTGCCTGCCATCTCCGCTCTGTCTCTCTGCTCTTATCAGCTTCCTGTGAACACAGCAGGGCAGCACTGGCATCAGTAGTTCTCCGGATGTTAGCAAGCACTTATCATCGATCCAGAACAATACAGCAAATCAGTGCACAGAAAAAAAAAAGTTCCATGGAATGATTTTATCTTGAAAACTGTCTGGATTTGTGTGTTTGTTATTTCAGACCTGAGGCTGAGGAAGCCTTCACTCTTAATCAGTAGAGCTATGGAATGTTAAGTCTCCTTCCTTGACTTGTTTAATATGCTCTGCGTGTAGCATCAGTTCAGGAGCAGTGTAACCACCAAGGGCCTGAAATTCTATCTCTCCACATCTTTTGCTTTAGCCTAGACCCCTACAAATGGCCAAGTGAGCGACAGATCAGTGGGGGGTGGATGCTGTGTGTGGGAACAATTGAACACCCCCTTATAGGCCAGCTCGCCTACCCCCCCACCTCACCACATTCCACCCCGGACCACCAAGACCCACACACTACAAACCCCAGAGCTGGAAGCACATGGCAACAAAGAGCACTAGAGGACTGACTGAGGCATGCAGGGAAGGAGAGTGGGGGCTTTGACTGACAGGAAAAAGCTTGGACCAGAGCAAGTTGATCTGAGTGTCCTGGAGAGCACATATGTTTGTGTGAGATGCACACCATCACTGATCGCATGTATTGTGACTCATCCTTCTTCGGCCATGCAGCCATGTTGCTACATTGTTCTTACTCAGTACAAGCTTTGTTTTCCTTTTCCATCTACACACAGCTACAGCGGCATATACAGTTCCCTTGTATATTGCAGTTAATTAGTTCCAGATACGACTGTGATAAGTGAATTTCCACAAAGTAGGATTCAATAATAATCAATGGAATATTTTTGTAATTAGAACATAGAAAACCTGTTTGTGACTACTAGGGGTGTAACATGGATGTATTGAACCGTTTCGGTTCTGCATGTTTGGTTCGGTCCACTTGTGTACCGTTTTGGTTATATTTAATGCTATTTTTCTCATTAAATTTATTACTAGAGTGATCTAAGCGCTTCACGCAGAACCAGGGTCCTGGGCGAGTTTCCGCACGGACGCCTTTGAGTGTCGGACACTGAGGGGGAAGAACGCTAGTAGCTCGCAGGCGTGACAAATGGTATTATGGTAAATGCAAGCCAGAAGCCTGAGCTGGAAGACCCTCCCATCTCACTATGGTCTCCTGAACACGTTGGCTTCCCTGTTAAAATTACGGATGGACAAAGGCAAGTAGATAAATCCAAAGTTGTGTGTCAACATTGTTCCACGGATGTCGGGTATGCTGCAGGAAACACGTTTAACATGTTAGCGTAATACGGCATCATCCGCCAGCGAATATTACATCTACAGGAAAGAAAAAAACAGCAAACACCGATAACTTCAGCATATAAACAACCTCGAGCAAGCAACTAAAGCAGTAACACTTGGTATTGGAGTTTTTTATAACTACAAGATTACGTCCACATTCAGTTGTTGAGAGCGCTTGGCTTTAAGAACAGCCATGAAAAAAATGATTAGACCACGTTCATTTTAATGCCTGATACAACTAAAGGTACCTTTGTTTGGACAAATACAACAATGACAACAAAAGTAGCTCATAAGAGTTCCATTTTTTGGCAGTACAATGCTACCTGTTACCTGATTGATATTCAGGTGATATTTAGGGCACCCAATCTGACATGCATCTGGCATACACGCGCAGTACATCTGTGAAATAATGGACACTGCTGCACTGCTACTATCTTTGATTACAGCACAGTTTACAGACTCACAATTTTGATGACTTTGGACTCGACTTGACTTGACAAGGTTTCCACTATGTTGACTTTGACTTAAATTCTGAAGCGTGATTCAGCACGTAAATCTGTCAATAATGGAAGCTGTCTGTAGCAGAATAAGTGGGCATGCAAACCAAGAAGTAGAAGTCTAGAAGTAAAAACAGGAGTACCGATTGGCATCCACTCCTGTTTTATGCCCTATGAGGGTTTGACAGCCATGATGCGGAGCAGAATTTAAAAAACTATGTATTGAAAAAATGTCCTTGGCACACTGTTCAGCTATTAATTGCTCTAATAGACCGTCCAAAGGCATGGCCATGGCCACCACTGGTCACTCTCCAGCCACTCCACTGGCAATCTAGACAATTCAGGTATCAACTTTTTGATACCTGATCCGCCACTGGTTTGAAAGTCAGCCACTGTCCCCTTTTACTCTGCCAGACTGGCAGCCAGCAATGGAGCTAAGGCTAAAGCTAGCCAGAGCAAAGAGCCAGGCAGCGGCCCGCTGTTGGGACTTTTGAGCAGTGAAAAGAGCAAAGCTGCTACGAGGAAAATTATGGAGTTCATGGCATTGGACGACCAGCCATTTTCGGTCACTGTGGACTTTATTTTTGGTAAGACGCTCAAATCAGGTGTGCAGTGTAACTCTGTTGTGCCGGTTTGTTTTTGTTTTTTTTTTTTAAATGAGAAGTACCAAATGTGCGGTTAAAACAAGTTTGTATTGTTTCACAGCTACTGTTAATTTTTTTTCAACAAAATAAGATTGGAGCATTGAAGGTGTATGCTGTCAGTTATTTTAAAAAATCAGCATCGGCCAAATTGGATTTGGAAGGTCAGGCTTTCTAAAGACTGGTGATGGGCCAAAAAATTTAATTGGGGCACTATGATAAACCCAACTATCTTCTTCATGCAGCATCGACTGATGTTTTGACCAGGTTTTTTTCATCTATGCTAATGGATATGTTTCAATACATTTTTAACTAGTGCAGCTGAATGGCAGCTTTACATGTTAACCTTTCCATTATTCTTCCCTGGTTTGCTCGAGTCGTTCTGTTCATCTGCTTCTTGGTGTTGATACCTACTCTGCTTGTGTAGCACAGCCAACATGGCTCTGATCCCAAACTGCAAGGGCGGAGTTGGAGCCTCCTCGGCGACTCAACCGCCTCACTGAAGTCATGTCATTGCTGTAAACTGTGATAAGGGAAAAATCGTATGATTTCAAGTTCAATTGATTTCCACTTAGGGGACTGTAGCACTGATTATGTGTGTCAGTTATACTGACTGGGATTTGTGTGTTTTGATTGAGGCTTGTTTAAATTGAGAGAAAGGAGAAGCAGAGCCAAGCTTTTGCCTGGGTATTTGGGTTGAAACCCAGTGCTGGGTGCTGGCCAGACTAGCTGTAATCCCTGCTAATTACTCCCAAGTCCTGCATCAAATCTCCCTCTGAGGCCCTCGCTCACGCTTAGCTCACTTTTTCAAACTGCAATTTGAATACACTTCCTACTATTTTTGTAATCCCCCTGTGATGCTTACTGTCAGATATATTTCAATCCAAATCATCTTGTTTTGCTGTATATTACTATTGGGAGTTTTCTTTCTTTGTGTTTTGTATTGTCAAACAAAAGAAGCATTAAGCTGGTTTTTGGCTGCCTTACCTGTCTGAGTTTGATTCATGAACCGATGCCATGTTTAGAGAAAGACTGAAATGTAAAACATGATGAAGACAATGGCAGGCGTCCTGCTGGCCAGAGGGAAAAGAAACTCACACATGAAAGAATATTTTGTTTAACCATGGCTCTGAAGCTGCAAATAATTTGGTCAGTGTGTTTTCAGGGTGATGTGTTACGGCAGAGAAATGTGTTTAATGGGAATGCAAGTTGGCCTGCTGGGACTTAAATTATTGTCTCTGATTGTCATGGCGAGCAGCTAAGATTCACACACAGATTGACGACATTCTGAACACGCTGCACCATTGATGACTAAGGCCCATTAAACCTTAGTGCTGTTTGGTTTTGACTTTGTCTCTTTGACTTTCCTCTTCCCACCGCCTCCACTGGTGTCCAGTGTCGTTAGGACCAACAGGTATATCAAAATCTTTGTTGCTTCTTTGTAGCTTTGAGCCTTCAGAAACCTAATCTTGTACCTGACCTCTTTCTGCCTGAAGCGCTGTGCCGAGCCTTTTCCTGCCTTAACATCTGGTGGACTTCAGCTGCTTTGGGATGTTGTTTATAAATATTTTTAAAGATCTCCCTGGAATTTCTTATTTTGCAAATGTGCGTTTCATTGTGTAATTGTAAAACTTTTTTTTTTTTTTACTTTCTAATATGTTTTAACAAAGTGCACTTTTGGGCAGTCTAAGGCCGACTTCTTATCTTGCTGTTTTTTTTTTGTATGGCCCATCTGGATAGAGTGTTGTCGGTGTGATTTACTATACAGGTGGTCCTCGAGTTTTGCCGTTTCGTGGTTACGTATGCGCTGTTATTAATAATGAATACTGTACAAAAGAGAAAAAGAGAACTACTTTTGTGCTTGCGGCAGAGTAATACGTACGTACTTTGCCAGACTGGCAGAGTAACTTGTAGTTGCGTTGCTACACTGAAATGAAGGACATCACTTTTGTTTCCTTTAGTTCACTATTGAAGCTCACACTATTGAAAGCTCCATTATGACTCCCAAGGCAGTGAGGCAAATTCGTCTGTAGGCACCACGTAAAAAGTGGGTCCAAGCTGCTGAAACATGGCAACCAACATGAAGGACAAAGATGGTATCTTTGAACATGTGAAAGCATCTGCTCCTATGAAATGGACAGTGATAACAGCATAAGCAGCGTAGTTGTCTCATTATTGAGACTTCCTCCTCCCACTAAGCCTGTCTGCCACTTCTTTCAACACCCCCCAGTATGAAGACAACCACAGGGTTATTACTGTTCTTTAATTCTTGCGATTTCTACCAATTTAGCTATTTATTTTTTGCTATTCTAGTTAATGTTTTAATTGCGGTACTTGAGGTCTTTCATGTGTTCTGTGTACACTGTGAATGACTCTGGAGTTAATTTCGGTATATTTATGGACCTGCAAGCACAGCACAGCAGCCCATCTTACTATTCCTCATGTATTGTTTTTTAGGTATAAGATTCGACCTACACCAAAATGTGACTTACATCACAGTCTAGTAACCAAATACATACTTTTTTTCCTGCGAAAATGTGTTGTTTTTGACATCTCGTTCATCCTAAATCGATAATAATTTATAAATACTTGGTAATACAGATATAATGTACAGCATACATGCACCACTGTTTAAAAAGCCCACAATTTTTACATGTTTGCCTTAATGCTTCACTCATAATGTTAAGTGTTGAGCTGTCACACTTTGTTTGGCGGTCCTTGAACGTACTGTAGCGGAAAAGTGGGGCTCTACCATATTGAAAAGGACCTATTTGTTAGCTCAGTGGTGACGCACTTGGCCTTAAGTAAAGTTGTTTTTTTTCCTTTTAAAGACGGTTTTGTTTCATGTGCCAAGGCTCTGCTGACAGCATAAGGAGAAGTCTAGCACGACAAGCCAGGAAGGTCTTGGGTGTCCTCTTTTCTCTTATAATCAAGTTGTGCTGTAACTTGTTCTCTTCAGTTGTGTATAAAACCTTTACCTCTGCAAATCTTTAACAAAACACAGCCTCACTCACTCTTTCACCGCAATACTTTGTCTCACGCGCTTACAAGCATGGACTGGGTGAAGGGGCAAGATGGAATGTGTTGCAGAAGCGCCAGATCAAACGCTCCAAACTTTGCGGCTCTTCAAAAGGCACATACCTTGAAAGAAACATGTGGAAAAAGGGTGCAAGATAAGGCCAGTTGTTACCATGAATCATCGCCATCCACCTCCTCCGATTGTGGTTCTTCACACTAGTGATGATGGAAAAGTTTCATGATTTACTTTGGTTAGTGTTTTAATTCTTTTTGTGTGCGAAGTACCTGTAATACCTAGCGTGGGCATGTCCAAACCATCTGTTGAGAAATGTAATGTGTACCACACTGTGGCAAAAATGTTTCAATCTTGTGACTTCTGTGTTACAATGAATTGTGTCCTTTATGTTATTTCCCGCCCTGGGTCAGCAATATTGAATCTATTCTGCTCTGACCTTGGTGGGGTTTTTTTCTCAACTTGTTTAGAGGATGACTCCTATGTCGTTTTTTTAAATCGCAAACTCATACATCACGTCAGTTTCAGAGTACACTTTGAAATGCTTGTTTGACGCCTATAAATCATTGTCATGTCCACTCAAATACAAAGAAAAATGTCAATCCTTTTGTGCTAAATATACATCTAATTTAGGATATGTTTTGCATATAGAGAGGTCAGAGGACAACCGTGAAGATTTTGTTTACAATGCGCACTGGTAGGACATTTTGAGAATAGCCAGAAAGCAGCGGTAGGCTTTTTTTTTTCGAAAAGTGTTAATGCAGTAAAGGGAAATGTGGGAGCAAGTCTAAATCCTGACAAAGCAGTGACCTGGGAAGTGGTATAGGCAGGGAGCTTTTGTGCCTGGAGACAAAGCTGTAGATTCGGGCTTAGTATGGGAGAGTCAAACTGAGTGAGAGGCTGCTTCAATTTTGTGGAATCTCCCCAGGCGCTTCTGGGTAAAAGTACATGGATGACAGCATTTTGGAACACTCACACGTGGAGAATTTTAATTGGCCAGAGGCCCCAACTGGTTTAGTAATCAGAAATGGACTGTGAGCAACAAGCTCAGTGTCTTTGTCTTTTGGGTCAAGATGGTTTTAAAAAATCAAATATGTTTTAAAGTGACCCATTCTGAATCGCAAATTCTGAAGGCTATAGCTATCTGTCTTGTGTGGCGGTGGCTGCTTTTGACTGTTCATCAACATCACCATGGTTAGAACACCTGATTCTCTGTGCAGTTTGGTGTTTCGAAAGCTGTGCGGAAGAGTTCATTCTCAGTTTATGTAAGGAAATGTTTTACACAGTCATTATCCAAAACCACGTCTTTGCCTGCAATCCAAACGTATTCACTCCAAACATGACTTTGCTTAACTGGTTAACTTCCTGGAGAAATGGGTTGTTTGCTTATGTGGCATGCAGCTTTAAAGGGCTTTTTCATTGGCACATGTGGCTGTGGATTCAAACTATACTCTCTCAATTAGAGACATATCTTGGCCAAACCTTAGAGTGCACCTTGCCTGTACATGATGGCTCACAGACACCCTTTGATTGATTTAATTCCCTCTAAACAACTGTAGTGGCGTAACGGTACACCATATCTATCACCATATAATCACTGTTAAGGTCACGGTCCAGTGCATTTTTTGTACAACAAGGAAAATGCAACGCATTAAAATGCTTAGCTTTTATTTAAACAGCTTTAATGAGTTTTAAAATGAAACAGAAAAAATGCAAATTGCTGGCAGGAAATTCTCCATTAAATAAAATTCTCAAAGTAAAAAATATGAAAATATGTAATAATTTGCAATTGTTATGCAACAGCAGCAGCCTGAATTATTACGTTATATTAGTAAATTAAAGGCGCCTTGCCTAAAGTGCAGCATTAATAGTTCCGATTTGTGGTTTTGTCCCGGAGCTTGACCGAATCATGCAGACATACTGCTTTGGCCTTACCCACTTGCCTTTGTTTGCGTACTAAACCGGGAAGAACCAAAACAGGAGACTTAAACGACCGAAGAGGTACACCTTTGTACCATACCAAATGCTTTGTACTGAAAAGTCCACTTACGACGAGATGTACCCTTAAACCCCTAGACAGCAGATTTGACAATTGATGTACTTTAGGCTGTCCTCAAGGCGCTCTCAGTTGACGTTAGTTTGAAGTTGTCTACTTGTGATCGGATCACTCGGAACGTAAGTTGATACCAGCTCGGAACAGAGCTTAGTCACAGCCATGGATCAGCCTGCTGCTGATCTTCTGACAACTTAGAACAAGCCCGTCATCAGTTACAGACACAACATGAATCTTGAAATAGCGAGTGGTTGGAAATACAAATCCCTCCGTTGCAAGGATAATACATTAGGCACATTTGTGTGGAAGTATGCCCTGATTCTCAAAGGCTTGCTTGCTTTAGTAGATCCTTTTCTGAATGGATGTCACATGTTGTTTTCCATCAATGTCTGACACTTTTGGATGATGGTGAGTCATGGATCAATTCAACACATTTCCTGTCTCATCTTATAGTTGCTGCCTTTGCGTTATAGTTTCGTCCATGACAGGCTGGCTAGCAATGAATGGAGTCATGGGACAGCTGGATCACTGCACTAAAATTAGTTCCCCACACAGGTCAGCAAGTGTGCAGCATTTTCATGAAATTTGCTCACACTGCCAAATGAACACAGGAAGCTCAATTTAAGATCTTGTAATTAGGACCCGGCCAATGTGGATTTTTTTTTGTGGCCAATGCCGTTTCAAATATTAGGGAATAAAAAATTCGCGTTAAAGGACGTGTCCTTTAACAGCAAATCTTACCTTTATGCATTCCCACATAGTATCAGCATTCAGGAGCAAAAATGAGGTGAAAGAAAAAGTGGAAAAAATACCGCAGCGTGGGACAAAGGTACAAGGTGCGGTCATGAACTGTCAAAGTGGGACAAAACGCCGCTCTCATTAAACATGCAAAAACTGAGGGATTTCTAAATGTATATTATTTTTGGAATAAAATAATGGCCCATTTTTTAAAAAAATGGATAGCCCTTTGCATAAAATATGAAGTAGTTATGGTAGTTGTGTATGAAATCATTTACCACAAAGAGATTTACATCCCTACTTATCATAGATAAAAACTTATTTCTGTCTTCAATTAAGTGCGAATAATTATGTGTTAACTACGGACAAAATGAGATTCATTACAATTAAATAATTTAATAGATTGACAGCTCTAATTTGAACATAAACTAAATAAAAAATATGATGTGCAAAAGGGCATTAATCCTCTCGCAAATAAACGCATGCAATGATGCTATATGAATTAAGGCCTTTATTTTCACATGCCTCCCTAGTACCAGAATTCTGTAGTCTTATAGAACAGTCATAATTCTATAGTGCAAAACATACAAATGTTTAGCAAAGGGGTCACCAACGTTTTTTCTTGCGACAGCTACTTTTAGAAAATGAAAATGGCCACGAGCTACTCATTTTTGTAGAAATGATTTTCATGCCTTATTTCAACCCAACAAATCAAATATGCTTGTTTTACCAAAACATTCACAAAATGCTGGTATCCACAACTCACACTTTATGTTTCAGAATACATTTCTTTCTAGTGTTCTCACATTAATAACTGAAAACCTGAATGAAAAGCAGGCCTGCGGGCGCCTCATGTGGTCGTGGGGGGTTACCTGGTGCCCGCGGGCACCACGTTGGTGACCCCTGCTCTAATGACTGTAATCGGCCCGCTCATTAATCACAGATACATTTCTAAGAAAAACACCATGTTACCTGCATGTTATTAGTGAAAAATGAGTATTAATATCAGTGTCAATAGGCCAACTCTCAACCAATTCCGATTATTATGTAATGGCTATAATTAAGTCGGTCAGCCGATTAAATCGGTCGAGCCCTACTTGTAATGAATATGTCATAATAGATGTACTGTAAATATGAAGCCACCATTGTGTGTCTAAATTCATTCATGCTTGGTGATTGTTGAAACAGTTAACAGAAAGCAAAGGAAGGGACAAGCTTTGGCTTTGCTACCCGTTATTTTGTCAGAATACTTCAGGCGGATTGAGCTGTCCCTTTCCAGCGCATTCTTGCTCTTTTGGACTCTCCTTATGAGGGCTGAAACCCATTATTGGTTTGGATGTACGGCTATAAACTTGTCATTACACTATTTTTGCAAGAGGCTGACGTGTGGAGACAAAGTAGGTGGAAGTATTGCCCTGCCCTGATTATCTCCATATGAACCGCTCTGTCTCTAATAATGGTGTCCCCTTACAGCATAATGCTTTTGAACATTGTCTCCCTTTTGCTGTGATTCATCCTCTGCTCTTGATGCACCCAAGCACAACGTGAAGGGCATCTTATCTGTCAGATTGATGCATCATGTGCATTGGTGTTTCATTTACATTGGCTTTTAAAATGCAATTTTAATTGTTTGCTTTACACACTTCTTGAGTTGGCGTGTCTACAGTAGTGTGCACTGTGAATTTTGATAAAATTAACTTTTTCTTTTTCTCAATTATACGGACCAGGGGTGGGCATGTGGCAAGCTTTCCTCTAGCATGGAAACAGAACGTTCAACGTTGTATTAAGCAGATTAATGTATACCTGTAGGAGTAGTGCGATAGTGGAGGTTGTTGTGGAGGTAGCCCAACAAACAGAGCTGACTTGACAGTGTTTCCCATGCATTCATTTATTTTTAGCGGCCCGCCACAAATAGATTTGGCGCTACCTGTTTGCCCCTGCTCATAAACACATATCATGGAACTGTCTGTGATTGTAGCTTGTCATTACAACTCTGTACAGTAGATGACATCATAAGCCTGCTTCTTAACACACCTCATAAGCACCTGGTTTGCCTGAGAATAAGAAGCTGTAGCAGGAGGGATCAGTGTTGCCAACTTGGTGACATTGTTGCTATACTTAGCCGGTATTCAGACCCCTCCAGCTTCAGTTTTTCCAAAAAGCAACTAGCGACAAATCTAGCATTTTTTTCTGGTCTTATGAACACTTTTGAAGACTCTAACTTGTAACATGAAAGCACATATCGCTCCATTCAACAAGCAGCCTTTGCTGCTGTGGCCCGTGCCCCCCACCCAATCTAAAAGCACTCACAGGGGGCTCCATCTTGCTTGTGACATATATATATATATATATATATTAAAATATATTTTTTAAAAAATAGGGCTGTCAATGGATGAAAGTATTTAATCACATGTTGTCCATAGTTAACTCATAATGAATCTGAATCAATCGTAGAATAAAATAAGTTTTCGTCAAAAAGTCATAAAAAGTTAAAAATCCAATCATTTCAATTTAAGGCCTTAAAATGTTTAAAATTTGTTTAAAATGTAATAAAGTGTCTTAAATATGATTTTGAAAGCTCTTAAAAATGTTTTAACGTTACTTTTATTTAAAGCAAAAGGGCAAAAGCGATTTTTGCTCCAATTTTTCTTCATGTATTTTGTACTTTTTTGCCAGCACGGATGTGAAATTGGTCTGTAACTGTATTCATTTTGGTCTTGAAAAGTCTTAAATGTGACTTTATACCTGCAGAGACCCAGGACAAGTGCTTTTAAACATGACAACTGAGTGTCAACAGCGCCTCTGCAGGTTGCATCCAAGCAGTGCACTCCATTTTGCGTCAGTTTTTTGTAACGTCCAACCCTCATCGTAGAGGACAGTAAAGTTTATGTATAAAGTGAAATGTAAATTTCTTTTTAGGACAGCTTTTACATTGAAGACCAGTAGGAAAATCTGGAGCGGGAAAGTGAACAAGACACACATTACCCTCCTTCAGCTATGACTGGCACGGTGCCCTCAAGCAAGAGACTGCGGTTGGACCGCGTGGCTGCTTGATGTGAATACGTGGGCGTTTGTAACCTTCCCTCCTCCTGCGGCTACTCCCCAAGGTTGTAAAGTACAGACGAAAGCCCTCCGTCATCTCACCTAGTGAAAGGATCCTTTGCAATATGCTGTGGAAATCATATTTTGTGCTTCTCCTAATACCACAGTGAAACTGAGCGGAGATTCCCATACTGCACCCTGCGCAATCATGGGGTCTTCTAAGTATTTATTATTTTCCTCTTAGTTATATGTTTGGATCTAATTTCCAAATGACACATCTAAACACATGAAATGATGGCTTTTCTGAAATAATCGTTAAAAAGCTGCTAAGTAAAGCCTTTTGAGATGGTGGCTTTCAATTCAAGTTGTTTTTTTGTGGGCAGAATAATGACTCCAGCCATAAATCACTGACTGAATTCCAATTGTAAAGCATTTAAATGACTAAAGTCGAAAAAATATACACCCGCAGATGTAGACCACACTAGAAGTAAAAAGGATACGCCGGCAGAACTGGATGATTTGTTAACATTCTGTAACAGGAAAGAATCTAAGAAAATAATTTTGTGGAGCCAGTTGACTTTTTATCTCCTTTAAGTGAAGTTTCGGCTCGTGGCTGTCAGCTCTGCCTGCCTGACGACACGCTTATGAATTAAACCTTCACACCTTCTGAAAAGCACCACTGCGGACTCTTCAGAAGCCAACAGGTTTGGCTCATGTGATTGTGCATGACAGGATATGGAACAGAACAGAAAGTAACTCTCCAATATCCGGGGATAATTACACCATAAGCTGAGATTTGGAGCAAGAGGGGAATGTTAGGGCTGCAGGGCGTGCATACAGTATTTACAACAGTCTCGGTGAGTAACGCTCACTTGACTGTCGGCACAGCCTTTTGCATGTCAGAGCAAGGAGGGTTTTATGTTAATTGATAGTCAGCATTGTGCTCATGTGTCATGTCACCTACTTGACTAAATTTGGTCCCATATTGCGCATACCAGTCATTTTGCAGTCGGATATCACGTTTAAAATTGAATTGTCTCCACAGTTTCACATTAGAAGCATTCCTTGCGGTCTAGATTAATATACACATAATCTATATACAAAGTTAGCTTTTTATGTAATCATTGACAAATGTTGACTGTGTGGCCGTCCTGAAGCTTGCATCAGACCATGAGGCTCCAATCACCAATAAAAGCAAGCACACAATCAACATGCTCTTACACCAGGGCCTCCTTTACGGCTCTGCTAATAGTTGTCGCAATGTCTTGAGTTCAGGAGAGTACAGAAATAATCTGTGAGGGACATGCGTTTGGACTGCATTGGCCACTAGGCGTTTCTATTTATACTTTTTGCATGTGTTTGCGACTTCTACGGCTCATAATTGCCAGAATGTCTGGGGGAACGTATGGTGGTGGCGTTATTATTGGATGATTAGAGGTTTGGGAAGTGGGTTACTGTGTGTGGTGGATGTGCAGGCTGGTGGACAAGGGGCTGGTCAGAGGACAGGACCTTTCTCAGAGGAGTGGCTGTTAACCCCTGACCTTGCTGGTTAAGCCTGCAGGGTGGTGGTGGTAGTCGAGGCAGAGGGTATGCAGGCCGTGGGTGGGGTGGGGGGCTGCACCCTTATGTCTGTCTGGTTCAGGGGCACATGATGGCAGGCAGAGGGGGCGGCGAGGTGTCTAATCTGGTTTTTGTCTGTGAGGCGTTTTCACCTCCCCCACCATCCTTCCTCTGAGAACAGTGTTTGAGAAGCAGGACAATGTCAAAGGGAAGTGACTTATTTTATGAGCCATTTAAAGGGGATGGTGCTCTCCCCACAAAGGAAAGCCAGAGAAGTAGTGGAGTGCTGATGAATGCCACGACACACAGTCACATGTTTGTTTACAAGGTGCTGTTTCTTTGTTTTGACCGCCATAAATGGCAGTTTTCCCCTTCAGAGTGACACTCGAACAATGTTCTGTCTCTATGTCTTGTTACATCTTTGAGGACTTGGGAAGCTGGAGAGTTGAGCGGCCGCTGAAAGGGACAAAAAGGAACACACAAGGACTCATGTCAGTAATTGAAGAGAAATGATTGGCCTGAAAACACTGAAAAACAAAGTTGAGCATGATGCTGACTTCCATCACTCGCTTGTGCCTCACAGTCTGGAGTATTTTCTACCAGGAAGCCAAGAAATTGACTTCTGAAGTATGCATGAGCTAAGAATCTTGAGGCCTCAGAGAGTGTTCAAGCTAACAATACGGCATTTGTATGGACATTCCTGTGAAATATCGACCATCTCACTTTTATTTGTGTACTTTGGTAAGTAGGGCTATTTTCCATGTGGATATAGCCCTTTTGATTGTACTGCTGTGCCGTGTGGCCCCTGCAGGAGGGTGGAGGGCCTGGATGGTTGTTAGACCTAAAAGTTCAGAGTGTGTGTGTACCCTGTGCTCCCACTGCCTCCAGTCAATCCGGTACAAAGAGCCATGTGTTGAGCAGTGATGAGATGTGTGAATATGTTTAAGTTGGGGCTGCCAACACTGCCTGTGTATTTGAATGTGTGTACAGGAGGGGATCTGCTGGGGTGGACTAGGGCCAGAGAGAGATGACTTTGGGGAAAGGACTGAGAGAAGTCACTTGAGGCTTATATGGACTTGATCCCAGACAGAGTCCAGTTGATGGCGCCAGGGTGCATCTTTCGCTTGGACGCGTAACTGTGACTCAGAGTCACTTGTGACTCTACTTTGCTATTTTGTACTAGTACTCATTTATTGTTTTATCATATTTATTATCATTTCAAAATGCTTATATAATAGCTAGACCGGGGGGGCTAGGAGAGCCATGACAGCCACATTTTAAAAAATGTATTTCCGTGAGAGCCATATGATATTTTTTTAACACTGAACACAAATAAATGCATACATTTTTCGGCAAGATCAACCATTTTAAAATATAGTAAATCTCTGCATTTATTCTTTTTAATTATGTAGTTATACTGAATCTAATCAATAAATAAAATACTTCTGGTGCTGCATGGTTTACGTCTGTCAACTCATTGAAAGTGAGGGAAAAGTATACTCCTGCAATTATGCTCTTCACTTGTTTCCTCCACTGTCATGATAGTGCGATCGTGAACAGTTCTTGCTCACAGAGGCAAAAGAAAAGCCGTCAAAAAGTTCATTCGCCACATCAAGCATGAATGTTTTGGCAAGTTCGCTGTCTGTGAATGGTTTTCCGTTCCTCACTATTGCTAAAGAACCAGCCAAGACCAGTCAGTTTGTCGGCTCCATGTATTTTTTTGAAGCTGTGGTGGAGGGCTGCATGGGAGGGCGGGCTAAGCTATTGTGATGAGGAGAGGCGAGCTATTTGTGTTTTATGTGACTGCTTTTTAAATTGCACTTTATTTACAAAGCACATCTTCACTCAGTGTGCTCATTTGTCATTAAATACAAGTGTCATGTTTGAATAGAACACTTGTAAAAATACTAAGAGGTGAAGCTAGGCCCGTCATGATAATCGATAAATTGATTAATCGAACGATTAAGAAAATAAACAACGCCGATCATTTTTATCGGCCTCGATATATTGACCTGTGCATGCATTCATGTTTGTATTCCTCACCTCTCTTTCAGGCTGGATGACAAGAGGGTTCACTCTGCAGCTATCTGTGCACATTGTTGCTACAGTGGAACGAACGGAGATAGTGAACCCTCCTGTCGTCTCGTTCCCTCTTTGTCCCTGTACGTGGAAGTGTGGCTATCTTGGCGAGCACATGAATGACGGCACAAAAGCGATGGTTTCTAAGGCGAATGTCACATACCCAGTGTGGGAATATTTCAGTTTCAAAGAGAATGAACACCGACAAACTGAGATGTCGCATTTGTGCGAAAGTAATGAGGAGAAAGCAGTGGAATACGACCAACTTGTATGCACACCTAAAATGGAGGTGGAAAGGAACGTGAATCCCGACAGTCAGTCGGTGTTGCTCGCTACATTGCAAAAGAAATCCAACAGTTCGGGAAATGTTAAAAATGTTTGACAGGCAGTACGAATTGCCTGGGAGAACGTACATGCACAACATGTCACAAACAGCAATTCTTGAACTGTATAACCGAGTGAGAGACGTGTTGAAAGACATCAGAAACATTGCATTTTACTCTGCCACCACAGATATGTGGTCCAGCTCAAATACTGTATGACCCCTACATTAGTTTAACAATACACTACATAACTGCGTGCGTGTGTGTGTGTGTGTGTGTGTGTGTGGCTTTTATTGGAGTGTTTTTTTCTTAACAGAGACAGTCCATTTTTATTTCAATTGAATTTTTTTGTCTTTTGTTTTTATTATGTTGTTTGTTTAATTAATTTAAAAGCTCTTGACATTCCAATTACAATGTTAAATACTCTTCAGAAATTTAAGTTTATTGCTTTTGATACGATGTACTGTCATTATTGTGCCATAAAATTAATGTAAATAACATAGATTGGTGACGATCATTTGTAGGACAGTTATCTACCAGCAAAATTTGGTTATCGTGACAGGCCGAGGTGAACCAAATATTCTTTGACGAGCTACCTGTTGGAGACCCCTTTCATAGCGTCACTGTCGTAAAGCTGGACACACTATGTGTTGGTTGAACAACTTCGAAACACATTTAGTGCTTTGAAGACAAGCCATAAGTATTATAAGGAAAACAAGAGAGCAAGATTGTTAAGTGACACTTTTAAAAAGTAAGTTAGCGTGTATCCCATGAATGTGATTGCCACTTTGTAGCTCGCCCGTGGCATAAAAGCAAGCGAGCTGCCGCCAGAGAGGCAGTGGGAGCCAGACAGAATTTGTAAACAAAGATGCCACAAAGTCAGATGAGACTGAAACGTGAGCGATCACACAAGCTGGCTTAGATAGGTTTAGCCTGTGACAAGCTGTCGTCAATTGATGACACATTTTACGGACTTCTTTTTTGATTCTCGATAATAAGAAACAAAGAAACAAGACTCTTCACCTACTTTTAACTGGTCATCCATGCGGAAGTGCCAACAGGGCAGATAGGCAATTCCGGTGCATGTTTATCAAAATAAAGCGCATTGAAAGTGGCCAATATGTGCATAAATAATAAGCCATCTATGAATCTGTTTAGTATATAAATCCATTCATACAATATATCACTTAACACCATTCTCAACTTTTAAAAAAAGTAATTTTTAAGGTATGGCGGTTTATATTTTGTTGTGGCGCTGCACCACGATCATTTACATGTAGTGGAAACTCTGCAGTTTTTGATGTGTCAAAGAAACATGTATATTTTATGAAGTGAATGATTGGCAAAGGTCCCACTAGACTGGATTCATTGACACTGACAGTTCCTCCCCAGACACCCCTGCTCTGCATCACCTTAAAAATAGTAATAAGGCTTGCTTCCTTCCTTGATGCTAAACCTTGCACCACCATGGAATTTCTTTCTAATTAAAATGGGTCCCTTGGTGAATTGTGGGTCAAAGTGAAGTGTCAATTTAAGATTAATCTGCCTCAAGTGGCTGGAATCGGTTACCTTTACACAGTTAATCCTCTCCTCTTCAAAGCAGCAATGAGCTGTCAATCAAGGGAAAGATGAGTCAACTGTTGCATTTAATTCCTAATTGAGGGGATTATTGCAAAGTATTTTTAATTTTTTGGTGTTCAAATGTTTTACTTGATGAAAATATGAATTTTTTTCCCCTTCATGTTTGGGGTTACGGTCTCGGACCACCAGCGAACAGCCAAAATCTACAAGTAAAAATGTCTATTTTTGACTAGGGCTGTCAAAAATAGTGCGTTAACAGCAGTAACTAATTTATTTCATTAATTCTGTTAAATTTTTTTTGCGTAATTAATGCATACGCATCATGGCAAGCCACGGCTCTCTGTTATGACAGACGATGGCACAGTGTAGCTCCCCGCAGAGTTACACAGAGTCTGTCGCTCCTTTATGACTTACAAATTTTATCATTTGACAGCCCTATTTTTGACACATGGCGTGCTGGTTAGCCACCGTGCTGCACACGCTCGCCTGCTAGCTGGCTGCAAACTGTGGAATGGATGTCCTGAACAGAGGCAGGTCTCAATGAGACGCTTATTTGCCACTGTTTGCCTTTTCTAAAATGTCTCAATGGCTAAAATGTTTTGTCTCTGTAGGGGCTTCACTGCCACCTGTTGCTTTGACATGCAGTTGATAAATAGGGCATTTTTTTGACCCCGCAGTGTGTGAGAATCTTGCTTCGTACTACTTTCGGGGTTTAAGATAAGTGAGTAGATTTAACAGTAGCGTGATGCATGATGTCGTTTTCACACGTTTCCTTATATCATCTCTTCCAGGAGCGTCCCTGAAAGTCTGTCCTCAGGGTTTCTCCTGCTGCACGGTGGAGATGGAGGAGAAGCTGAGCCAGCAGAGTCACTATGAGATCAAAGCTCTTGTCTCCAAGCTTAGCACCAAACTACAGTCCACCTTCCGGCAGAGGCACGAGCAGTTTGACAGTAAGCAAACACACTTATGCAAATGACCACACACAAAAACAGCAGCCACCTTTCAGGCCACATTTGCCACAAAGTGTCCCCATATTAGCAGGAGTGGCGCACACCGCTTGATTTTTTTGACAGACGCTCCCACCTGCCAGTGTATTGCCATGAGCGGAGACAGTCAGTCTGCGTCCACTGGCGTGTCCACCTGTCTCTCAACATCTAAGTTCCCTCCCTCAGCGGCCCCCTCTACCGGCTCTCCTTCTCTAGAGAAACACACATTCTCGCAGACGGACCACACACATCTCCCAATGCAGTCTTCTTCGTGCCTCCATTTCCTCTGTGTGTGAGCATGTGTGTATGCCTGCAAATAGTGGGTCAGATTTCACTTGAGGAGGGCGGAAGCACATGGGAACATGCAACACCGCTGAATCACAGAGGAAGTGGTGTCGATTTTTGACTACTAACCAACTGAGTGACTGCTGTGGTTCTGATGGACTGAGGCCTGATGAGATTGAAGGACGAGCAGTCCATTTAGGATGTGTAGAATTTGAAATGTTACGCATGGATGGGTTTTGACAAACCGGTCATGTTGTGATTTAGGGTTAGCGGCTTTGTGTGTGCTATGTATGTCATATGTGCGCGCCTGTGTATAGGTGGGTCACAGACCTCTCTACATCTTGTGTGTCTGTGAAAGAGAGGGAAGGATTGTCAGTAACAGAGTGCGTGTGTATTGCAGCCAGATGTGAACAGGAATGTGACGTGTCGGAATGCAGTGGCAGCTCACTACGCCCCGCCCCTCTCTTTCTCCTTTCGCTGGCCTTTGTCCCCAACTGATGCTTTTCCTGGCATTGCCAGAACTCTTCTTTCTCTGTGCATCAATTTCTGTATGTCGCTCTTCCCTGACCGTTTGTGCTCTTTGTCCTCGTTCCTTCTCAAGTCCAAGCTGCTGTCTTATGTCAGTCGATGTTGTTTGTGATGTACTTTCAGAGTTTTTGATATTATATACAGGCGGTCCTCAGGTTACGACATTTTATGGTTTCGATGCAGTCCCATAACCTGTTAACAGTACAAAGAGAAAGACACCTAGCTACATGTGCACGGCGGAGAGACTACCGAGGAAGGGCAACGCCACTTTTTTCTTTATGTTGAACTTTTTCCCCTTCATTATGTCTTCCAGGAGTAAGGCAGACTGCATCAAAAACACGAAAGTTAAGGGAAATGAGATATTAAATGGTCAGAAAGTGAAGAAATGACGACCAACATTGACCTCATACCTCAAAAGCTGTTCAACTGTTGTGACCAAGGAGATAGACTGGATTCTTGAACATGTGGAGGGATCTTCTATGAAATGGACAGTGACAACTAAGCAGCATTTCATCTTTTTTTTTGTCACTTAAATTTTATTGAACATTTTTTATGTAACACAACAACACTAAGAAAACTAAAAGTGCCAACATGGGAGTTCTTTTCTCAGCAGCATATCCGTTCCGTTTTTATTTTTCATTTTCAGCTGTAGGTGATGGGTCAGCCTTTCCATGATGTAGATTTCCTCCACTATCGCAGTCCACTGATCCTGTGTAGGGGCGTCCTCCTTTCCCCATTTCCTTCTTATGGCTTTTTTGCTCACTGCCAAAAGAATGTTTACCAAATATCTATCCTTCACAAGTACATTCTCTTCACGTAGGTTTCCCAAGTATATAGTAATTGTGCAAGTCATAAGGATCTTATATCCAAATATTTCCATTAGCACACCATTCAACATTTTCCAAAGTAGCATTATCTTATCACATTTCCAAAAGCTATGTGAGTGATCTGCATCCACGGTTCCACACCCCCTCCAACATGGCATTGTTTTATGTAATTGTTTGCTCTTGACCTTTGACGTGAAAAAGAAACGTGTATTTTTTCAGGAGAACTCCCATGTCTGCGAACTGGTGGATGTATCATGCATTTTCAACATGTTTAGCCATTCTTCTTCTGTGATTTTGATTTTAAATTCTGTTTTCCATTTTTCTTTGATATAGTTAGTTGAGTGCCTAGATATCAGATATCAGTGTTTTATATAGTTAGATATAATTCTGGTTCCGGCTTCTTTATATGCTTTCATTATGATTCTAATCACACCATTCACTTCCCGGGAGGGGTCCATCTTCATCTCCTTCATATAATAGTCCCTGAGTTGTAAATACCTATAAAATTCAATGCTATCAAGGTTGTATTTCTCTTTGGAAACAATTCAGCTGCCCCTCCTTCAGCAATAGACACCACACTGTGATTCCCTTGGTTATCCACCGTTTGAATCCTTTATCATGGTTTGAAAATATTATTGTATGCTAGCCACCTTAATAGTTTGGCATTTTCTTGCTTCTTATGTTCTTTTCCTGTCAAATCCAAATCCACAAATCCAGTGTGAACAACTCTTTCCACTTTGCAATGTACTTTGGTTCACACCAGCATACTAGATATCTCAATTGAGATGCATGGTAATATCCATCCAGATCTGGGAGTTCTTATTCTAGGCCTCCTGCCACCCCATATAAACCTTGATATTGTCCTATTCCAGATCACAAATTGCGCATCCAGGACCTCCTGTTTGTAGGGACTAGAACAGGTACAGACGCCGTGGTAGGACGTTCATCCTAATTATTTGAATTCTTGAAAAAAAAATCCAGTGTTAGTGTGGACCGTCTATTGATGTATCCTGATTTATCCTGCTGTCGTTTAGATACTCCTTTTTAACTGTAGCACCCAAGTATTAAATTTTCTCACGTTCCCAAATGAAGTTGAATAATTCTTGTACAACATTTGAACGGCTGTGATTGATTCTCAATATCTGCGTCTTTGTGACATTTATTTTATACCTCGATAAGTTTTCAAACGACTCCAATAGTTTCATCAGTGGCGGTAATGATTTGTCTGGATCGTTACGAAATGACCATTCACCTCCACTCCCCTAATCTCACGATTTTGTTTGACAGCTTGTGCGAGCAGCTCAATAAAGAGCGCGAATAGATGGGCAGCATCCTTGTCCTGTCGATCTGTGTAACAATTTTATCTGTCGGGCTGCCATTACTTTTGATTCTTTGTTGAGCCTATATATCGTTTGCCTTTTTCTGTTGTTTAAATGTATAGATAAATAAACTGGATTGTGATCATACACATCTGCACCCCCCATGTGACACTCCCTCACCCTATAGTTATGCTCTATGTTCATGGAAAAAAATCATTTTTTGAATGCACTTTGTGTGCTGCTGAGTAATGTGTGTGGTCTCTTTCTAGGGGGTGCATGTTCCTCCACACATCTATCATCCCCATCTCTTCCAAAGATACGTGTATACCGTAAATTCCGGTGTAGAAGCCGCTACTTTTTTTCCTCAAACTTTGAACCCTGTGGCTTATACAAACTACATTTCCCTTGATGCTTGCTGTGGTCATGTCCTAATCTCATGACATCTGTTATGCTTCACAACTACTACTAATCGTTAAAATATGTATTTCGGAAAATGCTATTACTATGATAGTCCATCATAAGGGCAAAAAAGGTCAGGAAACAACATAAAAAACGCAGAGAAGCCACCATTCTCTGCTTTTGCTAAACCCGTCACTCTAGTTGGGTGGAGCCGGGTATGCACACTCCGCAGTTTACAACAAGCAGTGAGTAACAACAAGCACAATTTATACTAAAATCAAATGTAAGCCATTGTTGGATTTGGTTTATTCAGTAAACATCATAAATACAGCGCCAAGATTGCAAAGCTTGTTATGTTGAATGAAAACAAAAAAGGGGGGGGGGATTATTATTGGTTATTGGAATTTGTGCAGCGATGGCATTGACACATACCTGCACCTGCCGGGGGGATTCACGCACTATGATGACTCAAAGGCGGCCACGATGGTGCCACTGTACCGTGGTTCTCATGGAGGATAACCTCAGCAGAAATAAATTAAAATGATTTGTACTTTCTCCTTTTTGAAATTTGTCATGACCTTATTTTTTCACTGACATTATGTTAATGTTATTAGGCATCTTTATGCTCTACCATTCTTTGACAATTTTCTCCCAAATGAATACTAACCAGTCACAAAACGTCCAGCGGCCCAGAAAAAGGTCATTGTCTGATTTGCATAATTGGCTATGATGACATTATCTCACGTTTTTAAACCTTATTTTTTAACAACAGGACATGAAGTTATTGCCTTACGGGTGTTTTACAGTAGGTTTCATTTCATGCAGTGGAAGATGTACGCCTTCTATCCGTGCTCATGTTAACGTGACCTAGACAGCAGGACCCGCTATGTTCCTTTATGCTAGTGTCTCAAAGTGCCCAACACGATAAGAAAAAGTTGCTAGCTTTGTTGCTAGTCCCTGTTTTGACTTGTTAAATCGTTAAGCAAGCAACACTGAATTCCCTCCTGCTACATTTTCTTATTCTCTGACAGACATATTGCGTTTGATGTGTATTGAAAAGCAGAGTAATATTGCCATCTACTCTAAACAGTTGTAACAAAAACCTTATGGTGATGATACTCTGACAGGTGTCTCCTTGCTCGCCAGGTGATTTTTGAGTAGCTCACAAAGGGTCAAAGAATATTTGCTTCAACTCTTAGTATGTTTTTATTATAACGGTTCAATTCAGGCTGTATGCCTTTTTATATAAGGACAAATGAACACAAAATAGCATCAAGATGATGGCGACACTGTTTGAGTGGAGAGTTGCTTGGTTAATAAAGTGGTGTACCGTTTAAATGTTGCCAGTCAGAAATGAAACACAAATAGTTGAAGGCTCTAATAGTGATGAAATTTGGAGACCCATGCAACCTGGACACTGAACTTAAGCAGGACAGATTTCTATTTAATAAAGATATTCATATGTATTATTTTATTCTGTTAATTTTGTTATATTGAACTAAAGAATACATTATTGAGCAATTTATTTCCCATTTATTCATATCAAATTAAATTCAGGTTTGTGTCAAATAGTACAAAAAATCGTTTCACAAAAATAAAGGCAAAAACCCCCCAAAACTATCCGCCCAAAGGTTTATTTTTTAATCATTTGCCTGGGGCCCTTGCAATTGTACTGGTGGTCCCGGCCAAAATACGACGTACCATAAATAAATAGAAAATCTGTATCGGCCGATCTCAGCCATGGATGATGGTATCGGAATTAGCAGTATAAAACCCTGATCGGAGCATCCCTAATCTGTAGCGGTCCAAATTTATCCGAGGCGAGTCGCCACAAATAAATGAATGCATGGGAAACACTAACAAGGGTCAATGGTGAAAAATGTATTAACTAAGAATTGAGTCATATCAACTTTTTCCATTAGTCCTCCACATTCACAGGAGAATAACTGCTGTTGTGCAAATGTTTTGCAGCAGTAAAGAGTTCAATACATGAGCTAATCAGTACAGTATATTACTGTTGAATACCGCAGCGTACTTCAGCAAAATATTGTTTGGAGTCATCCTCAAGGCAGCAGCCCTGATGTGATTTTGAAATTCTAGCCTGCTTTTCATTTACCTGTAGCGTATCCCCCCCCACCCCTCCGCATCACTACAGGAAGCTGGCTGTTCTATCCGTACTGTTAGATGTGAGATCTCTTTACAAAGGCCCGCTGTGCTTTCATTTGACACCTCTCATCGCTTAAAGTGACATGTTCAGGTTGCTGTCCTATTATTTACTCTTTATATGCCAAGACACCCAGGAGCTGTGCTTCTAGTCAGTGCAACTGGCACACAAAGTGCATATTCTTGTATTAGTTGTTAGAGAAGATGACAGGAACAGTGATGTCACATGTGCATAAACACAGCTGCAAATATCAATGAAAACAGACACGGCTACATGCCTTTACACACTAACAAACCCAGGAAGTGTTGTATGTGATTAGGCCCGCTAGAAGTCATGGCCAATTAGAAGCCAGAAATAGTTCTCCTCGGTCAATGTTTGCCACGGCCTCAGCCTCAGTCTGTGTTTGTCTGTCTTATTGGTCTGACCCTGTCCAGCAGAGCAGGTCTATGTGTGGGATTTAAGAATGTGGATTACGGCTTCTTACACAGGACACCCATTGCCTGAGATCCAGCAGCAGGAGGGACGGAATCACATCCCATGAGAAAAGAGTGCGGAGCAAGGACTAATTGGCACAAATAGGGGTGCAATTACTTCTTGGGTTGGGATTGGGAGGAGCAGAGTTTAAAGGAACACGGGTGGGGGTGCAAGGATGAGGAAGTGGGAGGAGTTCCGCTGCCCTGTTCCTGTGATGGATTAAGATCATTGCTCATAATGTAGGGTTCCGCCATGATTTGTTGATCTCCATTTTACACCCACCGTGTAACCGTTCAGTCATTTTGCAGCACCCACACCACAGTTAATTAGCTTTTAATGACAATCCAAGATCATCTCCTTTCTTTCACTGTCTTTAAACTTGTTGCTACTACAACATTCCACTGTTGTGGAACTTTTTCTTTTAGTCTCTTGTCAGTGGAGAGTGGAACATAGCTTTGTGTCCTCTGCTGTGTGTGTGTGTGTGTGTGTATGTGTGAGAGTGTGAGTGACTTGGGGGCTGCAGTGTTTCCGGTATCCCTGGCAACATAGTGGAGATTTGGAGTTAAAAAAGCCCTCAACTTAACCCACCCCATGCTGCCCCCCCACACCCTTTTTCTTTTTAGTGTGTCAGTCTGGAGTGGAAGTGACAGCATTACGAGGGGGCTGTTTGTGTGTGCATGTGCGCGTGCATGCTGGTGGCAGGGAACATTTAGTGTCTCCTACTGTGAGAGCATGGGAACTTTACATTTCAAAGGCAGGCAGAGGGCACCCGGAGAAACTGCAGTGGGACAGAAGTTTTGTGTGCACGGGGCAGCCAGGGGGAGACAAGTGAAAGGGGGCCCGGCGTCCGCTCGCTTGCATGCACGACTGAAGGTGAAGCATTTTTCAGTGACTCTGCGGAATTCTCATTTTGTTCAGATTAAGAGAGTTGGGGGTCAAAGGGGGCTGGATTATTGGAAGGTGGGATGGGGAGGGGAGTGATGGACATTCCTCAGGATGAAGTAGGTCATTGTTCCCCGTCGACTGAAGAGAGGTCTCTGAAGGAACTGATGAAGTGAAAGCAGTGTAGGGATGGGTGGAGGCGTACAGGTCCATATATGGGAGGGGAGAGGGTTCTCATTATTCAGTAATCCTATTGAAAATGCATCTGAAGGACAGTCCAAGAGAAGCCAGAAGAAAGGAACGCGAATGGAATGTGACAACAGAAAAATGCCATTGATGATGGTCAGTTTGAAGCGGCTAGATGTTGGGAGACATCTCCACTGAATGGTCTGCAGAGACGAGGAGCGGTGCCACTCATACACAGACTCAGACAGAGGTGGTCTGGCTCATTTCCTAATTTTAACCCCCGGTTATATAACCGCCCAGGTTACATAAATCATAGTTGTTTATATTCAGAAGATTTAATCTTTTGGTTTCATATGTTAATACAGTATTATCACAACAGCATTTTTCTTATCCAAGGAACGTGTCTGATTTGACAAAAGTGCTATTGCAGTACAGGTGGTTCTCGAGTTCTGTTCCTAGACTGAGATGTAAGTCGAGTTTTAGTGTAAGTGGGAACTTATACCTAAATGTCACTCACACTGTAGCCAGAACACATGAAGGACATATAAGGTTGTGGTTGTCTTGCAGGGCTTTCTACCTTCTTAAAATATTGTCCCTAGCTAGTCTGGAAGGACAAACTACTCATCTTCTCCCAGATCTCCGTGTAACCGACTCCATGACCCCTCGAGCATTAACTTTTTTAATGATGGTCGTGACAGTTGAGCGGTCAGGACCAAGAGCGACCACTGTTTGCGGGGGTGTCACTTCTCTGTGGGGTTTTTATGATGGTCATTTTCACTTCCACGGTGATGGTTTTCCTTTTCTTTGGCGCACTGCCACTTGGGAGACATAATGAATTGTACAAAGTTAGTAATGTTGTCCTCCCCCAGTGTAGCTGCGCTTGCACACACTGCATTCATGTCGCATGAGGCGGAACAATACAAAACTAGTTCTCGAGCGAGTCTTGTGTTCATGGATGAAAACTGAGTTTTAATGCATTTATGGCAGCGCCTTCGTAAACCGAGGACCACCTGTGTTTATCTGCTAGAGCCGGATCAAGATGCATTTGTTTTTTCTGGTAATGAATGTGATTAAACATTATGCATGAGTATTTCATTTAATTATTTTATTTCACACCTGTGTAACAGTGCCAATGTACTCTCATTTGGATTCAACGTGGTTACCGTTATTTTTGTTTACTTTTTTCCATATTTTTTTTGGTCAGGATTACTTTTTAGGGTCTGCCAGATGACTCTTGTTGTTTGGCATTAATGTCCTGCGCTCAACACAATTGCTGTCTCTCCTTAAAAGCACCTTTTAAGAATCTATCAAATAATGCAAATGTTTTTAGGGGGGGGAAAGTCGGGGCATTTTCACTTCACATCCTTGTTGGTGTACAGAAACAAAGATAAATGATCAATTTTGCACTTTTAATAGGCTCTGAGTATCTGTGTGAATGTTTTGAACTCCTGTTTAAATGCCGGTGTGGTATTGAGTACACCAAATACAGTAGTTGAGAATGACTCAACAGTTCCTCTACTGGTTGCAGCCAAGTAATGCACCCCATTTTACCTCAGTTGCTCAAAGACCGTAACAACCAGTTTCACACGAGAGAGAAGTCGTAACCATGACCCAAACGATTAGTCAGTTGTGCCCATACTGAGTTCTGAGCAATATTTATGACACCCCCTCTTTTTTTTTTCTTCCACAGAGTTTTTCCGAGAGCTTCTGAAGAACGCAGAGCTCTCACTGCACAACATGTTTGTACGAACGTACGGCATGATGTACGTGCAGAACGCCGACCTGTTCAAGAACTTCTTTCAGGGCCTGACGCGGTACTACGCGTCCGGCAGCTCGGCCGTCAACCTGGAATCCATGCTGTCTGACTTTTGGGCCGACCTCCTGGAGAGGATGTTCCGTTTGGTCAACGTGCAGTATGAATTCAGCGATGCCTACATGGAGTGCGTCAGCCGTCACACAGAGCAGCTGCAGCCCTTCGGCGACCTTCCCCGCAAGATCCGCATCCAGTTGACACGTGCATTTGTTGCTGCCCGCACCTTTGTGCGTGGCCTCAACCTTATGCCGGAGGTGGTGAATAAAGTCTCAATGGTAAGTAAGAAGGGGCACTTTTGTCCTTTTTCATCCACAAGTTAGTGATAAACGTTTCGCTAAGAATGCAGTCTTGTGTTTTCTGACCGCATATCTTCTGTGGCTTTGACTCCATTACACTCTGAAAACATAAACCACTTTGTTTCCTCTGCTGTGACATGTTTTTCCACTGTACTGAGTGATTAATTGATGATTAGATTATACTGTTTTGCTAAATAATGGCTTGTGAACTAAATGGTCAGAGTCAAAGTATGTAAAGTATCAGAGTCAGTGTTTGTCTTGTAACTGCCCTGCAGGTCAGCGCGTCTCCCAGCTGTGTGCGAGCGGCCATGAAGATGTTGTACTGTCCCTACTGCTCGGGCCAAGTGGCCTTGAAACCCTGCCAGAATTACTGTCTAAATGTCTTGCGGGGCTGTTTGGCCAACCAGGCCGACTTGGACACAGAATGGAACAACTTTCTTGGTAAGTGGCGATAACAACCAGTCTCTCCAGGATTTCGCAGGCCTTTTTTTTTTTTTAACTGTTGCAGCCTGAAATTCCTGATTTCGCAGGTTTTTTTTCCCCCACAAATTGCGATACTGTTTTTTTTAAGGTGTTTATTGTGACAAATTAGCGGGAGAAAGAGCGTCACTATAAATTGCTGTGTTTTTTCTCTGTGTAAATCTAATAGGGAAATTTGTTGACTAATAAGTAATTAATAACAAAATAAAACAAAAAAAAAACGGGAAAAAAGCATCTTAACATCATGGCACACAAAATAAAATGTTCAAAATAGGCTTTACTTAGTCACAACAAAGTACACCTCTAGCCCTGTAAGGAAAAGACTAAAAGTTAAAGCCTTCACATGAAAAACATAAAAGAAACATTTTCACAGTTAAAAAGAAGTCATGCTGAATAAAACTAAACAATGCAATTACTTTCAAGGGACATTACTACAGAAGTGACACTTTCAATATCAGCTGCACACTGACTACTCTCAAGTATATCCAAGCTTCATTTCTAGTGTTCTCCCTTGAAAATATCTACAGTGGATCCCCGCATATTCACGATTCAGCAGTCACGGCCCTGCAAATTCACAGGTTTTTGGTTAAAAAAAAAATTAAAAAAAAAAAAATAATATTTTTTTTCTCCGAAAATGGGTCGTTTTTCCGCAACACCTCATTGACCCTAAGTCAGTTATAATTTATAAATACATTATAATACAGGTAAACTGTACAGCATACATGTTACCACTGTTGAAAAGCCCACAATTTCTACAAGTTTATGTCTTTATGCTGCACTGATAATGATTTTTTTTATCAAGTGTTGAGATTTCACACTCTGTTGGGTAGTCCTTGAATGCACCATAGTTTCTGTGAGATGCAAAAGTGAAACATATATAACTTCTACACTGTGACTCCGATTGCATCTGTTCATTGATCACCTTATGTTATCGTTCGCCAGTGGTGAGTACCTATACATTTTATACTTTAAAAGGTGTTTCATAAGTGCGTGAGAGACATTTAACGCTTAAACCCGGATTGTGTCGTGACTGAACTGAATTGAAGAGAGGAGGGAAGGTTCTGTAGCTGAATCCAATCAAATATTAGAACATTCTAAACGGTTCTTTTTTTGTTGTTGTTAGTTTTCCATACTTGACAGTTTCTACTGCTCACTTGCAGCCTTCTTCAGAGCGGTCACGTGATGTTCCCTGTGGTGTCTTGTCAGCTGATTTATGCAGATGTTGGCGCTGCCTTCCTGCCAGTGAAGGCAGGGCGACAGCACCATCTGCTGTCCGACGTATTTTCTTCTGGCATGTGGTCCTAAAGAAGTCTGCATGTGAGCAGTGGAAACTGTCCATTTTCGGAAAATTAGGTTGCGGAAAAAGTTATGTTGCGGGAATACAGTAAAAATATTATGGGAATAAAGTCATAATTATGAGAAGAAACTTTACAAGAATAATGTTTAAATATTTGGAAAAAAAACAACAACAGAAATTGGAAAAACCAGTTGACAAACAAATTAAGGAAAGTTGTCATTTTTGGAAAATTAGGTTATTATGAGATTAAAGTAAAATTATTATGGGGAATAAAGCCATAATATAAAAATAACATTTACGAAGATTATTTAAGAACAAAGTCAATATTTGCAAATTAAAAAAAAAAAAAGAGCAAAAATGAGAAGAGAGAAAGACCGGAGTTCATACTAATAATACGCTAATTCACAAAACTGAGATAGTTATTTCTTGAAAAATATATAACTTATTAGCACGTCTACATGTGTTGATATCAAAGTGGTTCTTTCATTTTTTTTTTGTATGTCACCCTCTGTGGGGAAAAAGGGCAACGTACAGGAGAGAAAAGTCATAAATACATATAATTAAGTATTACATTGCATCAGTACGTCATTACATGACATCATTATGAATGTAATATGTGCATTATAACTATTCATTCAACATTATAATGACCAATACATTGTGTAATTTCATGTAGCCAAATCTTATATTTAGCACTTTCCCTAATATGAGTGCCAGATATTTTCTCCTGTGCTGTTTGTGTTGCTAAAATCAAGACAAAATATGTTTGCTTCTTCCATGTGGAGGTATCAGGAATTTATACTTTGCTTCCACCTACTGGACGCTAATTGTAACACCAAGACATCAATTATTGCTGCTAATTATTAATTCTTTTTTGTTTCAAATCCTCAGATGCCATGCTTAGCCTGGCTGAGAGGCTTGATGGTCCCTTTAATTTCGAGTCCGTCGTGGATCCCATTGACGTGAAGATTTCTGATGCCATCATGACCATGCAAGAGAACAGTATGCAAGTTTCACAGAAAGTCAGTATCAGTTCCGTCTCTTTAATACGCAGAAATATGTAGGTTTGCTCGTGCTTACTTTTTACGCTTGCTTGCAGGTTTTCCATGGCTGTGGCCAGCCTAAACCGAGCATGGCATTCCGCTCCAAACGTTCCGTCAAGGAAACGAGCTTTACTGGCCGTTTCCGCCCCTACGGTCCTGATGCAAGACCCACCACCGCTGCTGGAACAAGCTTAGATAGACTGGCAAGTGCTAAAACAACCCAGTAGAACCCTGTGTATCTTTTAGTGGATGCTGAACCTTTAGTTGTGTATTTCTTCCAACAGATGAGTGATGTAAAGAAGAAGCTGAAACATGTCAAAAAATTCTGGTCCACGTTGCCAGACACTGTGTGCGTGGATGAGAGAATTGCACCTGGTGATGATTGCTGGAATGGCACAGCAAAGAGCAGGTAATTGATTTAATATCTAGATTTGCTATACAATGGATCCCCGCAAATTTGAGTATTTTTGGTTTAAAAAAATAGACATCTTATTTCACCACGTTAGTAATTACTGTATTTCTAAATATGTGACAATACAGGCAAAACGTAGAGCATGCATGTACTACTCCCTAACAAAACAAAACAAAACAAAAAAACACATCATTTTTTACGTTTATGCCTTTATGCTTCACTGTTAATGTGTTTTCATCAAGCACTTCTATCAATTACGATCTAATTTAATGTATATTATTTATGATGTATTGTGTAAAACTAAGACATGAATAACATCAAATTAAAAGCACAAAATGAATGCCGACCCACCATCCACCAGTTCAAGCCTGGAGTTTTTCCAGAGAGATTATTACATCATTGTTTGACGTGTGTGGTAAAAGGCAGTGCGCTAGCATGAATTAACTTGAGACAAATGTGCACATTAGCACTCAATAAGTCATCAAAACTTACCTTTATGCATTCCCACATAGTATCAGCATTTGACACCAAATATGAGGTGAAAGAAAAATGGTAAAAATACAGCAGTAGTCTATCTGTGCGGCATGAGATAAAGTTAGCACACGCACAATGGACATGCGTCAAGTGAGACGGATGTAACAGAGAGAATCCAGCCACTTTTCAAAATAAAACATCATTAAGACTACAAATTATGTGGGAATTTTTTTTTTTAAATAATGAAAATGATTTTTTCTTTCTGTGCGGCCGAGTACAAAATGACCCGCAGCCTGGCCCAGGGGTTGGAGACCACTGCTGTACACGGAATGCATAAAGGACATAAAGTGCAGTAATAAAACACTAAACACAAAAATTAAATGAAACAGTAATAAAAAATAAAAAAAAGAGCACAATTCCTTACTTTTATCCCTGTGGTTGTCTTGCACACTGGGGGTGTTACACGGAGTGAGAGGCAGGCTTACTGGGAGGAGGACGTCTCAATAATGAGTGTTCGTTTTTGGTGTTCATGGTGTTCGTTTTTGAACATGTCGTTGCTTTTTGGGCTTGCTTTTCTGTCTGTGACCCCCCCCCCCATTATCTCCCAGCTCCTCATAATAGAGGGCGAGTGCGTTAGGTAGTTTGTCCTTTTCCAACACCCGTGTTTCCTGGAAACTCGGCATACCTCTAAACACACTCATGCACATGGCACAAGAGCCGTTCAAAAGACCGGCTAATTACATTTTTATGCATATTATGTGTTTTTTAGAAGTCAACCCACGGTAACAGTCATTGGCAGCAGTTTTAAATTAAAGATTTGGATCAGAATAATGCAAACTTACACGTTATTGGTAGCAATTATGTTTAAATGCTGTAGTAAATATTATCATTGGATTTGTCTTGTGTTTTCATTTCATAAGATGGTGCCATATCCCCATACTTTGACAATGACGTTGCTATTTTAGAATGTTTTTTTTTTTTTTTAACTAAATCTGGGGGGCGTCTCTAGGTAGTTGCTGAATTAAAGAGTTTACTTGGAAGAACTAGAAGAACCGTACGCGTTGCTAATTCACTGTCCTCGCATTTTTTTTATTGAGCGGACCGCTAAATAACCCGCCATTGGGCCAAAGAACGTTTGCACTTCGATAAAGAAGGTGAGAAACACCACTGATTTGAAGCTCGCCTGGACGTACAGGAAGTCTGCATCAACAATAAGTTCTATCCATTCATCATTTAGAATTACTTCACATTGATTTCTGCATGTAAAACTACAATTCTTGTTGATTCAGTATATTTTCTCTTCAAATTTTTGGGTGCCCGGAACGGATTATTTGGATTTACGTTCTGTCCTGTGGGAAAAACTGCCCCGGTTTTCGTACATTGAGGTTTCGAAAATCAAGAACCCACTGTGCTTTAAATGCCTTTAATAAGTGTGTGAAGCATATTTACAGCTTAAACCTGGATTTTGCTGCGAGTGAACAATGGCAATGGAAGAGAGAAGGGGAGGGTCCTGGACCTAATATTTACAACCGTCACATGTTGATTCGAAATCAGCGGGGAACGTCACTGTGAAGCGAGCAGGAGGTTTGGGGGAAGTGTCGAAAATAGACATTTTTATGGGCACATAAATTACTCGCGAAATGCGGGAATCAACTGTATTAGACTGTAAACCAAATGCTCATGTCGGTGATTTGTTTACACAAAGGTATGAGTCAGTGGTGATTGGAAACGGACTGGCCAATCAGGTGTCCAACCCTGATGTGGATGTGGACATTACAAAGCCCGATATTGTGATACGGAGTCAGATTGCAGTTCTGAAGGAAATGACAAGTTGGATCAAAGCCGCTTGCAGCGGCAATGACATCTCCATCGATAACGGTGAGGATGCTTGCCTTTCATTTCTTTATGACAATAAGTTCTACTCGAAAATACCTCACTTTGTGTGTGTGTGTTTTTTTTTTTGGCATATTCAGACGAGGAAGCCAGCGGAGGAGAGGAGAGCGGCAGTGGCTGCGATTCTCCGTCCTGTGACACAGATCAGGACATCTACTTCTCCACTCCAACCAACCCGGTGGATCCCCGAGTTAACCTGGTGCACACTGAATCGGCTGGTGTGGCCTTGCAGGGAAGCATGGCACTGGCGCTCTGCGGGCTGGCCCTGCTTTTTGCCCACTTGAGATAAAAGGATTTGTGCGGTGAGAAGAAGAGAATGACTGGGAATGATGGAGAGAAACTGTCAGAAAGACTTTAAAAAGACTGCCGTCAGGACCTTAGACAGCCTGCTATCGGGGATGGGGGGTTGAGGAAGACTCTTCTTAATAATACAATAACTTCACTTTTAATTATTTGCATGTTTTAAGGTCAACAGTGTCCAGCAATCGGAGTTTTTTTTCCCCCAAGAAAGCCAACTTTTACTCACAGTGGCTCAGTTTGAGCGACCCTATGCTTCTTGCTGCAGCAATAAGAAAAAGTATGTAATTGTCTTCTTTTGGTAATTGAATACTCAAGTGTGCTTTCTTCAACACGTGACACCTACGACGGGACATATCTTCCTCATCACTGATGTCCTCACAAAGATGTTGAGCAGTTATGAGGAGCGGTCATTCAAAAGAGTCATTTAGCAAACTGTGAAACTCTGCATGAACCGACGTCCGCCAGTACGAAATTTGGAAAATGGAGGGCCGTCACTGTTTTTGAAACGGTACTCCATTTTCTTTGGAAAGACCGGGCATCTTCTCATCATCTAAACACAGAGAAATCTTACATAGTTTCTTGAGGAGAAACAGAAGAGCAAACCTGCACAGTCTTTGTCGGCTGTGAGCTTCTGCTTTTCTCCTTCGGCAGTTCATACCTCATGCATTCTCTCATCGTCAGTGCAATCTAGTGATACGGAGCTGGAAGTGTGTGATAGAGATGTGATATGTGGGACTTTTGCTCCCTGGTGAGCAGGGATGGGGCCTGAGGAGGAGAGGCGACCCCCCCCTCCTGGTGTTACCTCCGAAGAAGAAGAAGAAGGCAAAGCTGGCAAGTCCCAAACGCCCCCTTTGTGTGTACTGTAAGCTCAGTTCAGGCCTGAAGATATGACTTTGTATAAGATGACAAATTAGTTTCGCAGTCAACTAGACAAGAGAACCAAAAGAGTGCTTTGATCAAATTTTTAAGACATGGTTGTATTTTGTATTTTGTTTTTTCATATGAAGATACTACATTGGTACTACATTGGATTTGAAATGCAAGTTGTAGGTGGCTCCTTGGATGCACACTTGTACCTCTTAAATGGCCTTTTTCAATATAATTGGACATGAACCTACCTAGATGTATCCGCACAGTCTCACCATTTCAACTCGTGGTTGTGCTACCAGAATGAATACCATGTATTTTGACTGATTCCTTTTTGTTTGAGTTGTTGGGGTTTTTTTTCAATCTTGGTACAGAATTGGCAACATCTTAAGGTGAAACGAATGTAGATTTTATTGAATTACGTTATGTGCTGACATTTGTTACCAGCTAAAAAGCACAACACAAGACTCTTTTTGGTGATTTCATCTCTAACGTTGTAGCCTTTGTACAGTAACTTATGTCTTTCTATGTTGTCATTCTTTAAAACCGGCTAAAGACTATCTATAACTTACAGTATTCATCGCCACTTCAAGGTCACAAAGTATTTGATTTTGTTATATCCGGGGGGGGGGTTAAATATGCATTTTCAAGGTTTTTACTTTGTATTTTTTAATTTGCGTGCTTTCACCTTGGCTGGCAGAAAATACTGTAAACCACTTCTTTTTTTTTTGCCACCATTTTGTTCGGCTCTGCATTTGACATGTTGATTGTAAGCTCAGAACAAAATCTCTCCAAAATAAGTGAGCGGTCCAGTCATGAATCAGTGAAAACATCATGTTAAATATGTCACTTTGAAGGAACCCCTATGCAAACTGCCTTGATTTCAGATAAAGACGCTTGATTTGGCATTTCTTCATCAACAACAATGTTTGTGTGTGTCACCTTGACATGTGGAAGAGTGGCGTTGAGTTAAGAACCCTCCCCTCCCAAAACAACTTTCATGGTCAACCTTTTTGGGGAAATAATGGCGAATGTCTGTGCTTGCGGGCTACAGCAGCATTTTCCGACAAGCGGGAGTCGGTCCCGCTGCAAATGTGGTGTGTTTGAACCCCACGTCCAGTCGGACAGTCGGTTCAAAGCTTTCCATCAAACAGAATGGACTCATTCTCTGACGAGAGAGTGCCGGAACGACTGAAAAGAAGACGAGAAGTGTAAATAAAGAGCAGGCGTTTTAGATGTCTCTAAAAGAGGCCGTAACTGTACACCAGATTTTTACTTGTCAGAGTATCTCCAAAATGTTATGGAAAAACAAGATGAGATAGATGTTAAATTGTAAGAGAAAATGTATATTAAACATTTCTTAGTCTTGTTAAAATAAAGACTGCCAATATTTAACTGTTTGTGAATGTCTTGATTTGTGTTGCGCTCTTTGCACTGGTCACATTCACCTTGGCGTTCACAGATGAGCGTTCAGCTCATGGGAAAGCAGGTGGAAGATGCTGGATTTACTCCAGGTAAAACATTATAATATTATAATAGCCCTGCGATTGACAGGCAACCAGTCCAGGGTGTACCCAGCCTCTCCCCCGAAGTCAGCAAGGATAGGCTCCAGCATACCCGCAACGCTACTGAGGATAAGCGGCATAGAAGATTGATGAATGGACGCAATCGTAATACAGTAGTGCATAATATTAAATAGTGCTACATACAATGTTATAAAAGTATTATCGCTTAGGTGTGACTGCATCTTTCCTATCTGTCCACAGAAGACTGTTAGTGTTAGATGATACAGTACTGCCGATTTTAGTACTGATCTGATACCAGGTATGTACAGGACCAGTATTGTCACTGCTGTTCAGAATGGAATATTTCCACCCTGTTCTGGATGAATACTACAACATGTATGTACTTATCTACAGCAATAAGACCTTTCACTTGGAACAAAGACGCCCTGTTTTGTTTTTTTTAATGAATCTCACACACATAGTTTTATTATGAGTCGCCCTTCTGTCTCCTGGACGCCCAGCCTCCTAGTGGAGGTTGGTTCAGAAACCAGATCAGATCAACCATCCATCCGTTTTTTATACCGCTTCTCCTCTTTAGGGTCGCGGGGGCATGCTGGAGCCTATCCCAGCTGAATTCGGGCGACAGGCGAGGTACACCCTGGACTGGTCGCTACCCAACTAATTGTATTCACTCCAAATGGACTAAATTGTTGAAGGAAAACTGCACTTTTTGGGGATTTTGCCCATCATCTACAACCCTTACATGAGACATGAACACATTTAAAACATACTCTCTTTTCTGTGCATTTTAAAGCAATAAAAATAGATAAAAAGCGACAGCTCTGTTGTGCACGTAATGGGACACATTTATGCCGCCTACAAAGCCCGCTATAAAAACACCTCCAAAAACCAACAACAACATTTTATGGTTTTATATACATGCTGAGAGATTGTAGTAGCAGGTACATTCATGATAACATGTAATACTTAGAGTATTTTGTATATTTCGGCCATCCTAAGCACGACCGGGACTTCCTTGCTCGGCTCATTGATTTCACATACCAACGTCATTGAAACGAACGCCTCACACCTTGCGTTAACTTTTCCAAACTCATAAATAAAAACACAGCAGTAGCAGCATCTCGAATATGTAGCCTTACCTTTAGGTAGTGTTTGAGGCGTTGTGAGTGTGACGCTGATGCGCTACGAGCAAGTCTGTGGTAAAGCTCATTGCTCAACACCAATAATAGTATATGCATGTCACATTATATGTAAATGGAGCGCTGTTCGTGCTTTTTGGAGACTTTTTCAAAGGACTTTATAGGAGGAATAAGTAAGTCCCATACATGCAGTAATGAGATGGCTTTTTATCTGCTTTTATATCTTTAAAACGCACAGAAATGAGAAAGACATACGTGTTCATGTCTCACATAAGGACTGTGGATGATGAGCAAAATTCTCAAAAAAGTGCAGTTTTCCTTTAAAACGTACTTTTCGACTCCTAGGTATTTTATGTTACAATAAAAGAACCCAGGTGGACTTCATCGTAGTACAGGGGTCAGCAACCTTTAGCATCAAAAGAGCCATTTTGCCTCATCTTCCATCCATCCATCCATTTTCTATGCCGTTTATCCTGCCTCATTTTCCAATAAAAAAAATTGTCTGGAGCCGCAAAACATTACACAGCTTATAAACTTGTATAAACTAATCTTTTTTCAATGTTACCTGTTACAACAAAATTCAACAAACAGAGGTGCGTGTGTAGGCCTGCTCTGAAATTATTTCAGAGTAACTGTGACTCGCGAGTTGTTAACGACTCGTTCATGACACACATCTCTAGTTTACAGCTACTTATTGCGGTATTATAGCAGCTATATCCCACGCACATAAGACCATAATGATACATGAAATACAGGGCAAGTGAGAACACCATCAAGCAGTCTCATGGGACCTAGTATTTACTTTTAGGTTTTAGTTTTTTAGCCATATAATAATGCAATAAAAATAAATAATAATATAATAATAATTTGGTCTGTTTTCTTTTGTTTTCTTCATTTTTAAGGAAATAATGTTTTTTTCAAAGAACAAAAATAATTTGAGAATCAGTTTAGGTTTCACGAGTTAAAAAAAAATTTACTTCCTTCACATTTTAAATAAATAATGTTTATTATACAGCGAGATGCGTTGTAAAGGTAATGGGTATTACTGTACTTCCGTTGGTTAATTCACTCATTGATTCACTAGCGTAACTTGTGTACCCCTGAAACGTGTCCGGCGGAAGTTGGGCCCTCGGCCTTGTTGTCACAAAAGAAATGGCGAGCGGCATAGGCAGTGAGTATTGTTTTCTTTCTCCCTTGCGTAATTTAAGTAAGTTTAGAGCACATCCCTGGTGTAAATGCACCCTGGACCTTGCTATTTAATTTAGTTTAGTTGAAAAGAAGGCTGTGTAATGAAACACGACATCGCGTTGTTGTATGTGTCTCATGATTGTGTTCCCCCGTAATGAGAGCGTTAAGCTAATGCTGATTGAATATGAGCTGTTTCCTACTGTTTACCTTACCGCATCAATATACTTTTTGCTCGATTTACTCGCTACGATTAATTTTAAACCGTTCTTTTAATACCTGAAATGCCATTCCATGTCATATAAATATAAATTAGGTGTAAGCTATCATCAGTTATGCTAGCTATCTACCGTAGTCTGGGCTAATAAAAAGCTCAGTTGATTGCATTTTCAGTTTTGTGCGTGTTATATATACTTTCTGTGTGCGCCACGTCATGTTTTTGTGAATCATACATATACACAGTATGTATACTATTATAATAAACTTCCATTGGGACAGGGAATGCATTTTCCCCCTCACGACTACTATCTGGTATAACATGAAAGTAGTAATTAATGTGCACTGACCGTAAACTAAATGCACATTTTAATGTACTTTTGTCTGTAGTTTTAAAGTGCATAATCTCAATTACAACGTACTGACCAGAATGCAGAAATCCTTCTGTGTCCTGGTATTTTGCAAATGATTGTGGGTTTTTTTCTATTCTGCAAGTATTGCTTAACTTTTACACATTGTCCATTGCTTTATTGTTTTGAGCATAGAATTTTGCTCAGACTGAATAAATAAATAAATACCAAACCTTTTTCCTGTTATAAGTGCACAGTGCGTCTGTTCTATGTTCCAGAACATAAGATTCTGAATGTGGGGCCAACTGAACCTTGGTCAGTCAGGGAAAAACTGTGCCTGGCCTCCTCTGTTATGAGGAGTGGTGACCAAAACTGGTAAACAGAAAACTTCCACATGTGTTCATTTAAATGTGTGCAAGTTTTTAACTTGAACTAAGTGGCCCTCTTGTGATTGTAGGGTGTCTGTAAGTCGAGCCATCAAGCCTTTTTCTGAGCCTGGTCGCCCACCTGACTGGTTCTCTCAGAAAGTAAGAGACGATGGATGCACGAGTTTACTGATGTGTTCTTAGGATTGTGATAAATCAGCCATGTCTTTATTTTTCAGCACTGTGCCTCACAATATTCTGAGCTGCTAGAAGCCACAGAAGCCCCTAAGTCAGTAGCACTATATGGTTAATTTTGTTAACTTTAGAACAGTTGTAATCTGTGTTGGATGTGTTTTGCATTCCAGGCGTAAGCGTGGTGAGAAGGGCGAGGTGGTTGAGACCATTGAGGATGTCATTGTTCGCAGGCTGACTACTGAGAGGATAGAGGAGCTGAAAAAACTACTACGAGACACGCAAGAACAGTACAGGTAAGCTGCATCCTTAAATAGAAGACCCTTTAAGAATTTGTGATGTGACCTTTAACACTCTGCATTGTCTATCTGTGCAGGAAGTTGAAGAAAGAGGTGGATCTAATACAGACAGGCCACATGGACCCCCAGCTGAAGGAGCTGTGGGCAGAGATCACACTGTAAGACGCCTTGTTCAAATCGTCTTTGCTCCCTTTTTTTTTTTTTAAACCCCCACATATTTAAATATTTTATTGCAAAATATAAAATTGCAGAAAAAAGAAGCAAGATGAGGAGGAAGCAGAGCAGAAGAGGAAAGCAACAGAAATGGCATATCAAGGTGAGTTTGGTTACAAACTGAAATGTAAAATATTTACCCTAGACCAGTAGTTCCCAAACTTTTTACAGTCGCGTACCCCTTCAGACATTTGACCTGAAGCCATGTACCCACAACTCCTGCACACTTAAAAACATAAACCGTTTTATCTGAATTAACTTGAAATAGTCAACATAATTAACTATTTTTATAGTAATTCTGGGTCAAAATGTGTATTTTGCATGGTTACATTTTGATAAAGTTTGACCTACTTGACCTCGGTTTATGCTCCTTTTTATATGTACAAATCTATTTTTCTCTCGAAATTTTATGGGTGCGACTTAAACACCGATGTGTCTTATACACCAAAAGTTCAGACTCTTAATTGCTTGAAGGTATGAATGAATGGTTGTTTGTGATGAATTGTTATTAATTAGTATGTTTGCACAGACATGAATTTAACTGATGCTGCTAAACCTAAATTGTGATAGATTATATCCTCAGTTTCACATCTTCAAAAACCAAAACAATTCGTATGTGATCTTTTACGGATTACTGACAAAAATCAGTATCATGTATACAGTCATGGAAAAAATGATTAGACCACCCTTGTTTCTTCAGTTTATTGGTCCATTTAAATGCCTGATACAACTAATGGTACATTTGTTTGGTTTGGTTTGGTTTAGTTTATTTGAACATGAAGGTTACAATGGAATACATCTCATGAATCATTCTTTGACAGTTCCACATGTCCAAAAGGAGTAGGAAGAAGCAAAGCTTATTTAATCCTACCCCCCATCCATTCTACATCTAGTACAGTACATGTAGTTCACTTCCTGCATTCCATGTCGTGTTTTCTGTGATAGTCAGGATAATACATAATAGATAACGGTAAGACAGCCCTCCCTGGACAGCCCTGGACAAATATAATGATGATAAGAAATATAACTCATAAGAGTTTAATTTAAGAGCTGATATCTAGCAACTTCCATGCTTTTCTTGATAATAACCAGAATCACTTAAGTTCTTACATGAATAGCTATAGCATCGTACTGCCCAAAAAAATTAACTCTTATGAGCTGTTTTTGTTGTCATTGTTATATTTGTCCAAACAAAGGTACCTTTAGTTGTGTCAGGCATTAAAATGAACACGAAACTGAAGAAACAAGGGTGGTCTAATCATTTTTTCCATGACTGTAAATGCATGCTAATTGAAAGACATCTGCAGGTATGAGAAATATCAGCTGCAGCCAGAATTGCCATTAGTGAGCATCTCAGTATGTTTTTTGGTTCTAAGGAACTTCATACATAAACATGTAAAACCACACTGTTTGTGTCATTTGATAAACCGAAAAACATGCTGTTGTTTGTTTTAACTTCGCTTGTAGTCAAAATAATAAAAAAAAAACCCCACCTTAGTATACACTTGAACTCGAACCAACAACAGGAGCTTTTGCTACTGTATGTCCTGACAGACTGAGCTATCAAGGTAACGTAACACCTTGAGAAATAGGAGATTTAGTAAGGTTAAGGACAATGTATTTTTCATTATTATGATAATTATTAGGGCAGTCCAAGTTAATGCGTTAACGGAAATTTCTTTTAACGTCAGTATTTTTTTTTTAAATGCGGCATTAACATACGCACGTCCTGTTTGACCCTCGGCCCGCACCATAGTTTGAGAAAATGCAGCGGTGGATGTAGAGCCACAAGCGGTATCACATATTGAGCAGAAATGGACAAAGAAAAGGGTATTTTGAATGGTAAGTTCAGCTTCAAAGCGCTGAGTATGTCGATTGCCAGAGAGAAGTATGAAGGTACTGGAGCACTGCCGGTATTTTTTTATTGTCATGTATACAGTGGCACCTTGTAGTGGTGCAACAATATGTGTATCTGTATCGAACCGTTCAATACACATGCGTACTGAACCGTGACCCTTGTATCAAACACTATGCAGTTTTACAGTATATTTATTTGATCAACTTCTGACGGCGCTGGTGTAAGTGTGCAACAGAACTGTACTTTTAAGGTTCACCAGATGAAGCACTGGTGGAAATGAGCCCTCAAACGTCATCAATTATGTCACTTCACAGAATGAACCCGAGCCTCGATAAGCGCTTTGCTAAATACTTCCTGGTTTACTCAACACACACTCCAAAGCCCCGATCCGCCCATCACGAGTACATCTGAACTATCATTGTTTTGGTCATCTACAATGGAACATTTCTAATCTCACCTCTTCTTCAACAGTGGCATCCGAATAGTTGGAAAGGATAAACAATTAGAGAAATGCATGTAATGCTCATGAAGTGTCTTGTCTTTTAGCTCGACAGGCGATTAAAAACACCCCCAAACGTCTGCCGAGTGTCACTGTTCGTTCTCCTCTGGGTGCCAGCCCTACTGGCATGGACTCCCAGACTGACTCCTCCGTCCCCACACCGCCCATGGACCCTGCGGCCATTGCTTCAGATGACACCAGTACCCACACTGTAAGCGTGTGCTTGTGTACAATATATTACTTTGGTACTTATTTATGTGTGTGACACAGCCACTTCATTTTTATTTTCTGCCCTCTCCACCAGGTCCAAGGCGTAGGGGTTTTTCTCCCGGTGACAGACGCCCCTTGTCTGAAAGATGGAGGGCTGGCCTCTCTAGTAGATGACTCCCCACAGAAGAGGCTTCTGCCACAGAAGGCCACACCTCCGCCTTCTCCTCTCCTATCAGAACTGCTGAAAAAAGGCAACCACATCTCGGCCAGCACCCGCCTTGTGAGACCCAGCATAGCCTGTATTTATTTAACTATTCAAGGACATCAATAAGTCACATGATTTATGAAGGCAAAGCTATATTTCCAATATTTCAATGCACTTCATAGTTATCTGCATGGCAATTTTGTATGTGAGACTGCAGTGAGATTAAATTTGACTGGCAGCAGACCCCACAGCGGTATTTACACTCAAAATGCTTATTTTTTTTCATAAGTAGGTTAACAGGTGCTGATGTTCAAAATGAGTTCTAACCACAATTGCAAGACCAAACCTGTCTTGTTTAAAGTAAAGCCCCGGTCCCTACCTGCCGCACTTCCGAGTATGTGATGTCTACTTGCAAAAATTTGGGGATCCGGGCAAAATTGGGCAAAATTTTGGGATCCGTACTTGGTGAGTACGGCCTCAGTACAGATTTGGGAGCATATAGACAGGTCATAGCACTTTTAGTGCAGGAGGAACTTTTGCTGCTTTCGGGCTGCGTCAGGCTATGTATTCACCCCCCAGTACGGGTGACGCGCGTGCCCTCTACAGCCAATGAGCGTACAACGCACTGACTCCGTGAGCACGCACGTGATAAGTGCATTGCTTACTCGGCACTTCCCCAGTTTAACTGGCCAATGAGCCACGATAACGTGGCAATCACACGGAGATCGGACGTTGCAAGCACGTACAACTCACTTACCACGTGCGCAACGTATGATGCACGCAACCTCTCACGGCCAGGCGTGACGTGCGGGCCACGTACTTACACCTTGCGCAACAGTGCGAGTGACGTGTTGATGTACCCCCTCCCTGCAACTTGCCACTCTTGCTACTGTTGACAAATGGACATGAAAAATGTCCATTTGTTGGTCATTTTACAGCAGATTTAGTTGGATCACTGCCTTTAAATTTTCCTGGGATAAAAACCCAATTTATTGCATCACAGGTTGCTGACGGAGACTCCTCTGGAAGCCTTAGCAATGGATTACAGACTGCTGCTTCAGTCACCACGCCATTACCATCTGGCCATGATGTCATCACAGGTAAATGTGCTGAGCTTATGCTTTGTATTACTAAAGGCCTCCATCCAACAACGTACCTTGGTTCCTTCCACTTTCAAATACAGCATTTATTTTACTAGACAGGACTGGGCCTGTCACGATAATCAATAAATCAATTAACCGCATGATATATAAAAACAAACTCAATAATTTTGTCGGTGTTAGTAAATTGACATGTGCATGCGTGTTTGTTTTCCTCCTCTCTCGCTACCAAAAAGGCTGGATGACAAGAGGGTTCACTCCGTGCATCAGTCTCAACACCCAGACGTGTTGGTTCTATAGCGGAATGAACGGAGTGAGTGAACCCTCCTGTCAGTCATCCAGTCTCTGTGCTACACGCTAGCGAGTGCACTACTTGCTTGCTGTGTGTGTTGTGTGGCACACGATGGAATACTTTCTTTGTGCCTATTGTGAATAAAACCGGAACTAATGTCAATTTCAGCCCGTTTGTGCATCGTCAATTTGTGACATGAAAACGTTTATGACAAAGACAGTGAAACAAATATAACAAAATGGTGGAACTTGCGTTTCAGCTGCCGTGATTCCCGAGGTATAACACGTCATTGTGCACCAAATGCTTTTTTGCTGCATCCAAAACATGTACTTAGGCCAAACTTCGACAAAACGTTGCACCCCATTAAAAGTGAACAGCGTACTCCACACACGTTGTTGCTAACAGTGAATCAAGGAAGTGTAAATCCAAATGAGCTGACAGCATTAACTTACAGTGTGAACTTCAGCATATTATTTTTAGTTATAGCAATACATTTCCAATCAGGCTCTTTGACTGTCTGTTAGTGGTTTTTTTGGCTAAGGCCTGTATTTACAGCTAGCTGTTTAAAGATTACAACACTGAAATGTTGTGCTTTCGATTCTTCATTTATTTGCAGAGGGGGAAGTCGAAGCTGCAGTGAAGGCTGAGCTTGGTGAGGAGACCGGATTAGTTGAGGAGGACCTTGTAGCTGTATCTTACATGGGAGATGAACTGGATCTGGACACTGTAGGAGACATCATTGCCATCATTGAGGAGAAGGTACACACTGTGTCTACTATATGTACCTTTTTATGAGTAAAACAGTTCTTGAGTCCTCACGTCCCAACAAGTTTCGCACATGTGCCAACAAAAATGGATTGTGGAAAACCTGATTAATAATGCATATCTCACTAAAAATGTATACACATTAAATTCCTAATTAATAACTAAGACCTTTTATGGTAATTAGATAAGATGTTTCTGAAAACACAATTAAAAAGGTGTCTTAAATGAACCCCATCATCCAAAGTACGATTGAATCCAGCTAATTAGATAAAGTCTAATGACAAGTGGTGCTGGTTGTGCTACCAAGGTTGATGACTCGGTGGAGGCTTTGGATGCAGCAGCAGTGGAAGCAGCTCTGTCTCTGTGTGAAGAGGCTGTCTCAGAAGGCCACACCCTCCCGGGTCCCTGGGAGACTCAGGAATTAAAAGAATCAGACCAGACATCCACAGTCGAAGACCCTGACCACATACAGGACCCTTGTGATGTGACGAGTCTGTCCATCCCAACCCCTGTCGGCGTGGAGACGCAGAGTCAGCCAGAAACTCCAAACACAGAGGAACAGGCCAAGGGAAATTGCGACGAATCTGTGGCGGAAAAAGATGTAAGTTTGTGTGGCACCTCAGACGATTTTGCGGTTGGAGATGACGTTACAGAAGAGGGCACAGCAGAGAAGGAGGACATTAATGCAGTCGTGAAGAGTGAAGCAGACGAGTGGAACCAACCTGAGGCCAACCCGCCCTGCCTAGGTGCACATACAAAAACACAGGCACACTGAAACTATTGTTTTGTTTTTTTAATCTTGTACTCTTTTGATCCACAGATTCTGAGGACAGTTCTGTCTCAGGCAAAGAGTCCAAGGTACCAGACATCACCATTCTTGCACACTTGAAAACGCTTTGGGAAAAAAGTGCTGTCATTTGCCTTATTGCCGCATGTGCTTGACCTCAGGAGGTTAAGGAGGAAGAGGTGGGGAGTGAGTGTGACCCCGAAGAGGGGATGGAGCTAAAAGAGCAGTGTGGCGAGGGGGAGGGTCCCTATTTGTCAGAGGTGGAGCGGGCAGCCAGCGAGAGCGAAGATGGCTACGGGCCGCCTTCTCAACGATACATGGCCGATTCATTGGCGAGCAGCCCTGCCTCTTCTTCCCAGCTGTGCGTATCCATATGTGCTCATGTCTTCTTGGTGAATTCTGACTGTTAGGTCTTGACAGCCATACTTTTATATTCCATCCCCAGGTCTACATGCGGTGAGGACCAAGATGCCGTGCAGGCCCAGAAAATCTGGAAGAAAGCCATAATGCTGGTGTGGAGAGCTGCAGCTAACCACAGGTGGCGCTCTCTAGCTACTGTGCCTTAAATAATCTTGCTCATTTCACATTGTGCTTCCTCTGGAATTCAACTCTGTGAATACATTTTTATCTCAGGTATGCCAGCGTCTTTTTACAGCCTGTGTCCGATGAAATTGCCCCTGGTTACCACAGCATTGTACACAGGTGAGATTACCCTGTGCCTGCGCTCCATTCTCACAATTTGGCTTGTTGAATCCCCTCATTCACTTAAATCAGGACTGTCCAAACTTTTTCCACCAAGGGCCCCCATTCAGAAAAATTGAAGGGGCCAATGTGATACATTTTGATGTGGTTGTGTAATTTGCATAATTTCCCAATGTTTGTGTGTCTATGTGCGACATTATCTCATGTTCTTAAATCCTATTTAACATCAGAATATGAAGTTATCTAATGGGTGTCGATGTGCGAGTGTGCGCCTTATAATACGCATGGTCGATTAAAAACAATAACAACTTCCTGGGCTCTATGTACTGTAAGTGTGAACTGTTCCCATTATTATGCAAACAGTAACCCCAAATCTAAAAAAAAAAAAACAAGCTTATCTGTAAATAAATGAATGTATGGGAAATACATAGAATATATTGCATTAGTAAATCATTTTATATATTTTTAGAATATGCAAAGGCCTAATAAAACACGGGCTGCGGGCCAAAAATGGCCCCCTCGTGCACTTACAAAACCCGTGATTAAACTATCTAGCTAAGGCCAACCTTGTTCATGATTGATGCAGGTTTTCCTGACCGACCTCAATCATCCAATACCGTACATCCAAATGTAAACCTTTTGAAAATAAAAACATTTTTCACAGTTAACCTGCTTTATTCTATTCTCGAACGCTGCTCCTGTTCCAGACCAATGGACCTATCTGCCATAAAGAAGAACATTGAAGCCGGTGTGATCCGTACAACGGCAGAATTCCAGCGCGACATCATGTTGATGTTTCAGAATGCTGTCATGTACAACTCGTCAGACCACGACGTTTACCACATGGCGCTGGAGATGCAGCGTGACGTCCTAGAGCATGTCCAGCAGTTCTTGGCCACCCAGCTCATTATGCAGACCTCAGAGAGCGCCATCTCCGCCAAGAGCCTCCGTGGCAGGGAGGGAAATCGCAAACCAGGCGAGCCAGCTGAGAAGGTGTGTTGAGCAACTTAGATGGGAAAACGAGTAAATGTTACGCTAATGTCTCAATGTTGCATCTGTCGTTTGAACTGGGACAGTACATTTATTTAGGTGTACCAGGAGTTGGGACATGTTTCAGATTGAACAAATACCTAAAATGCAAGATAACAACTTTTAAGTTCTATTACGTTCTACTATGACTTCATTGAGCCTGACCATTTTACATGTACAGTAAGTTTTGGAACCTAATAAATGTAATGAGTTTGGATGCCGAGGGTCTTGTAAAGTGGATATATGACTGCAAATATGGTTATTAATAATAGCATTAGTCTTAAGAAACTATGGAGTATTACTGCTTAAATCTCAACAAATCTCATCTGCCTCAGATTATACATTTGTTGTTCTGTTAAAAATGTGCCTTTACCTACCTGTGCCTTGCATTGTACAAACAGTACCTCACAAAAGTGAGTACATCCAGTATATTTCTGCAATTGTATTGTATCTTTTCAAGGGACAAGAAATGACACTTTGATACAATGTGAAGTAGTCAGTGTAAAACTTGAATAACAGCGTAAATGTACTGTCTACTACAAAACTACTCAACACACAGCCATTGATGTCTAAACCACTGGCAACAAAAGTGAGTGAGTACACATTCAAGTGAAAATGTCCGAATTGGGCCCAATTCGCCAGTTCCGCTTCTTGGTGTCATGTGACTTGTTCGTGTTACAAGGCCTCAGATGTGAATAGCGAGCAAGTGAGCTAAATTTGGTATTATCACTCTCACACTCTCTGACTGGTCACTGGAAGTTCAACATGGCATCTCAATGCAAAGAACTCTATGAGGATGTGAAAATAGAAGTGTTCAGTGGTTCTCTATATACTGTCACCACTGGGAGACAAAAATGTTTTGCCCCCCCACCCCCACAATTGAGAAACTAATCATTTCTATTTATGTATCTGAACTGTACAGACTGAACTCGAAACTGAAACTGGTGAAATGCAACAAAATGGAGAGTAGTGAGAGTAGCACATTCAAGAGTCAAACTTGTACGACAAATTCATACATGCTGGCAGGTCTGAACTAATATTGAAAGTCCTGCCTGCATCTCAATTTGGTTCAGATACATGTCAAGCATGTGTGGTGGCCAACAGGTGAGGACTGCAAAGACAAATGTGTCTTGCCTACAGTCAAGCATGGTCTGGGGCTGCATGAGTGTCCCACTGGAGAGCTCTGGTTCACTGAGGGAAACATGAATTCCAACATGTACTGTGACATACTGAAGCAGAGCATGATGCATTTTTTTCAACGTAACAACCCCAAACACACCTCCAAGACCACCACTGCCTTGCTAAAGAAGCTGAGCGTAAAGGACCTAGACCTGGGGCGACCTCAAACGGAAGGTGAAGTGCACAATCTCTCTTCCAAGAATTCCAGAGGCAACCTCTGAACTCTATGCTCAAGAGACTTAAGGCAGTGTTGGAAAATAATGGAAGCCACACAAAATATTCAGTTTGAGCCCAATTTGGACATTTTAACGAGGGGTGTACTCACGTTTGTTGCCAGTGGTTGAGACACTAAGGGCTGTGTGTTGACAGTCAATTTACACAGTTATATACAGTAAGCTCTACACTGGCTACTTTACATTGTATCAAATAGCCATTTATTCGGTGTGGTCCCATGAAAAGATAAAATAAAATATATTTACAGAAATGAGAGCGGTATACTAACTGTTGTGAGGTACTATTGAAATATGCTGCCTAACTAGCAACAGTATGAGTCCCTTCTACTTTTATATCTATGATTTTGAATTACCTTTTTGCCATCTATTTGCCAACGTCCTTTGACTATTCTCCTTGACCAGCAAATGCATTGTGCACTAGTAAAAATATAATATTCCCTAGCAAGTCACACACGTGGGATTTTTTTGTTTTGTTTGTTTTTGTCTGTGGCTCTGAACTTTAGTACAGGTGTGGTCAGAAGTTTACATACACTCATCATTCATTTTGGGCTTTTAATGATTCATGACAACTGTTCTTTTCCAAGGTGGAATGATTGTATATGATGATATTTCAAAACAAGAGTGGGGTACATTTACATGTTTCACTTGGACTAGACGCTTTTTGTAGCCCTCAACAAGCTACTGGACTAACTTTGGCTTGATTTCTGACCACTTTTATTGAGTTGAGGTTTATGTTGGATAATTCCACCTTTTAGAAAAAGAACGGTTGAAACAAATCATTAAAAATTTAAATGACATTCCATACCTATGATAAGTGTATTTATTTCTCTGACTACAATTGTATGGTTTATGTATACGAATGTATAAAAATGTAAACGCACATGCACACACATGGGAGACCTTGAGACATCTGGTCTCGCCCTGTACCAAAATCACAAAACGTCTCTCCTCTCTAGTCATCCTAAAGGGCTTTTGTGCAATAATTCCTGGCAATATCTTTTCCTGCATGCTGACTGAACGTCTTCTCACTAACCTGTGTCTGTATGTATCTGCCTGCCACTGACTCTTCAGCTTTTTGTTGCTTTTGCATGAATATTCTGTGGTATGGTTGGTTGAACATCGTCCTAATCGGCTGCTACCCTTTGAAGTACCAGTCAATATGTCGGGCTTGCGTCCTTTTTATGTCAGGGTCCAGAGGTACAGTGTTCCCTTGCTACATCGCAGTTCGCCTTTCGCGGATTCGTTGTTTTGCGGGTTTTTTAAGTGCAATTTTGAATATTTTTTTTTAACAGCATATTAACGCGCTTTGAGTTTTGCGTCCTTGTGGTGTATTAGAGCGATCTTTCGCTGCTCTGTTGTATGTCTGTTATTGTATTTACTACTGCTACCAGTAGAGGGTGATGTATACTCATGTTGAAGACGTGTGCAGCTCCACCTAGTTTGTGTGTTTACGTGCCTGTACAGCAAGGAGGAACCCAAAGCAGATAATAGCCGACCAAATATAGAGCCACAACAGTCCTTATTGGCTTAGAGAGAACCCGCCCATTGTGTTCTGTGTCCTGATTGGCTGTAGACCATTGTCAATCAATCTCCTTCGTGTGCCTAGCTAGCAAACTGCATAAGCTGATTGCTAGCTAAATGACTGGATACTGTAGACTAAATGACTAAATGAATCTTTGATTGAAGGAGTAGGACAAGGAGGACAACGACGGCAGGACAATATGTTTTAACAAGGATACAAAAACATGAATATGGTGAATCACTTAATAACTTATCATCACTTAACTTCCTGTGATAAACGAGGGAACACTGTATTTGTGAATGAATTTGTCAGATGAATCTTTGACAGAAGGCGATAGCGTTTATCCATCTGTGCCAGAAACTTCTCCCACCTTTCCCGCCCATGTTTCAGTATTTCATATAGCCTTAGACTTGCCTACATTAGACCATCTTAGGCTGGAGCCTTTCTCAGCATTCTAAAAAACTGGTATTCCTCATGGAATGACTTTGCGAATTAAGATGATTAAAGATGTTGTCCACATCTGATGCAGGCTTGCTGATGGCTGTTGAGGCTGATCCTGAAAAGCCAGCAGGGGGATGTCAAATTTTGGGGTTTGTGCTGTGGTAACACTTGTCCTTTAGGGCAGCTCTGTGACTAGTCTCCAATCAGGAGACTGACTTGTGAACAGTGTGCCGCTAAGCTTGTCGATCGGTGGCTAGGTCTGACCACTGGTCATGGTCAAGGTGGCAAACAGTCAATGATTTCTTAAGGGAGTCCTTTAAGTCTCTTCTTGGGTGCCCCTCCGTTGCAGTGGCCAGTGAAAGGTTTTCCGTAAAGGGCTGTCTTGTACAGATAATCATCCTCTATCCTGGAGACATGTCCTGCCTAGTTGGGAATTGGCATTAATGGGGGAAAATGACTGTATTTTGACAGTTAATTGTGTTTTTTTTTAATGTTTTTTGGCAGAAATGGGCCAATTGAGCAATTCATTTATCATCAGCAATTCTGCAAACTGTGTGGGATTAATTGTTACTTGAATGTCTTGAAGCAGTGGAAGCAAAAAGGACAACACTGCTTGTGCACTACAATTTCACCAAGCACCAACATTCTGCTAAAAACAACCCTGATATTCAAACATCAGTAACATCCACCGTTATTTTTTCCCCTAGTGGATCAAGCAAGATTTTTCAGATTCCCATTCCAAGTGCTTATGATAATCTTTTTTTCATTGTTAAGTTGTGCTTGTGGTGGAGGTGTATGTTTATATATTAACCTTGAGTTGAAGTGGGAATGCGTTGGATAGACCCGCTAAGTGTGAAAACAATCTTGTTTCCCATCAGGCATGGCATATGTCAGCTGGTATATCCAACTTAATGGCTAAATAGTGTATATTTTAGCTAACAGAAAGACATAGGATAACTGTCGTTTCATGTCAATACTTAAGTTTGACCTGCCTTCTTGTGCATGCACAGTGTAAGGTAGTGATGTCTGTCTTTGCTTTGCTATTTACAGTATATCTGCACGTGCTGATTGCTTGCTCTGTTTCAATGACTGTCGCTTTCGTGTGTGTGTGATTACTCTCTCTTTCTCACGCCAATGTTTGTCCTTCTGCAGGACATGGTCCCAATGGCCTCTCCTGCTTTTCTTCTCTCTCTCTTTGTAAGTATGCAGGTTCTCTCCGTCAGATTTCATCAGACGCTGGCCATGCTCAGCACACGCATTCTGTTATTGACGCAAACTCATCACACGTCTTCTCTTTTCAGTTGTACATTTGTGGCATCATTGGAATTGTATCATCATCATGTCATCAGGGGAAGCTAATGTTAAATGTCAATCAGGTCAGCCCCGGTTTTCAACTCACCTTTAAACGGTCAGGCCTTCTTCATGGGCCACTCTATATCACATCAACCAGTGGGTGGAACCACAACCTCTCAGATTTTGCTGTCACTCACGTAAAACAGTCTCTATGCCATACAAATCGAAAATAGAATTTTTCAAAACTCCAATTACGGTATTAAGGGAGTAATTAAGGATGGAATATCTTGCGTTGCTGTTGCGGCCATGCCCATTTATATTAAAATATAATCCTTATTTTCTCCCAAACTACTCGTGCTAGGTTAACCAAACTTTGCTCCTTGGGGTAGCTTTTCATGCAGAATTGAAGTTACATTCAGATTTACAATATTCTCAATATTTACAAAGTTATTCAAGACTTTTGAAAATTTTAGGTGATCATTTTTAGGCCCCAAAATCTCAGGTCTCCTTGAACCGATTTTTTTCAAGATTTTCGTGCTATGTTCTTTGGTGCCTCTAGGATGTAATATCAAAAAATTAGGGGGGTGTTTTTCCTTGTTGAAGAGAAAAATCACAAAATGTGTTAGTATGGACTCCGTTTATTGTACCCTGACAATGACAATTCCCTTGAAACAAAATGGCAAATATAGACTCAAGACAAGTGACAAGAGTCAATGACATTTTTACTTTGTCCTATCGACAGCATCGTGATAATTTCTATGCTCATAGTAGAGCTGGATCTTGCCTCCATCTTGTCCATCGGTTCAGTTATGAGGTTTCGCCCAGTCAGTATGTTGCATTGCCTGACCATCATTTCTTCTGACAAGTTCTGAAAAAGATAATAGAATTAAGGTTGAATCAAAGAACTTACCCCTGGCAGGTTTCCGGTGACTGGAAAAAGGATCGTCGTCTCTGGTTGACTTCATATCTTTGTAAATAAACGTCAAGGTGATGATAACACACTGTTGCATCTAGATTGGATGTTGGGTCAACTGCAGATACTCCACTCTTCCAGACATCCAGTTTACATCTCCTTTGTCCTTTTTTGCGTACAAAACCTGTTTTATGACAGGGTAATCCTAATTTTCTAGTATCTTCTGTCATGATTGACACCATGTAATTGCTGGACTGCTCATCTCATTTTACAGGGTTTAAAGCAACACAAAATTATTCCATTAATTCTTCAGTCTGGTGCATTTTCAAAGCTGAGACAGAAGCACTGAAAACGCACTATAAAAAAGGTGTCAAAACACTGGCAACATGGAGTAATTAAAGTGACTATCATCTGATCAACACACCCTTAGCAAATATTTGCTAACATTTCTTTTTGCGCCTCTGAACATTGCGTTGTACCCAGGACACCAATTTCTCTGTCAGCTCAAGCTGAATACATTTTTTAACAAGATGTTGTTTCTCATTTGGATTTTAAGGGTCAGTCACTTGGCACCAAAAGGCCAAGTATGCCAAGTTGATTTAGTTTGAGATTAGTTTGTCTTCTGAAATAGGGTAGTCAAACATCTTTAATGTCTGGCATAGTTTATTCAATGCCCGGTCAAATGCCACATGATTATCACAAGAATCTGTGGTATCCAAACCTGCATGGTCACTCAAAGTGATTTTACACACCCTAAACATATTTACATTGTATGTTTATGCATTGGGAGTGAAACAATATTTGCATACAAATCTGATTATTGGTTAGAACCACTAAGCACAGAATAAACTGATGATCTAAGCATGTACATCACGCACACACAAGGCATGAAGTTGGGGGAATGTGGGAGGATGCACCGGCCAGGTGCTCATCCGTCTTGTCATTTTTCTCTGCAATAATGAAAAACACCCTCCATAAGATAAATGGGCGTGGCCACACGGTTGCTAACGACAAGGCAAAATCCTTAATTACTCCCTTTAATAATTGGTGTTTTGAAAAAATTATTTTTTGATTCTTGGTTTGTATGGTATAGAGAGTATTTTATATGAATAATAGCAAAATCTGAAGGGGTGTGATAGGCAAATGTCCTCTCTATTGGTTGAAATGACATGGAATGATCCTCACGTCAAATGAGAATCGTATTTTTTTTTAAAGGATACTTTGTCTGACTCATGATGACCAAATTGAGGTCAGAAGTTAAATCGGTTGATGATCCATGTCACCTTTTGATCAGTAGTTCTACTTGTTGCAACTTTCAGCTGTTTTTTTTTTTGTTGTTTTTAGATCTTCACTGTTTATCAGTATTTGCCTTGCTGGGATGATGCATTGCTCAGTCTAGTTTAATCACCTCAAGCATCACCTCAGGAAAACAATAACAGGTGATGCCACTAGGTAGCTGTAACTACAGTGTAATCTGTTTTAAGTTGACAACCCATCTACCAAACTCATCAAGTCCAGGTCCACCATGTTCTTATTACCAAAAACTGCCCGCTTAAGTCGATTGTCGACATACATGGTCGACTGCTACATAGAATTTGAGCGGACCAAAGGGGTCATTTTGATGAAAAATTAGTGTATGTCGGCATGTACTGTAGTATTTGTCAACTTCATCATTGTCGCAAAAGCAGATTTCCCAGTATGTCAAAATCAATTAAAACAATCGAAGCTGTCAGGGGGGCAACAGGAAAGGAACCGCCACTTAACTTCTAAGCTTCGTCATAGGACCTTGGTCCTTTCTTCTTTCTTCTTTGGCGCTAGACTTCTCAGCCGTTCTTTCATCTTTCTTTCTGCACCTGATCAAAACCGCCCATTTTAAATTTTGAACGTCAACAAAATTCTACAAGTTGAAGAAAAAATATTTTATTACTTGAGGTACAACAATTAATCGATTAATCGCCGATTGATCGATTATCCAATTAATCAGCAACTATTTTGGCATCTGATTGTTTTTTGATTTAAAAATGTAAATAACCTCTGATATCAGCCTCTTAAATGTGGATGTATTTTAATTTCCTTTGTCATCCATGAAAGCAGACCTTTTATCTCTGTGTTTTAGGCAAAACAACACATGTACGTACACACATCAGCTTGGCTTTGGAAAAGAATGATCGCCGTTTTTGCCTCTTTTCTCACATGTTGTGGAAAGACGAAAGTAATCGTTAGTTGCAGCCCTAATTACCGCCCATTCTCTTCTTGCGTCTCTGACGAAACTCGCAAGCAGTGGTTCTTTTCGGTTGTGTCGACAACCGCTTATGTCGACTTGAGTCAGCCAATCTGAGGGGTGACGACATAAACGGGGTCCACCGTACCTTTTTGATGTAACCGACATCATCGGCGTTTAGACAGTCGCCAGTGAATTCCACAAAGGAAAAACATGTGACACAAGAAATAAACGTCTATAATTGCACATTAGCATGGTATTATGGCCGTGCGGCAAATGCAAACTGGAATTGGCCTGACTTTATCTGCTTCGAGTGCATTGTTCTGGCTGGCGCGCGTAGAATTTGTGATAGGGCACAAAGTAAAAGTAGGCAACATGTAGTTCTCTCTCCTTGTGCACTAATGTCTTATTAATGGACACTAAGAATCAAAGGAACTGCAATAGAAAGTAACAATCCTGCAGCAATCAATGAACAAGCATTTCTATAAAGACCTTCTCATAAAGAGAACGCCTTGCTTCAAATAATTTCTGCACTTGAGTAAATTAGAGGAAGTACAGTATGCAAACCATGATACAAAGCAACATGGTCTCTGGCTGTGGAAAAAGGCACAACACAGTGCTTTTGCATTTGGAACCAAAGTTATTCAAATTTAAAACCTTCCCCTGACCAGTCCAGTGTGTCACACACACACACACACACGGGTACTAGTCAGCCATCGTTTCAGCTCCTGTACCACCGAGATTTGTGTCCTTTTGAAACCATGAATGCACCCAAGCTCAACCCCAACCAAAGTCAATCACGGCATCTTGTAACCACATGGGGCATCAGGACCTGTAGACGCCAGATAAAGCTTTCTTTCTCTCAGCTTTGGAATTTGCAACTGTGGAATTTCCTCCAGTGACATTTCACCACCCGGCCGGCTGGATAAAGACCCATGACGCTTTCCTGTGTGTTTTTTTTGTTGTTGTTTTTATTGTTTGTGTCTTCGTGATCTAATTTATTTTCTTCTCTTCAGTTTAATTTTCATGTTATCATTTTTTTCTGTTCTTCATTTGAGGAGGACGCCTGAGGTGGACCTGTACTGTGCCGTGTGTGTGTGTGTGTGTGTGTGTGTGTAAAGGCCTCAGTTACATCCCTTCACTCTGTCCAGCTAACCCTTGACCTTGCCCAACTTAAATGTTAATTCTTTTTCTTGCCCTTTTCTTTGTTTTACCCCGCTTCTTCCTCCTCCCTCTCACCTATTTCTCCACCGTAGGATGGGGGCACCAGGGGTCGCCGTAGTGCGATGGAGGCCGACCTGAAAATGAAGAAATAAACTTGACGCTTTGGAGGCAAAAACCCCGGAAGCAAGGAAGGTGGAAGTGATGTGTAGCAGTTGAGTAGAGAGGGTCTATTCAATCTATGGGCCTAGCGTGTTAGCATCTGTGCTAGTGGAGTCGTTTGTTCTAGATGAGCGTTGTGTGTGGATGTGTGATGTGTTTTTGATAGAGCCGCATCTCAATTAGGACCTTGGATTGTATTCAGGCTTCTCTTTGGTCAGCCCGGGAAAACGTCCACATTTTCCCCGTCTTTCCCCGCGCCCTCCCTTTTAATAATTTATTTTATTTTCAAACGCTAATGTGGACAGGGATGATTGTAGAAGATGCTGAAAAGATGAACCAGCTGTGATGCAAGGGGTGAAATTGAATTCTGAATGACATTTAATGAACCCAACAATCGGTTAGAAAGCAAAAATGCATACCTGTTCTGCATGTTCTCTATTTTAGGACTTGAAATTCAATATTTATTGTTTTTTTTTTTTTTTTTTTTTAAATCTTGTTTGGTATTTTTTTATAAGTTGCTAATTTAATTAGTCCATCACAGTTTGTGCATCAGTGTCATTGAATGCACCACCACAATTTCTAAGTGGTGTTTGGGTATCAGAACATTGCCATGACACACGACCCGGAGAACGTCTGAAAATGAGTCCGACCTTTTAAGTTAGCGTCACATGCTTGATAGAGCGCTTTGGAATATGAAGTGGCCGAGTCAGTTGTTGCTGAAGTAGTATTGCTGTATCCCGACTTATCACTTGTAGAGCGTTGCCGGAGTGTGTGGCGTGATAGCATCAGAGACAGCTTGTGTAATGTGTTCTAGATGAAAGTCAGAAAACACCTTTTTGTACTCGTGAAGGACCATCAAGAGTTAGCGTTTGCGTAGCGGATTTATGTATCATACTGTATGTTTTGTTGTACATTTGTTAAATAAAAGATTTCTTCTAATCTTTGACCATCCCAATTTTGTTTTTACGTTCAAGTACAGTTGTACCTTGGTTTTTCGTTATAATTTTTCCCACAGCAAATGGTGTAAATCCGAGTAACTCATTCCAGACACCCAAAATATGAACAAAAAATAAGCTTTATAGAGAATAATTATAGTTTAGTTTAGTAGTTGTACATGTACAAAAGCGCTGGCACTCACAACTTTCTTTGGCCCCGTGGCGGGTTATTAGCAGTTTGGGCACTCAGTTTTGCTTAACGACACAGAACAGGGCAAACGGACTAGTTTGTTGCATTGTACAAAAACTGATACCGTATATGAAAACCGAATCATACGAAAACTGGGGCGTACGAAAACCGAAGTATTGCCATTGTATTGTATTGCCATTTCGCATTGGTCATTTTTGCTGACATTTTTTCAGTTGAAATATAAATATACAGTGGTGTGAAAGTGTTTGCCCCCTTCCTGATTTATTTTCTTGCGTGTTTGTCACACTTAAATGTTTCAGACCATCGAACAAATTTAAATATTAGTCAATGACAACACAACTGAACACAAAATACAGTTTTTAAAATAAACTTTATTATTAAGGGAGAAAAATAAAATCCAAACCTAAATGCCAGAAAACATGTTTATTCCCAAGACTTTTGGGATAATACTCCAAGACAAAAGTTGTGGCCCATTACATCTGGCGTGAAAGTAACGCTGCGTTTCACAAGATCATACCAACAGTAAAATATTGTGGTGGTAGTGTGATGGTCTGGGGCTGTTTTGCTGCTTCAGGACCTGAAAGACTTGCTGTGATAAATGCAACCATGAATTCTGCTGTCTACCAGAAAATCCCTGTGTGGAGTTTCCATGTTCTCCCCGTGTGTGTGGGTTTTTGGCAGGTACTCTCCCGTTCCTCCCACATTCCAAAAAGATGCATGTTAGGTTAATTGGCTAATCTAAATTGTCTATAAGTATGAATGGTTGTCTACATGTGCCCTGCGATTGGCTGGCAACCAGTCCACGGTGTACCCCACCTCTTGCCCGAAGTCAGCTGGGATAGGATCCAGTATACCCGCGACCCTAGTGAGACCCTAGTAAGCGGCATAGAAAACGGAAGGAACTTGTATATTTACAAGTTGTTTTCAAATGTTTCAAAGACCACTACAGATGAGCGCTATTTTGGATAGTAACAAATGTTTTACGTCTTTTCAACCGAACATACTTTATGGTTAAAAAAGTTGGCAACCACTGGTTGAAGGCTTCAAAAAATGTTTACAACAATAAATCAAGTCCTTATGTAAAAACAGCTTTTATTGAACATCAGTTTAAGGAATTAGACCTGCCCCTTCCAGAGGGGATGCTTTCAGTGTACACTTTCAAGACATTTGTGCAAAATAGTAGTCAAGTTAGCTACAGGCATAGAACACAGGAAACTAAGCACAAAAAAGAAACGCGAAGTACCAGTGAAAAAGTGCAAGAGGCTCTAGTTAAACTCGTGGATGACAGGGCTGGCAGAAGAGTAGAGCTTCCTCTTCACCAGCTTGTACTCTGGTCTCAGCTTCAGCACTTTATTGCTATCAAAGATGTGCTTGAGTGGCGGCCAACCGTGATCCCGGTCTGCCTTGAGCACTAAAGACAGTTCAAATGTCGGGGTGACATTGGGGTCAGGGCAAATACTCCCTAAAGACTTGAGGCCGTCTTTGGTCTCCACATAGACCCTGATGGAGGCACCCCGCAGCCCACACGGCTCATCCGCGGACGAGCGCAGCACATCCCGGCCAACCCTGGCGGTCATCTGTCGGGGAAGCAGCAACGCTTCGCAGTGAAGGATGGAGGCCTTGGCCTCTGTCAGGCAGCGCTCAATGTGGCGAGTCACATCTTGTTGAAGGAGCTTCTCTTGCTCCAAACCAGCATCCATGTTAGGATCTGTGAAGACCAGGAAACAAACTGTTAAGTACTTTTGGTGTACACACACACACACACACACACACACACACACACACACACACACAAGTGACAATGCATTTTTTTTATTACATTGCAGCAAGCATTTATTTTTAGTTACATGCAGCATAAAGCTGAGAGGATGCCGAGTCATCAGAATATAGAGCGGATCAGCTCAGCAGGTCATCAGCTGATCCAACGACCGCATCACTTGCATCAGAAAACCTTCCGCGGTAAACTAATTCTTCTAACAGCAAAGGGTCAGGCTACTATAACGCCAGCTCTGCTGTGGTATGCCTGAATTGTTACAGGACTCGTCAAAACGGTAAATGTCATACTTACGGGGTGAAATGTCGGTGTCGTCGCAACTTTCGACGCTTCCCCGTCGCACCAAGCTCCACTCTTGACGCGGCGATGCAAGCCTGAAAAAGTACTTTCCTATCATGTCGATGAGGCTTTCTTCCTCTCCCAAAACAGGCACCCCTTGTCCAAAGAGCAGAGCCGTGGTATAGACCATCCTAATTCCTGTTTGTAGACCACCGGTATCTCCTCCGAACGGTTACTCGTTATGTTCTCCATGTAATGAATGAGCCAAGAATGGAGTCCCGAAGAAAGAGAGCGGCGACTTTTTATAGTGGGAGGTGTTAGTTGCATCAGCTAAACCCGGACACGTGGGCGGGGCTTAAGCACTGTTGAAGGTTTCGGAGGTGTCTCACGCAACATGTCGAGGCATTACACTGTCAGCAGGTACGGCAACAACAAAAAAAAACATACATATTACATATAGACAACCAGCCTTTCACACTCGTATTCAGAAATAATGTAAACACATATTTTCTGACACGTGTAAAAACACTCAACAATAGTGATATTGTGCGCGCACGGATTGCAGTCATTCCTTCATGAACGAATATGTTACGAATTCAAAGTGAAAGAAATGAAGGACATGGTCAAAGGGTACAGAATCCCACATTTTGTAATTGTGTGCTGATAACTGACTATAAATTTCGTTGATGCTGAAGATGATGTCTTTGAGAAATGAGGTCCACTGCTGCGGTGTCTTTATTCAATTTACATTACGTGAAACAGACAGTCATTGTAATTCATTTTAGTGTGGCATTTTGGCCAAACAGAGCATTTTTTCCACCTACACAAATACCATAGCTAAGATATTTACACATAACTCATGAAACCTATACTTTAATTACAGATTAATTCGTTTTCTTTTTTGTTAAGACAGAACAGTATAAGCCAGGGGTGTCCAATGTGTTGCTCAGGTGCCATTTTGAACCCACAGCATGTTTTTTATTGGCCCTCGACATATTGTAAAAATGGCTGAAGTATCATAATTTCCCTTATTTTCCCTTATATTATGAAACACATTCCCTTATTTTCACATGCAAATGTTGACAGGCATAGTATGGGAGCAGATTCAGCACTCAAATGTTAAGTTACGACTTATTATGTTTTCTTTTTGTGAAGACTGAACAGGATAAGTGGTCTACAAATAGAAGGAAGTGGAGGAACATGCAAAAACGCTGTGAGTAACGCCTCAAGGTTGTGATCGTGTGGGCCCGGCAGGTCTAGACTGGTGATGTGAGGCCTACCTTACTCACAGGTGAGCGACAGAAATGAATTAACAGCATATGGAAAGCACAGCGGAAGGCATCTATACTTGATGACGAGAAACTGAAGGAGGAGGTCAGTCTCACCACTCACTGCTGAGTCACTGTCTTTCAACATGAAACCCTTTTATCATCTTCAAATGTTTACCAGTAATGTTAGCAAGTGTCTGACCTGTTTTGCTGGGGAAATCACGTCAGGCTAATAAATCCAAATATTGACAGTATCGATACCATATTATATATATATATATATATACAGTGGTGTGAAAAAGTGTTTGCCCGCTTCCTTATTTCTTAATTTTTTTGCATGTTTGTCACACTGAAATGTTTCGGATCATCAACCAAATTTTAATATTAGTGAATGACAACACAACGGAACATAAAATACAGTTTTTAAATGAAACTTTTTATTATTAAGAGAGAAAAAAACGACAGGAATTTTGGCCCACTCATCTTTGCAGAATTGTTGTAATTCAGCCACATTGGAGGGTTTTCCACCATGAAGCATCTCAATAGGATTCAGGTCAGGACTTTGACTAGGCCACTCCAAAGTCTTCATTTTGTTTTTCTCCAGCCATTCAGAGGTAGACTTGCTGATGTGTTTTGGATCATTGTCCTGTTGCAGTACGCAAGTTGGTGTCAGCTTGAGGTCACGAACAGATGGCCGGACATTGTCTTTCAGTATTTTCTGGTAGACAGCAGAATTCATGGCTCCATTTATCACGACAAGTCTTCCAGGTCCTGAAGTAGCAAAACAGCCCCAGACCATCACACTGCCACCACCATATTTTACTGTTAGTGTAATGTTTTTTTCCTGAAATGTGGCGTTACTTTTATGCCAGATGTAGTGGGACACACACCTTCGAGAAGGTTTAACTTTTGTCTCATCAGACCACAAAGTGTTTCCCAAAGGTCTTGGGGATCATCTAGGTGTTTTCTGGCAAAATTGAGACGAGCCTTGTTCAGCAGTGGTTTTCATCTTGGAACTCTGCCGTATAGGCCGTTTTTGCCCAGTGTCTTTGTTATGGTGGAGTCATGAACACTGACCTTAACGGAGGAAAGCAAGGCCTGCAGTTCTTTGGATGTTGTTGTGGGGTCTTTTCTGACTTCTTGGATGAGTCGTCACTGCGCTCTTGGGGTGATTTTGGTTGGCCGGACACTCCCGGGAAGGTTCACCACTGTTCCGTGTTTTCGCCATGTTTTTGTGGATAATGGCTCTCATTGTGGTTCGCTGGAGTCCCAAAGCATTAGAAATGGCTTTCTAACCTTTTCCAGACTGATAGATCTCAATTAACTCAGTTAATTTTTAATTAATTTTTTTTTTTAATTTAATTTTTTCTCTCCCTTTTTCTCCCTTAATCATAAAAAGGTTTAGTTTTATTTAAACGTGCATGAAGGTTACAATGGAATACAACTCATGAATCATCCTTTCATATCCTTTGACGTGATTTCCCCAGCAAAACAGGTCGGACACTTGCTCGAAATCGAAAGGGGACAAACACTTTTTCACACCACTGTGTATACTTACAAAGTGTTCATGTGCTTCATTTCCCGTCGTTTTCACAAAAGACACGCTCCCAACTTTGTTCCTCCAGATCTTTGTTAAAAGCATTCATACTTTCCTGTGTTCGCAGTCTTTGAAATGTCTTTTTGTCTTCCACCTTTCTCTTCCTGTAGTTTTCATTGCAAATTGTAAACACTGGAAGATGGTGACTGATGTCGTTAATTAGCAGACCACTTGTAGTGTTATGATCAAAATCATTCGTGAATATATTATCTATTAGGGTGGCACAATGGTCTGTTATTCTGCTTGGTTTGGTGATTTTAGAATATACGTAGACTCGTGACATCGTGTCTATCTATTGTCTTGTGCTTATTTGGATTCAGAAGATCAGTATTGAAGTCCCCACATACGAAGGTTATTTTTTGGCTGATGTCCGTGAAGGCTGCCTTGATCTTGAACCTTGAACATTTCAATGCTTGACTTGGGTATTCTATAATAAAAGTTCAGTTTTGTGCTTTTTTTCTTGGCAGATTTCAATCGTTATACATTCTAAAATGTAGTTCAATCAGTTGCAGATGACATTTGCTATCCTACATTTGCTACATTTTTCTGGTGTTTCCCAGGTGGATTGTTTCAAGTTGCTGTTACATAACAAAATGACTGAAACGCATTCTTTGTCATGTTTTGTAACAGATGAGAACGGTTCAGAATAAACCGCTAATATGCTCCAATGGTTCCATATCACAAAGAGAATTAATAAACTGCCTTGTTTGGTTTAGCCCAGAACACTGAAACTCATTGTTAGCTGACGTCAGCTGCTAACGATGCATTGATTAGTGGAGAACAAGTCCGACCTGTCTCAGTAGTCATCCCTCAGTGTGGCTAACACCAGAACTTGTGCGTCTGCTGTTTGTTTAGCTCACAAAATATATTTGTGTGGAGCTAAACTGAGTTATATTGTGGAACAGGTGAAGACATACAGGTATGAGTTGGGTTTTCAACGACACATACCGTTATTTGCTTTAATGTGCCAAACATTGTACAAACATGAAAACTGAGTGTATGTGGTCTTATTCAATATGTGCCCCCCATCCGATCACTGGAAGTGATGCAGACTACCTCTCGGTCACCTTGTTGCAGCCCAGCATCGAGGAACTGTTTGAACCTGTGAAAAAACTGCATAATATGTCTCCTTTAAAACAACAGCTTTTAGAATGATTTTGTTAGGATGCTTTATGTTCTTTTTTTTGGCCCACTGAAGATTGTGGTAGGTTACACAGTGACTCTTTGATGTCAGGCCGCCTAGATTATCATGGCACGTTATCAAACTTTTACTTTGTGTGTGAAACTCAGTCTCATGATGAAGAAGCAGTCATGCGTGTTTTGATTGAAATAGAAGATTAAAGGAACATGAGAAATGACAGGAGAAGTGTGTTGTAAGTGTCTAATATAATTTATCTTTGATTTATGTTTTCAAGTACAAATGAAAATCACACTTTTCACCCAGCCGTTTTTCCTGGAAAACTCCATATTTTGCCCTTCTTTCCCATCACCCTCCCCTTTAAATAGCTTCCCGTAAATTTCCTGTATTTTAAAGTTTCATCAAGAAAATAAAAAACCTCTGCGGTACTGCGTGTGACATTGGTGACGGTATCCACGCTTGAGCTCCAGCAATCTACAAAGGCAGTAGTGCAGCGCATTGGCAGTGGGCAGTCAGATTTCTCTTATTTTCTGGAAAATGTCCCTCATGTTACAGTATGATGAAAATGTGTGTGTTAACAAAGCTGCCAGTGTCTGGTGTGAGTGAACTGTGACCTATTAAGAGTCTTGATCCTACACCACAGCACCAATGCTCCATTGTATGAAATTAATCACAAACACATCAAGCAATCAGCATACTGTGAAGTTGTATCAAATATGGGCTTCCAGAAGGTGGACTGATTCGAAACATGTCTGATGCAACCTCACAGAGCAGTTGCAGCCTGATAAACAGGTGTGGTGTCAGGTGCCTTGTCAGATGACTTGTTTTGGTTTATGGAGTCATAAATATGTTGGTTTGCTTGGCTTGTCTTAATCAGTCACCCGACAGGCTCCTGTTTGTCTCTTACGTACTGACAACAAACACTCTTTGTTTCCCTCGAGATGACGGTGTCTTTGTACTGTTTGATTTGATACATTATGACATAATTTTGAAAACAGTGAACATGGACAGATATGATTTGCAGCAGTTGTTTAATTTTCGTAATGCTCTGGGTTATGCGTCAGCATAGAGGCAAACAAGATTGAATACAACCTTTGGTCTGCTGTGGAATAATGTTCCTGTCTATGAACAGGATGGGCAGATAATGTCCTGTTCTCACAGGGAGGAAGTGGGAGGACAATTGAAGTATAATATGCGCATGAAGTAAGGTGACCTTAGGTGACCTTGAAATTGCCAACATTTTTCAACATTTTTCAGCATGGTATGAATGTGGGAGGCGGAGCTCAGTGGCTCTGTGCTTGACAATGCAACCTAAGCCAGAGTAGCTGATCGCAGATACACTGAGCTTTCAGCACAGCGGCGTCAGAAGTTGATAAAATAAATATGAAACTGCGTATTGTACGATACAGGGGTCACGGTCCGGTATGCATGTGTATTGAACGGTTCGATACAGATACACGTATTGTTACACCCCTAGTATGCACGTGTAGTCAGAATAGTACCCACAACCTTGTCATTTTCTGTTAGCACAAGCATGTTGGTATCGTTACTGTTCAGGGTTATAAGAAAAATAATATGAATAATAACGCCTTTCAAACTATTCTTGTGTACATGAACCTTAAAATCCCTCAATACACTAAATCATATTTACTGGTAGATGGCGCTATTACTGTGCTTTATAAAACTGTATCTTCCTAGATAAATTGTCACATTTACCAGGAGGTGGTACTAGTGCTTCAAGAACAGTGTGTGTTGCTAAACTATGCTCCCTTGCACAATGTGTAATGCAATACTGATGATAATGCTTTGTTTAAAATGTCATGAGGTCTTAATTTAACTATATGCATATTGTTGTTGTTGTTGTTGTATGATGCTCTGCATCATATTGTTGTTGGTAACACTTTACAATAAGGTACACAAAATTACAGTAGTCAATGAGGAACAAACCTACCTAAACCTAACCCTAACCACTACTCATTAGTTACTCATTAGTTATTCCTTAGTTCCTCAGTAACTACCCAACTCATTAGTTCCTCATTATTTCTTCATTAGTTCCTAAGTAACTAGTGTAAATTTATGTGCCTTAGTCATTAGTTACTCATTAGTTCTTCATTAGTTCCTAACTAGTGTAAATTTATGTGCCTTAGTCATTAGTTATTCATTCGTTCTTCATTTGTTCCTAACTAGTGTAAATTTATTTGCCTTAGTCATTAGTTACTCATTCATTCTTCATTAGTTCCTAACTAACTGGTGTAAATTTATGTGCCTTAGTCATTAGTTACTCATTAGTTCTTCATTAGTTCCTAACTAGTGTAAATTTATATGCCTTAGTCATTAGTTACTCATTAGTTCTTTATTAGCTCCTAAGTAACTAGTGTAAATGTATGTGCCTTAGTCATTAGTTACTCATTAGTTCTTCATTAGTTCCTAAGTAACTAGTGTAAATGTATGTGCCTTAGTCATTAGTTACTCATTAGTTCTTCATTAGTTCCTAAGTAACTAGAGTATTTTTGTGTACCTTTTTGCAAAGTGAGACTGGGTTGTTTTTTTATATTCAAGTTGCATTCGTGCAGGGGTGTCAAACTCAATCGCACAGGGTGCCAAACTCAAAGTATACTTTAGGTAGTGGGTCGAACTGGACATTACCCCCCACCCCCCACCTCCACCCTCCAACTTTGTATCTTTCTTATTATGTATTCTGAAATTTTCAAGACTTGTATATTTCTGCATATTGAAAGTATTAAAACCTTAAAACCTTCTTGTCCGTGTAACCAACCATAACCATTCACCATAATTGGTGAATGAAGCACACTCATGTGCATCATCAGTGCACACACACAGAAGTTTGAAGTTGTGAACATGACAGGACATGCCCCGATAATCCAGGCTCAAAAAAATAGTAGTATGGTCAGATTTTGAGAAAATGTCTCATTAGCACTGACGACAAAATAAATAAGCAGTCTACACACCTTTTGAAAGACCTTTTTTTACTTGTTTTCCTTGGTGAGTGGATGTTGCACTGCCTGTTCGTTTTGCCATAATACAGGGTTAGCAAGCCACATTTAGCTCACTTACTCTAACCTGTAAAACATCGGCATGTACTACGCAACGCGCTGTTAATGAATTGATTGACTGCGTAAGTAAATAAAGGATCTGCTTTTTGCATGTCACTCACGGAGTTGCAGTGCAAAATGGTACAGAATAAATGATGTGTTTATTTTATTTACAGTTCAGGTTGGATTTTGTTATGTTGTGCTGCAAGGATATACTGTGCGCTGAGAACACAAGATCAGTGCGCCATTGCGTCCATGTGCAGCTTAGAGGGAACATTGCTGGTAGGCACGTTTTTCTTCCTCCCAGTGTCTGATATACAGCATCCTTCTCTTTAGGACCCTGTACACCCACCACACAAGCAGCCATGCAGAATGTCACAACACATCACCTCTGCTGGGGAGCAACCCTACACCCTTTGGAAGGTGTCAGGCAAAAGAAAAGGGCATCCCTGCGACCAAGCTGCCTTTTCCTACGTAGGGCAAAAACAAGAAACAGAGACAGCTGCACATGCCAGTGCTGCATTTGAATTGATTAACACTATCTGGGACCTTGACAAGTGAATAGCCTGCACTTTTAAGCAACAGTCGCCTAATATGTTCTAACCTGAAAGGAAATGTAGGTACTTTATAATGAATTCAGTACACTCTGATATTACACATTTCTACATTATTGTTTTATACATAGAGATAACTCGCGTGTGGATAGAGGTACACTATAACCTTGGTTAGAGTCATTAATGTGTTCCTTGTCTTCCTTCACGGAAGACAAGATTCTTGGTGACTGTCCGCAAAGACATGATGTGACCACAAGATCAACTCCCACCACCTTCCTGTTTTCATATGAGTTGTTTCTTGAATTCAATAGTATTTCTCACCTCTATACTGTAACCCAAAATAGAGCCAAAGAAAGTTGCAAGTGCCAGCATTTTGATAAAGAAGGTGAGGAACACTATTGAATTCAAGAAACAACTCATGACAAAACAGGAAAATAGGGTCCGTGCTGTATCTCGGTGCCAACACCTCTTTTACAATGTTACTGGTGCCAATGTCATTATCAACAGAAAAAAACAATGCCGATATGAACTAATATTTCATTTTTATACCATTATCAGCTGATGAATCATAGTGAATTTGGATCCTGTAGTACCTGCAAGCTCCCTTTGATGGTACACGTACAGGCCTGTCTGAATTTTTACAATGAAAACCTGAATGACTCAGAGAAGGCTTGGGAGATTGTGGTCAGATGAGACCCAAATTGAGGATGGATGCGCCACCACCACCAACACCATCCCCACTGTCAAACATTTACCTCTGGGGATGTTTCTCTGCCAAGGTTACCATAGAATCTTAGATGAGAACCTCTTGGACTCAGCCAGAACATTGAAGATGGGTCGTGGATGGGTCTTCCAGCATCACGTCCAAAAACCAAGGAAGTCAATAATACACTAAAAACATTAGGTTTGTGCAATACATTGGGACTATTTTATGCACAATTTTAGGTTGTTATATGTATGCGTGTAGTATTTATTTTGACATTTATTTTCATATAGGTGTTGACATATACAAAAAAATCAGCTATTGGGTTTCATTTGCAGTCCATCTCTCTTGCTTATCTCTCTTATTGTGACGATTTGATGCTAGGTTAACTTAGAGGACTTATTCATACCTGTCAACTTTTTAATTTGAAAAGATTGGAAATTTCCCCTGAAAATAAGGGAACATCAGTCTTCATGAATACTAATTATTTTCCATCTTTGAAGGATTTTCAAAAAAGCAACAATTTCACTGGAAACTAATTACATTTATGAACTATACTTTATTTGGGAACGTGACTAACCACTATAACTCATCACTAGGGATGCTCCAGTTGATCGGCCACCGAGTAGTATCGGCCGATTTCCGTAAAAAACACGTGATCGGCATATGCTGATAAATGCCTTTCAAGTTGATTACAAAAAACGGTCGGCGTGCGGCGGCGAACGCTACATATTTGCTGTGTCACGTAGGGTTGCCAACAATTGTATTGAGCCAATAAGTGACGCATTTTGTCTCGTATTGCCACGAGAATCAACACTGGTCTATAAAACGTCAATGGCTTCTGTTTGACAGCTTGACACAGGGTATGCCAATTGATGCCAGCATGTTTAATCACTCCCTTATCAAACCTATTGTTGTTCGACTTTTCTTGCATCTTTCTTTACATGCTTTCCCGAGAGCTGTCACTGGCAGCAGTTAGCTAGCTAAGTAGCTAGAGTTGTCGGCCTAGCTTCTGGTCTTCGGATCCCATATGTGACTTCCTAACACACTGACATTTTGTTTTTAAAACAAACAAGCAATGCGGTTAGTTCAGAGCTCGTTTTTGTCTCACGGGAAAGTGGATATCACGTTCATAGGTTACGTACTAAGTGTCACTGAACAATTTTGCTCTCTTGTTGTCATTATACTAATTATGTTTTGTCCTCAAAACATTATTTGTGTGTGATTGTTTAATGAACATAAACACAAAGTGTGTCCAGCCTTATGAGAGGTCTCCTACCTCATCAGCTGGTTTTGAGTAGCTCACGAAGGCTCAAAGAATATTTGCTTCAACGCTTAGCAGTTTTTTATATTTATTTTTTGTAACGTAATATCATGAGAAATGACCACAAAATTGCATGAAGCCGATGACCACGCTGTTTCTATTGAGATCTGCTTGGCAAATAAAGTAGTGTACCGTTTAAATGTTGCCAGTCATAAATAAAACACATAGTTGACAGCTAAATACAAAGATAAATTTATTTATTTGTATTATTTTAATCTGTTAATTTTGTTATCTATCCGTCCATCCATCTTCTACCGCTTATTCGAGGTCAGGTCGCGGGGGCATCAGCCGAAGCAGGGAAGCCCAGACTTCCTTCTCCTCGGCCACTTTGTCCAGCTCTTTCCTGCGGATCCCGAGGCGTTCCCAGACCAGTTGAGAGACATAGTCTCTCCAACGTGTCCTACAGGTTGGACGTGCCCAGGGAGGCGTCCAGGAGGCATCCTGACCAAGGGCCTCATCTATAAAGCTTGCGTACACAGAAAAACAGGGCCAGAAAGTTGCGTACGGCGTTTTCCACGCCAAGTATGTTTCCTATAAAAAGAATGTGCACAGCGCTACACCACCTTTGCAGCTGGCGTACGCACTTTTAGGAGACATGGCAAAAAGGCGACACACATTTTAAGTGGTGAAGTGAAATCATATGCTAGAAATAAACATGTAATGGAAGCCAGTAAAGATTTATCCATCATTGCATCAAAACATGATGCCATTATGGACTTAAAACATTTGTGGAAAGTTTTGTTATTAGACATGACACTGACTGATATCATTTGTCATTTATCATAAACACCGTTACGCACCAGCGTATAGTATCCCCACTAAAAGATACATGAAAAACACAATGCAGCACTTAAGTACTTCATTTTATTTTATAATCATAGTCATTCCGTTAATATTGATTATAACAAACATCAGGTTGTCAATTAAATCATTCTAGGGATTAAGTTTACATTTAAAAAATACATTTTTTGTTGCATATGTCAAGTATGTCATCAATAGCAACATTTATTTACCATGCATGGCCCTTATTTGTGTGGGTAGTGTCATGGCCGTGTGTGGAAACGTCCTCTTTCCTTTTCCACAAATGATGGGCTTTTCTTTGCTCTTTGCTCTTTTTTACTTCTACCACGGTGCGCCCCATTCCACTGACGCTGTTGACAGCGGACTTGCTCATCTTCCTCTTGTTATGCCACTGCTGTGTCCTCCAAATATTATGTTTTTCCCCAACTAAGATTACCACCTCAGTTTCGGTGAAGTTCCGCTTCTTCGTCTTCGGCTTTACAGCAGCCATGATTCGGAAGAACCGCGCAAAATGCAATCAAGGGTCATTAAATATGGACGCCGCATTCATGAGTCACTTTGCATTGACCATGTATGGCGAATTGAAGGCGTGGAGAGGGCGTGATGTGGGGCGGAGCTGCGTACGCACATTTGGACAGAAGGTGAAGCACAAATTGCGTGAATGTGTTGGGGCTTCGGCATTTGCAGACTTTTAGTCAGATTTCCATGCACAGTTTTATAGATGAGGCCCCAGAGGCTCCAAGCCACCTCATCTGGCTCCTCTCAATGTGGAGGAGCAGCGGTTCTACGCTGAGTTTCTCCCGGATGACAGTGCTTTTCATCTTATCTCTAAAGGAGAGCCCAGCCATCCTATGGAGAAAACTCATTTCGGCTGCTTGTACCTGCGATCTTGTCCTTTCGGTCACTACCCAAAGCTCATGACCATAGGTGAGGGTGGTAATGGTAAATTGAGAGCTTTGCCTTTCGGCTCAGCTCCCATCTTCACCACAATGGACCGATGCAGAGGCCACACCAATTCGCCCGTCGATCTTGCGTTCCATCCTTCCTTCACTCGTGAACAAGACCCCGGGGTGCTTAAAACTCTCCACGTGGGGCGGGATGTTTTTGCCATCTTGAACTAAAAAATGAATTATTGAACAGGTTATTTCCCATGTGTTCGTATTACTCCACAACATGAATCAAATTAAATTCAGGTTTGTGTCAAATAGTACAAAAATGAAGGCAAAAAAATGAAAAACAAAAAATCCACCCAAAAGTTTATTTTTTAATAACTACCTATTTGGGGTGGGGGGGCCTTGGAATTGTCTAGCGGCGGTCCTGGCCAATAGCATTCATCATAAATAAATTGAAAAATGCACAGTTAATCCATGTGATCGATTTTGTCCGATCTCACTCATGGATGATCGGTATCGGAAGTGGCATCATAAAACCCTGATGGGAGCATCCCTACCAGTAACTGCTTTTTAGAAGTCAGAAGTCATATAACCCAACACCCAGTTAGAGTATATTACATGTAAAAACAGTCAACTTAATTGGCATTCCTTGGTGACAATAGAATTCATCCAGGAAATAAAGGCTCAGTATCGATGCCAAAGGTTCATGCATATTTTATTCAAGAGTAAAAAAAGTGGATCGTCCCATGGGGCATGCGTACAGTGTTAGTGACTGGGGAGTTTAAACCAAAAGAGAGAGAGAGAGAGAGAGAGGGCGCGAGAGAAAGAACCATGGCACAGTTGCTATGGCACGGGGTTTCCAGTTGGGGGGTGGGGGTGGTAGGGGTTCACCTCTCCCAAAAAAGCACAACAAGATAACCAAGGAGCAACGCAACATGAAGAGCAACTAGCAGAGAGAGAGAGCTTAAATATTAAGAATAATGTTCATAATAAATATAATAATCATAGAACCATACTGTAAATATCAAATAACAAGAGGACTCAAGAATTAGTACTTTTTTCTCCTCAAAATTGTGAGAGCAACGCAACCGGCTTGTCCTGTTCAAATGTGTCTTGCTGCTTTTTGCTTTTTTTTTTTTTTTAACCATGCAATCATGCTTTTGCCTGCCTGAATGCCTGTGCCTCCATATATGATGGTGGTCATCCGATGCTAGTTTGTATTTATTACTCATATTTGCCGTTAAAAACCAACTCCCGTACATTGACAACGAACAGAGTATTGAATGTGGACTTGACACTTTGGACTCCAAGTGTACCGTCATTCTGTACAGTGCGAAAAGAAACGGGACGCAGGTGATGGAAAGAATTGGGAAGAAAAGATCAAACAATCTGAATAAAAAAAAGCAAATTAACATTATGTACAAAATAAATTATTCATTATTCCTTCGCTCGTTTATATCAACCAGAAAACCAGAAAAAAAATCCTACTACAGTGAAACACATAGCGCACAAATATAATTCACATTGTTATCAAATAACTTAACTCTGCATGCACTGATGCGTAAATATAAATGCTTTACAAAGAAACTTCTCCTCTGATTTCTTCTCGTCTTGGCAGCGGAAGAGTCCATTTCTTCTGCAAAATATAATTTCCTACGTTTCAGGCCAGAGGTCGTTGGCCGTCGCCAGGAGGGATGTGTAATTTAGCACAACTTCACATTTCAACCCTGTCCTCCTAAAGCATTCTATTCCTCAGGTGTGCAACGCTCTAAGTAAGCTCAGGAGAGACACTTCCAATCAAAGCTATTCCCGTGAGCTAGTTAGCCTGAGGGGATGAGTGGGCCTCCGCTCTCTCATCAGGTGGAGGTGTTGAGCTCCAAAAGCAAACAGTACCCCCTACCCATATAAAAAAAACAACAACAAAAAACGAGGGCTCAGATCAGTCTGTAGCTGCAGTTATCTTCGCACATCCCTGTTGGATAAGCATGTTTCCCGCTTAGTGACATTTCTCCAATATAACTGCATGGTCATTGTTAAAGCCAGCTTCTCGATTTTTGATGCAAACGGGAAAAAGAATCTCTTATGTCCCTGATGGCCACACCCTGACCTTAACCGCTCCTTGTCAATGCCACACATTCCGCATCCGCACGATGCTGACGCTGTCGACCCACTGGGGTTCTCCGACATGCACAGTGAATAGTAGCTCCTCCTGTTCTGCATGGGGAGGGATGACGTTTCTTTGTTCAGGGGCATGGGAGTCTCTAAATAGGGCCCATCAGTTCAGCCTTGTAACATACAGCGAGAAGGGGTAGATAATCATGACCCTGTATGTGTGTGTGTGTGTGTGTGTGTGTGTGTGTGTGTGTGTGTGTGTGTGTGTGTGCATAGGTGTGTGAAGCCAGTGTTTGGAATACTGCAATTTGTGTGTGCTGCATTTTCGTATAGAGTATATCTATGTACAGTTATCAGTAAGGATGGTGCTATACCAGTGTTGGAACTGCATTAAGTGTGTCACTGTATATTGCTGTTGCTATCGGTCCCGTTGGGTTCTCCCATATTCATGCGACCCATAGACAGGCCCACGCTGTTGATGGCGTCACGCCGCGGCGGCATTCTCTCGTTGATTCGGTCCAGACCTTTGGCCTCCTCGAAACTGCTGATCCGATGCTGCGGAGAGAATCCGCGGATGGCTGCCACAAACACACACATAGACGCACACAGTTAGTATCTGGTGGAATAATGTGTGTCAAAACTCCTGAAAGAACCCTTTGACCGGATGCCAGTCCGGCTTAACTCAGAATTCAACTTTTTAATGCTGTCATTGAAATCTAGTAAGGGCAAGCTGATAATTTGGTCCCGATTTTCTGCCTGTAGCTTTGGCTTTGGATAAACAGAATTCTGTCACACTGCACTGTTCTAATGCCAGTATCTACACACATCAGGCAGTGTTTATCTGTTGTTTTCAATGGTGAGCCAGGATTAGCTGGGCGACCCAACCACTGATCCTAGATCAGCCGTCAAAGCCCTTAAGAGAGGGTGTGTATGGAACAAAGCAGAACTGGTAATTCATTTTGTTCCTCAACATTAGCTTGTGTTTCAGTTATTTCACATATAGAGACTAATTAATTGAACTACGATTAACATTCATCGTAAAACCCTGCTCTGTTTCCTCATAGTTGATATGCAGTTGTTTGTTCCAACTATTCAGGCACCACTTTAGTTTTATAGTTCCTTATTTTATCAGTTTCTTCAGTGGCCCAGTTTTGCTAACATACCTAAGCCCACAGTTGCAAATAAAAACACAACAGTATCACATATAGTACACTAACTCAATCAAAGTAAACGTGAACTCTGGAGAGATAGGCGCAACCTTTCAACAACAGCTATTGTTACGCTACCTTCCGCAAACATGCAAACACTCACAACTATTTTGCTTGACAGTGTACATCCAACACTCAGCTAAGGGATCATCACGAACAGAAATCAACATAATAGAAGCCGTACCCATAATTTATTTTCTTAAACAAATTATGGTAGTTCAGGTAAGCCACAGACAGAGGACTAAATATACAGTACTTAAATACACAAATCCAAATTCCAAAAAGGCTGTGTAGAACTTTAATAAAGAGAGAATGCAATGATTTTTCCATCAATACTGATTTTGATCATACATTCAGAATTTGATACCTCCAATACATTCCGACGAGATGGGATTGGCACGTTCACTTTTTGGAAGTGAGATTACAGTCACTTCCATTTCATCTTTAAAGTCACAGATCAAAATTCTAAACCATTTTTTTGCCGATGGGTTTGGGATGCATGAGCTGATAAGGGCTTCCCTAGACGATATTCAAGTTACCCATGATGCCACCGACCATTGAAATAATTTCCCTTTTTGCTTTATAGATTCTTAACTTTAATTTGCTAAAGCAGCCAATGTGCTTCTTTAACCTTGTTCCTATCAAGTGTACAGTTAAGTTCGCTATATACTGGATCCCTGTACATTCGTGCTTCAGCATTCAGCAGGTTTTTGGTCAAATCATTTTTATTTTTTCTCCCAAAATAGGTAGTTTTTTTGGCAGAAAACACGTCATTCACCCCTAAATCGGTAGTAATCTGAAAGCATGTGATATTACATTCATCCCTCGTTTATCGCGGTTAATTGCTTCCAGACCTGACAGCGATAAATTAATTGGAAAGTTGGTATCATTTTTATTAAATTGAATATTTTCATATTTAGAGCATTTTTATGACTTTGTAAATAAGATTTTTTACCATTATTAAAGCCCTGTCGACATGAAATAACACTCCTATAGTCACCTTTACAATCTTATTCTTTGTTTACACCCCATTGCCCAACGGTAATGCGAGGGATCACTGCAGGAACAAAGGAGATGGCCGCCGCTTTCGCGCTAACTAGTTAGCCTCCAATTTGTTTGTTCTAAGCGTAACAAAGGGTTTCAAACGGAGTGGGAAAGAAGGACAAAGTAAGAAGCCAAAAACTTACCACTTCCACATGGAATGGGAGGACAACTTTTTTTCACTATGTCATGTCGGACATGCCATGGCAGTGTGAAGTTAATTAAAGTTATGTAATATAATGTGATGTCTCATCAATGTAACATTACTAACGCATAATGACCAGAATATTACATCTACAGTAGTGTTTGCCCCCTTCCTCATTTCTTATCTTTTTGCATGTTTGTCACACTTAAATGTTTCAGATCATCAAACAAATTTATATATTAGTCACTGTCAAGACAACTGAACACAAAATGCAGTTTTTAAATTAAACTTAAAAAAAAAAATCCAAAGCTCCATGGCCGTGTGTGAAAAAGGGATTGCCCCCTAAATGTAATTACTGGTTGGGCCACCTTTCGCAGCAACAACTGTGATCAAGAGTTTGCAATAACTTGCAACAACAGCGGTGTTTTTTTTTTATTTTGTCCCACTCATCTTTGCAGAATTGTTGTAATTCAGCCACATTGGAGGGTTTGGGAGCATGAACCACCTTTTTAAGGTCATGCCACAGCATCTCAGTAGGATTCAGGTCAGGACTTTGACTAGGCCACTCCAAAGTCTTCAACTTGTTTTTCTTCAGCCATTCAGAGGTGGACTTGCTGGTGTGTTTTGGATCATTGTCCTGCTGCAGAACCCAATTTGGTTTCAGCTTGAGGTCACAAACAGATGGCCGGACATTCTCCTTCAGGATTTTCTGGTAGACAGATGAAGTCATGGTTCCATTTATCATAGCAAGTCTTCTAGGTCCTGAAGCAGCAAAACAGCCCCAGACCATCCCACTACCGCCACCATATTTTACTGTTGGTATGGCGTTCTTTTTCTAAATGTTACTTTTACGCCAGATGTAGTGGGACACACACTTTCCAAAAAGTTACATTTTTGTCTCGTCAGATCAGAGTATTTTCGCAAATGTCTTGGGGGTCATCTAGATGTTGTTTTTGTTAAGCAGTGGTTTTCATCTTGGAACTCTGCCATGCAGGCCAATTTCGCCCAGTGTCTTTCTTATGGTAGAGTCATGAACACTGACATTAACTGTGGCAAGTGAGGCCAGCAGTTGTTTGGATGTTGGTGTGGGGTCTTTTGTGACCTCTTGGATGAGTCATCACGCTCTTGGTGTAATTTTGTGGTTTACAGGAGTCCCAAAACTTTAGAAATGCCTTTATAGCATTTTCCAGAATTATATTACACTTTTAATATCACAATATCAGATCTTATATTTTAGGGGAGGGGATGGGGGGCAATCACTTTATTTTTCTCCCTTAATAATAAAAAGTTTCATTTAAAAAAAATGCATTCTGTGTTCAGTTGTGTTGTCATTGACTAATATTTAAATTTGTTGTGACAAACAGGCAACAAAAAAACAAATCATGGAGGGAGCAAACGCTTTTTCCACACCACTGTAACGTGTCTTTTAATATTTTTTTACTAATAGGCAATAGTCAACCTCAAAAAAGCGATCATTTCATAATACATTTTTGAAAAACACAATAGAGTGAGGGAGCGATGTTGAACCTCAATGCAGCGAAGGACAACTATTCACGTAAAATGTACAGCATACAAGTACTAGAAAACAATTTCTACATGTTTATGTCTTTATGCTTCACAGATAATGTCAAGTGTTGAGATGTTGCACTTTTTTTCACCAATCCTTGAACACACTCTAGTTGTGTGCTGAGACACAAAAGTGAAACTTATTAAACATTTTCCGACATAGCCACAGCTTAATAAATCCATCTGTTCATGGATCGTTTTACATTATCACTAATTAGTGGTGAGTACTTAGACATTTTATGTGTTTAATAAGTGTGTGAGGCATATTTAGGGCCTAAACCTGTGTCGCGAGTGAAAGCAGAGTCGGTGGGGGTCTGTTTACGGAGCAGCTCAAACCAGTGTGACGGAGAAAATAAATTTATGGGTGTTTTTTACCATTTGTTTTTGTGTTTCTGCGTATTGTTTGTCGCTTATTGGCTGTGTTTTTGCTTAATTGCAAAACATGTTGAGGAGGTCGTCTGGGAAGTAAACACGGAGGGACGTTCATTATACTCTTGATATTTAATCTTTTATTGTTCATAGTTTATATTGTCAATCCCACATCCTTGATTTATATACAGTCACTAAAAACCTGTCAAATTCAATTCCATTTTTTGAAGTGGTCTGTCATTACGACATTTTTAGCATGCAGTAATTTGAAGCAAACTCCAGATGTTTAAAATGCGCCTGAAAAAAGGGACCTAAGCAGCACACAGCAGATTGTAGAACACTGTTTCAGCTAAAATAGGACACACAATTCCAGGTGGACCAGCTAATTTTTTTCACCCAATGTGGCCCACGAGTCAAATGTTCTGCCGTTAACTTAGAGACTTTTCTGGATTCATAAAACTTCTGGTAAAAAGTCCTGGCTGATTTACCCATATGATATTTTAGCCTTCCAAAGATATCCCACATTTCTGTTTGTCGTTTATTCCTGTCCCCAAATGTGGCTAGATTGTGTTGCAGACATTCCATTCGGAATTCATTGTGAAGTTGACTTAAACCTGAAAAGCTCAGATGCAAATCATTGCCTTCGACTCGGTTTTCTCTCATCAATTTTGGAACAAGGGTTTGTGAAGAAAAAAAAGACAAAAAAAACAAACAAACAACCTAAACACTGCAGTTAAGTAAAGCGTGCACAAAATCACCAAGCCTCTGTACACAGAATACAACACATTAAATACAATACCTGATCTCAATCCATTTGCTAATTATTGTTCATTTGAAAAGGTTTGTATGTTGAATTGGTCTTTTTCTTGATCTTTTTTCTAGAGAGCTGTTCTTTTCAATGACTACAAGCATATTGTTGATGTCTGATGACAACCATGTACATACGTTTTTAGTAAAACACAGCAAATGACTTATTGGACAGTTACACAAATTTTAAGCTATCGCTCCACGATGATCGTTGTATATTTCATGTTTAAACCCAGCCAGAGACGACTTTGAAATTCTGTCTATTAAAATAACAAACAGAATTGACTGCCTTGGCAGAGTCCAATGTCTAGCATGAACAATTTTGACTTGTATTACTGTTAATGCCAGCCAAGCTCCAATTACACAGGGAATGAATGGCCCCTATCAGCTGCCTGAGGACCACCGTACTTGGAGCTGGGGGAGGGAATAATCGAGCCACCCGATTTCGACCTTTTGAACGTTTGTTAAAGACAAATTCACAGCAATCAGCTCTTGTTTTCATCACATGTGAGTCTGTGTGGCTGTGTAGGGGAAGTATGACACTTCTGGCAGCCCGAGGATATACAGTCAAACCTTGGTTTTCGTACTCCCTATTTTTTGTACAATTCGGTTTTCCATGCCAATTCGTCACACTTTTCGTACACTGTCTTGGTTTTTGTACGGCCAAACATTGCGCGTCACAAACTGCTGTGGAACCTCGATTAGTGTACACCTCAGTTACCGTATTTTTTGGTTTACGTAAAAAATGTATGCAAAAATTTTGCCTCGGTTCACATACCTTTCCTGGTTAGCGTACAATACGGTGCGCATCTTGTTGTGTCAGTAATACACTGCGTGAGTCCAACTGCATTTGTAACTTTTTGCAGAGCTTTATGTGGTAAAGAAAATGTCTAGACGGGGCAGCATGGCCAGAAACGTCAGGCAGTACTGACTTCGAATCTGGGTTTAGTCCGGGTACTTTGATTTGCTCCCACAGTCCAAAAGTTAGCTTGTTAGTTTAATTGGAGACTCTACATTTTCTATAGGCGGGTTATTTGGTTAATAGAGGACTATTGGGGTTGTCATAAGACTGTGACAATATGTGGAGAAATATTCTAAAATAGCTGAATTGAATTGTTTTGAGGTTTAATAAAGTATCTATGTACGTATGACAGCTCATCACCGGTAACATGTTCTACTGAAGCGAGGAAACAGATTATATGTTGACCTTCTACAGCACCTATCACATATAGGATAGACAATACAAGGTCAGATTGACCTCATTCCCTCTCATCAACGTTCACTCCCACCCACAGCCCTGCTTCTCTTGTGTGTCTGTGTGTAAATAAAAAGCAGTTAGGGGTATCATATATGCAAGTGTGCAGTAGCAGTTGGTTGACAGTGAATACGTACAGTAGGAATGCTCCGTTGCCGATCATCCAGTGAAATCGTCCGATACTGATACCGATTGTGAAACGAGTTTTTTACTATTTGACAAAAACCTGAATTCAATTTGATGCAAGTTTTGGAGTAATACGAATACATGGGATATAAGTTGTTCAGTTATTTATTTGTTCAGTTCAGATAACGGAGTAAAATAATTCAAATAAATATCTTTATTAAACAGAAATCTGTCCTGCTTAACTTAAAACAGATTAAATTCAGTGTCCAGGTTGCAGGGGTCTCCAACTTTCATCACTATTAGAGCCTTCAACTATTTGTGTTTTATTTCTGACTGGCAACATTTCAATTGTACACCACTTTATTTACCAAGCACATCTCCACTCAAACAGTGTGGCCGTCGTCTTTTATGCTATTTTGTGGTCATTTGTCATAAAGTCTGAACTGAACACTTATAATAAAAAAAATAGCTAAGTGAGTTGAAGCAAACATACTTTGACCCTTTGGTGAGCTACTCAAAATCACCTGGCGAGCTAGGAGACACCTGTCAAGAGTATCACCATCATAAGGCTGGTTCCACTGTGTTTATGTTCATTAGACATAATTAGTATAATGACAACAAGAGAGCAAAATTGTTCAATGACACGAACTAACCGCACTCCATGTTTGTTTTAAAAAGAAAATGTCAGTGTGGTAAAAAGTCTCATTTGGAGTCCGAAGAAGCTAGGTGGATAACTCTGGCTAGCTGGCTAGCTAGCTAGCTACTGCCAGTGACAGCTAGGCAAACCGTGTAAAAACGGATGCAAGCACAGTTGAACAGCAATAGGTTTGATAAGGGAGTGATCAAACACGCTGGCATTGATTGGCGTAGCCTGTGTCAAGCTGAAGCCATTGAGGTTTTACAGATTAATTTTGATTCTCATGGCAATACGGGACAATTGTATTAGCAACCTCACGTGATAGCAGACATGCGATTTGCAGCCGCACGCTGACTGTTTTTTGTGGTCCGCTTTGAAAAGCATTTATCAGCATATGCGACTAACGTGTTTTTTTTTTTTGTTTGTTTTTTTTACAGAAATCAGCCATTACTAATCGGTAGCCGATCGATCGGAGCATCCCTAACGTACATTATGCTTGAACAATGTGGTGACTTCAGCGAGCTGTGGTTGTGAGAACTGTTAGAAGAGCTCCGTGCATCGTGGGTAAGGAGAATCTTTGATATTATGAGCATGGGTGGCCAAGAGCGCAGCCATGCTGCACACACACACAGACACACACACACACACGCACTGTGAAATGACTGGTTTTACCTTCGGCATCCTTAACTGTCTCGATGGCTTCTATGGCCTCAATGGTAGCTGAAGGATGGTCAGACAGAGAAGAAGAGAAAGAGGAGACAGGAAGAAAGGGATGACAGATTCCAAGAAAGCAGAGGAAGGAAACGAGTGAAGGCTGAAACATGCTTCTGTGTAGTTACACGTAAACATCTGAATATGATGTACTGTATGGCTCATAAAGGCTAGAATTTTAAAAACCCCTCTGCTGCGGAAGTGACTGACATGGGTTGGCATGTTTCAGACTTTAATCCATGTGAGGCCTGCAAAGCAACACGGAGGCCAAGGCAGGTTAGAGGGCACCTGGTATTAGCAGTAGCTTTGTCTGACTCACGCATTCTTCTATAACACTATCCATTGCTCACTTTCACACACACACACACGACCAGCAGGCTGTTAGTGTCCTCAGCACCAGTGCAAAGAGGTGGAAGAAGGGAATGAGGCCGTGGGGTGCAGGGATGAAAGGAGATAAACGGCAGTTTAAGAGAAGAGGGAAGAAGAGAACAAAGGAGCAAAGCATATGATTCCAGTGCATTGTGGTGTTTGTATGTGTTTTAACTGCGACTTGAGGAGTGCTCTGGGTTAGGTTTGAAAAGCCAACGTCTGTGTGTGTTTGTGTTTGCCAATGTGTAAAACACTCACCACTCTGCAGAGTCTGTTTGCCCCCTGACAGCACTCCGCTTGGCAGCATACCTGTAGGGGTCAATCCCTTCAGGGTCAACACGTTCTCACTCTCCTCCCTGCGAGCGTGTGTGTGAGTGCGGGAGACAGAATAAAACAGTAGGTAAGAATAGAAGCGCAACTGCCCACACAGATTTTGGGTCACAAGATTCAAAAGATCATCCCAAGAAAGCAGCAAGGGAGAAGTAACCACAATAGAGCAGTTGCGGGAACTTCTGAAGTTAGTAGGCTTGCAGCTACTCTATTGGGGTGCAATTTGCTTTTCAATTGATTCAACTGATAGGAGTCACACAGGGTGCCAATGAAGCTAGAACTGCCACTGTTCAAAGTTTCACTGCATGATGTAAGAAATAAAACAGTAATGAAAGGAAGACAACGAAATACAAATACCTGGGTGTCATAATTGACACAAAGCTGTCATTTTCATTTCCATTCACATACAAAAAGGTCAAATTTAATCATCAAATGTTAGCACAGGTATCAAAAATGTGCATGCATGCTATGATCTTCTCACATATCACTTAGTGTTTGTTTACCCATTTCAAGATTCAAGATTCAAGATTCAAGAGAGTTTTATTGTCATGTGCATAGTACAACAGCAGTTATACCATGCAATGAAAATCTTATTCTGTTCATTCTCCCAAGAAAAGAAAGAAAACAAATGAAAGAATAAGAACATAAGAAACATAAACACATAAACATATATACCAATAAATTAAGCAACAACAACAGACGAGACATTAATACAAGTAAATAATACAAATAAATAAATAAATAAAGTGCTATGAGTGTGTGCGTGTGTTGCGTGCGGCGTGTGCGAGTGCTTCGTTGAGGAGCCTGATGGCCTGTGGGTAAAAGCTGTTTGCCAGCCTTGTGGTCCTGGACTTCAAACTCCTGTAGCGTCTGCCTGACGGTAGGAGTGTGAATAGTGGGTGTTGTGGATGTGTGCTGTCCTTGATGAGGTTGTGTGTTCTGCGTAGGACTCTAGATTTATAAATGTCTTGCAGTGAGGGGAGGGCTGCCCCAACAATGTTCTGTGAGGTCTTGATCACCCGCTGGAGTGCCTTCCTATCACGTGTTGTACAGTTACCGTACCAAACAGTGATGGAGGCGGTAAGGACACTTTCGATAGTGCATCTGTAGAAGCAACTCAGGATTGTGGTGGACATGCCAAATTTCCTCAGTCTTCTCAGGAAGTACAGTCTCCTTTGGGACTTCTTCAGAATTTGTTGGGTGTTGTGAGACCAGGTGAGGTCCTCGCTGATGTGTGTGCCAAGGAACTTGAAGGTTTTCACCCTCTCCACCTCAGTCTCATCAATAAACAGGGGTCTATGCGGCTCCTTTTCCCTTGTTCTTGGGTCGATGATCATCTCTTTAGTCTTATCTGTATTGAGAAGGAGATTGTTATCACGACACCAAGCTATGAGGTCCGCCACCTCTCTTCTGTATGATGTTTCAACACCACCAGTGATCAGTCCGATGACTGTAGTGTCATCTGCAAATTTAATGATGCTGGTGTTGTTCTGGGAGGCCACGCAATCGTAGGTGAAGAGCGTGTACCCATTTGGTCACAGGCTAGTATTACATTTCCAAAACCCCTGCAGTCACTTCACAAACGCACTATAAAGGTTTTGGATAAGAAACCACACACCCTTTCTCACCATTGTCCAATATTAAGTAAACACAGATTACTCAGCTGGTAAAACATGGTCAAATTATCAAATCTGTTTTATTTATAAAATTATTGACTGGTTATCGTCTCCTCCTCCTCACCAGTTTGTCAACATCCTAACAACTAGCACAACTAGAGGCGTTGAGAGGGGAGATTGCATAATTCCCTTTAGGAAAAGTGTTGGACAAGGGCCACACGGTGGCCTAGTGGTTAGCAGCTCAACTCACCGTAGAACTGAAAACATTTTAGCCATCTTCCCAATGGCACGGATCTTATTCTTAATCACCTCCTTCCTGGCTGCTGCTGCACTTGCTGCAAATCAGACAAAAATAAAACCTCACAAATACTGTTGCTGCTAAAATGTATGTACTGTATGTCAGGAATGTGGTGTGTAATAATAGTGCAACGTGTTCCTCACCATCAAAGATCTCATCACCATCGTTCATGAGCTCATCATCAGAGCAGATACTTAGGACGTTGACCAGCATCTCTGTCACTGGACGGAAAACAAAAAAACATTCACATTATGCTCTGTACAAAAAGACTACTAAACTTTATGATCTATTATTGTTTTATACACTAAACTTCTGTTAATGCAAATTGGGAGCATTCACCATTAACAACTTCACTGACTTTAAGGTAGTTTAACTGATTTGTTTGGTGTTTTCCAAGAAACTGCCAAAGGAGACAATGTGACATTTTGGCAGAATTATTGATTATTGTCTGGATTCTTATTGACACCCCTACACATTAGCGTTTCACAGTCAATTATTTACACAATTTATACATTCAACTTGAAGGATGCAGAAGCAACAAAGGCATAGTTAGAAGTTAAAGAAGTGAAGTCCTGGCTGGTCCACTAATATTATAGACCGTTCTTTCTCTACGTGTCTCTTACTCCGTATCTCTCTTATTTCCACGTGTCTCACTCATCCCTCTGTCCTCTCTTTTTGTATGTTTCACTCTGTATCTCTTTTATTTCCCCGTATCTCATTGGTTTTTACATGTTACTGCACTGTAAAATCCATTAGTTAACCTAACTTAAAAAAAAGCATGCAAACCTTGAAAAACCTAAGTAAATGGAACTTAGTATTGAAAGTTGACCACAATAGATGTTTACCTTGTACTTGGTACACTCAAGTGAGATGAACTTTTTTTAATAAGTTAGTTGTACTTATTTATCTGAGTTGAAAGTGCTATTGGATTTTACAGTGTGGCTTCGCTTCTTTCCGTTTTTGTCCTTGTATTTAAATGGCAATGTTTAGCACCTGGAATGCACATCAGTTTTTCTGATCTGATCAACCGGCACTGTAAGATCTAAAAAAAAAAAAAAAAGCTGTGCCAAATTTGAAAACGCCCCGTCAGAATTTACATTACCGTATCTTGGAGTATAAGCTTCACCGGCGTATAAGCCGCACCCACTAAATTTAGAGGAAAAAACTGATTTGATCATATACAAGCGCACCGGTGTTTAAGCCGCACGTTTCCACGTCATAAAATGGGTAGACAAGCTCATTGTGAGTTCACTGATAGCTTGTGATTGGCTCCTGCCAAAGAAAGAGCTACCATTTCCTCACTGACTCGCAAGCGCCTCGGTATTTAAACAATTAGTAGTAGTTCTGAAGTAAAGGAGATGTCACGAGATTAGAATTTAGCCATAGATTAGCCATAACGCTGTATAAACCACAGGGTTCAAAGTTTAAGAAAAAATTAGCGGCTTATACACCATAATTTACAGTACTTAAATAATTTCTTGACTATAGGTCCATGTCTATAGAGGATGGGGTCTGAGTCCGGACTTGAACTACTGTCCGTCAGTTAGTAACCCGTGCTGTTCCTCCTTAGTATGTTTACCACGACACAAAATCAAGTCAAAGGACCATAACTCAAAATTTGCTTTGAGTTTTACCTTAAACTAAAACATCTCCTCAAATGAGAATATAAAAGTTCATACACTCGTAACCACGCAGTTAGTAAAGAACAAAATCCGACTAAGCTCTGAATTCCCACCAGTCTCTAATCCTCTAAAGTGGAGGCTAGCCACTTTTTAAGATGAAATAATACAGTGTTCTACTGATGCCACCGTGACTCAAAACACTGGAAATAAATGGCTGTATCTGCACCTTTAACCAGATCCGAATTTTAATAGGTTCTGCTTTGACCAATGTGCTACCCCTCTACATTATACAGTTTTGTTGAAATACTTTTTGTCGACTGTATCTGTTATTACTATTTTACCATGTCAAAATGAAAAAAGTAATTAAAAAAGGCTGCTATAGGTGACCAAACACTTTTGCATAGTACTGCATCCAAGTAAGAACTGTTACTACCCCAACAGAGTAAATCAAAATGATGTCACTGCAAAGCGTGTGTCGTGTGTGATACCCTTTTCCCCCACAAAAGGTAGCGACCAGGTGAAGACGTCCATAAAGTTAGGCAGCCAGTATGGGTGAGGAGAGCAGTTGAACTGACGGATGTTCATTACGTTGTTCTCGTATTTCAGCACCGCCGCTGGGAACACACACACACACACTTCAATTTAATTTTTTTTTTTTTATTGATTCAATCCATAATGTGAGTGTGTATTTGTCTTACCTTTGTTATTATAGACATCCAGATAATTTGGAGCAGAGAAGATGGTGATGAGTGAAGGAAAACCCGTTGTTTGACTCTTTCTGTACATACGGTACCTGTGGAAGTTTTTATAGAAGGGGTTAGGGTAATACCGTACATACAAGCCAACTAAACAGCTGTAACAGAAATGTTCCTAATGGATTCACCAAACAGCACTTACAATAGTGCCGCCTTAATTGCTGCATTACATTGAGAGGATAACAGATGCTGGGGTGGATTATGGGTCAGAGAGAATGTTTTCACCCTACCCATTTTATTCATGAAGGGTGGAAACCCCACAAGACTGTGGATCTTCAGTGTCAGCACCGGTCTGACATGACCATGCAAGCTCAGTGACCTTGTTCACACTAGTCATTTTGACATAGTAAAATGTAAACACAAAGTCAAATACTTGGAAAGTCACACAATTCAGGGGTCAACTCAAATCTTTAGGAAAAATACACCTCTAAAGTTGCACAGAAACCTAGAGGTTGTACGGCTGCTGTGTGGGATTTCCTGAGGGCTTGCAAGTTATACAGTGGTGTTTGCCCTTCCTGAGTTATGTTTCAGATTATCAAACACATTTAAATATTAGTTAATGACAACACAACTGAACACAAAATGCAGTTTTTTAAATGAAACTTTTTATTATTCAGGGAGAAAACAAATCCAAGCCTATATGGCCCTGTGTTGTCATTGACTAATATTTAAATTTGCTTGATCAGAAACATTTAAGTGTGAAAAACATGCAAAAAAAAAAAGAAGTCAGGAAGGGGGCAAACACTTTTTCACACCACTGTACTATATCGGGTAATGCGATTGTAAAGGTGACTATAGGAGTGTTATTTCATGTCAATAGGGCCACGGAAGAGCACGTTAAATTTAGGTGAAAGCCTGGATAAAATTGCAGACACATGAATTTATTTTCACTCTTTTATATCACCACAAATGAAACCATATCCCCAGACACATAATGGCACTGCCTAGTTGTTTGTCATCCTCAAACAACAACAAATCTTTTTTGCATGGTGTAACTACAATAAAATGTCTGGGTGCATTCGTTTGAATGGCACACATTGTACATGAAAACAAAGGCTGAACTATTCTGTCCGCTGTCAGCTTACCCAGCGTCCTGTGCTTCATGTGCTCTGATGATGGAAAGCAGGTTGTTGGTTTGTAAAAACTCACACACTGCTGGGTAACTGAAATAGGAACAAGAAGAAAAGAGTTAAGACTCTGACAAAACCGTACAGACTGTACATGTCATATAGATGTGTAAAGCCCCCTATGGGGATGTGACTGGGCTCCTGGGTTTCTGTAGTCATTACTAACTGAGGCCAACAGAGGGCATCAGGGATCTCGATCAGGCATGAGCAGGTCAGGGCCATGGAAACAGCAGTGGGTCAAAATAACTCTTTCTACTCAACCAACATATCCCATTGTTGGCCAGATACCACATTCATAAAAACAACTTGTTCTGGAAACACAGCCACATACTGTATAAAACGACTGCTTGATCTCTCTTGGAACTACAGCCTGTCTCTTTCGATTTCTCCATTTTGACAGTTTTATGTGCATCTTTTATCTTCCTATGCTCACCACCACCCTTCTATGTTGCTCCACCTCTTCTCTCACTGTATCTTAATATGACTCTGTATCTGGCAGGAGTAGCCAGTCGTCATAGCAACAGAACCGTGCAGCTTCCCTTGGGATTGTGGGATATCGTTTCATGCCGAAACAGAACTGTGTGGATGTGTTTACGAATGAACGCGCTGTGTTTATGTGTTTAATCTCATAACTGTAAGTGTGTGTGTGGTGGCGGTGGTGGTGGTGGTGGTGGTGGCGGGGGGGGGGGGGGGGGGGGGGGGGGGCAAGATTTTGTGTCTCTTGCACTAATCCTAGTGATGGTTATTAGATCTTGGATCACAGAAAGGAATCTTGTCCCAAACCAATAGCTTTAAGACCACCTACAACTTATTGGATTTCTGATTTGTAAATTAAAGTCGCATTACTTTGAGCACATTTCATGATACAAACACACACCTTTGAGTGTCCGTTATATTGCACACACTCAGCCGTGCAGAACTTTGGCCAGTGTGAGGTTATTTCCTTTTTACCTGTAGAAATAAGAGCAACCTCTGACTGTGTTGTGTCCAAAGTACTCTTGGGTCTTCTCATTGCCAAAGTCTTCAAGGGGGTCTGCCCACAACAAGTCACACATGGGCCCAAACGCCGGGGGCTCCTTGAATCGGTCCAACTGGGACACACAACGGACACACAAAAACAAGTCTCATACACGTGACGCTTGCAAGGAATACGCAGAGAAACAGAAGCAGTGGCACATGTCGTATAAATCAGAGAAGAGCATAGCAAACACCTCGCACGTACACACATACACTATAGATCATCTCCATGGCAACTCCCACCACACAGGAGGGAGAGGATGTCACACCAGCAGATTCACCATGGAAACACTGCCATTACATGAGGAAGTGAGTTTTCTCGCCATGTCTCCGTGTTTGTGGTTGTACTTTTCAACGTAGCATACGGTATATATGCCTTTTTATTCAGTAGTACTTGTGAAACGTCAAACTACATAACATGCATTTGATGAGGAGTTTGATTTTTTTTTCTTTTTAAAGTTCAATATTTCATGAATTCTTGTTGAGTAAAAACTGAAGTACACTGCAGTATCTTCTACAGTCATAACTGATACAGCCTATCTGCAAACTAGGTAAGGTTCTGTTTCTCCACATTACTAGCGATTATCTTTCACGATAAATGCTGCACATATGTTACGGTGGAACCTGTTTATGTCGACACCTCTCAGACTGGCTGACAGACGTCAACATAAGCGGTTGTCGACATAACCAAAATTGACAGCAAAACTGACCATCGCTTGCACGTTTACTTGTGACTTTGGCGAGAGACTTAAGGAGAATGGGTGATAATAAGTTTAATAAGATCATAGTTTTGAACATATGATTTACTGACATGGTTTCCTCCATTTCTGCATATTTTTCATTTGGATTCTTTTGTTTTCATATGATATTTTGGTGACAGGTGTCCTATGATAAATCAATTCCTCCAGTTTTTTTTGCCCTTCGATATTATTGAAAACTGCAAGATTTTAAATAGAAAGGCAGAGTCAGTTGTGTGTGTGTGTTTGTGTGTGTGTGTACCTTTTTGATGTCATCTAGTGTGTGGATCTCTGGTGAAAGCCCTCCATGCACACACAGAAACTGCTGGTTCATCAGGGCTGCTAGGGGCAGGCAATCAAACGCCTCCATGCAGGAATCATACACCTGCTCCGAATACTTGATCTTACCTGGAGGTCATTTGGAGAGAAAGTTCCACAATGTTTTTGAAAGTGCTACTTCTTCACCTTCGTTAGACTTAAAGGGCCCCTGTCCTGCTAATTTCAGGGACTTTTAAAATGCTATTGAATCCCAGTGGGGCACTACAGTATAGTCAGCTTCTTTTCATAAAATACTCCATAAACCTGAAATTGTGGACAGGGTTAATCTGCATACTTCTCCTCTTGACTGAAACACTGCTCCGACCATGCCTACTGTGTTGCAATTGGTCAGGGGCCGAGGGAAGGCATTTCTTGTAATTCACCTCGCTGTTGTTGACTGTCGAAGCTAGGTCTTTCTGAAAAACAAGTCCAGGCTCATACTGGTGGACGGTGGGTCTGTATTAATTTTGCGCTTTTTAATTTTATGTTGTTCCTGTCATAGTTTTACACAATACATAATAAATAAGATAAATTAGATCGCTATAATGTACGTATGTTGATGTATGTGTTGATGACTAGCTAGTGCACTGCTAATGCTAGTACTGCTAGCGCTGAATTGACAGAAGCCCCTATATAGCTGCCCTCGGCTATGCCTGCCGTTAACTAGCAGTTCGTACCCAAATTATAGCTCGCAGTTCCAAGCAAAAATCAGTCCAGAGACTCCTTATTTCTAAAAAAAAAAAAAAGCAATAGATACAAAAATAACTTTGGTCTTGTTGCGAGAGCCATCTGCCAGGGGTTTGAAGCTAAATTTACCAATCAAAGTACCCCTTTCTTTCTCCATTTCGGCTAAATATTTGCTCCCGCCCTTTCCTCAAACTACGGCGTCGGCTGACGGTCAAAGAGGACGTGCGCACATTAATCGCGCATTAAAAAAATAGTGCCATGAACGGAAACTACCGTTAACGCGTTAATAAAGTTTAGCGTTTACTTTCACAGCTCTAATTTCGAACACAGAAGGACAAAGTAAGAAGCCAAAACTTTCTTTCAAGCTGTCATGTCGAACATGCCATGGCTGACTACATGCAGTGTGAAGGTAATGTAATATATCGTCATGTCTGATGCCTAGTGAACAGAAGACTATAACTTGTCTTCCAGTATTTATTTTTTCACTAATAATAGGCCATAGTCAACCACGAAACAGCGAGCATTTATGAATTTATAAATTTTTGAAAAAACGCAATAGAGTGAGGGAGCGATGTTCGAACCACAATGTAGCGAGGGACGACTGTAATTGGATGAATTTTGGAGAATCTGGTGTCCAACCGTGCTTTGGTCACAAAACACCTTTCCGTGAAGCGGAGGAGCAGTGACTACAAAGTAGGTTTTTAGCTCCCCAGAAAACAAAAATTTCTTCCATCCGAAAAAACTCTTACTGGCTGCCATTTTCAAGAAAAAACGAAAATAGTACCGAGCAACAGTCGCCGCTTGAAGCAGAAGTTGTCATACATGGACTTCCTAAAGTTGTGATGTGAGAAATTCAAAAGGTTTTGTGGAAAACTTGTGAAGTTCTCGTACCTTGGCGTTCACGAGATTTAGGAGCGGCATAAAATTAAAGCAGCGATAACACGTTGATATGGCACTTCCACATTATGTGGAATAAGAGTACAACATTAGAAACATACACATACACTACTAGTCAAAAGTTTAGAGACACCTCATCATATTATTGTATGAGCAAGTGTGTCCAAACTCTTGACTGATAGTGTCTGAAAAATTGCAAATGTAGGCTAGGGTCCCTTTAATGTTTCCTACTGGACTACTAACATATTGAAGGATCTGAGAAATAACCAATTTTTTACCTAATCAAGCATGCACGGTTGAATAAAAACACACAAGGAGTAGGTGTACTGTATGCTTTCAAAGACTGAACTTCTGTTTTCTGTGAGTAAAACTCTGACCCAAATATGAGCATGAAACAGCGTAGAGACACTGTGAGGCAGATTGTTTTGTTCTTAAAAAAAAAACAAAAAAAAAACCTCCTGTCATTTGGCAGCAATATCAGTTAAGACATCCAGCAGGATGCATCTTGAAAGTACATTTCACACACGGCCAACACAAAACAATACCATGGGATTAAAATAGCTGAAAGGCAAAAAAGATAGAGGAAAAAAAAGGGCGGGGGGGGGGATTTTCGATGAGAGAAATGCAGGATAATAATTTCATGAAGAGAGAAGGAGGGCATTTGGAGACGATGATGAAAGAGAAGAGAGCGACTGGAAGGGAAAGGAGAGGTTTTGGGGATGTATACACAAATCAGAGCTAGTATTGCAGGAATAATTGTACAGTGTGACATATGAGCCTGTACAGGTGTGTGTGTCCACAAGCGGTGTCATTGTCAACCTCTCCATCTGCCTTGTGTAGAGCAAGAGATCATTACTGCCAGGTGTCAACTCTTTCTCTCTCTGCCTCTCACGCACACCATTTCTCAAGACTTGCACACACACACACACACACACACACAGCAGATGGTAATTGAGGGCGACCACCATTCGCCAAGGGCATCAGGGGAAATTAGCTTCCTCGTCCCATGGCCAATCAGACACAGCGGAAGAAGTCCCTGAGCCAATCATTGACGGCCAAATTAATTTGCCACTAATCACCCACTCTCAGACAGAACTCACTGGCAGCGCTTCTCTTTGACTATTTGGGAATACAATGCAAGAATGAGGCGGAAGAAAGACGCAGAATCTGACACTGGAACTTTATGACCGGAATAGGTGGATGTATCAATCGGAATAGCAAGTGTATTAGTAATGGAGTGATTGCTAAAACTTTAGGGTCTTCTACCAAATCTAGCATTAATCCCTTGTTTATCGTGGTTAATTGGTTCCAGACCTGACTGTCATAAGTAGGGTTGCTCCGATCAGAGTTTTATGCTGCCGATTCCAATACCAGTCATCCAGGACTGAAATCAGCCAATCCCGATCACATGGATTAATTTTACATTTTTCTATTTTCTAGGGGTGCCGTGTAAAAGGGAAAAGTCAGGACAATTCCAAGGTCCCTTGACTGTCAGGGGGCCCAAAAAATAGGTAATTACGAAAAAAATTAGGTATTAATTAATAGCCTAATGTGATTGTTTTTATGAGACCCAGAATTCCTGGCTGCGCCCCTGCCACTGGCTATATGATATGAAAAAAGGAACCATAAAATCACCTTATAAACATAGTTGACGTACTTTTTCAAGAGAACATATATCACTCGTTAAACTTACAAAGGATGAGACACCCTCTTTAAGGAGACTTTGGATGTGAGTGTACATCGGTGGAGTTCTAGCAATACTTCCAGGTACATGAGAGAGCACTCTGCAAACCTGGTGTCTTCCACCGTTGAGAAAGGCCGATGAATTTTGTTTCCTTCTGACTGTCACGCACATATGGGTGAGTGTTGTCCACATGGCTGCATTAGCTGCTGTTGGACTGATGATCACACCGTGAACCTAGAAAACTCACCATACTAAGTGTTTGTTCTTCAAATGCCATATTAAAAGTTAAGCTTTTTAACGTGCTACCCCCGCAAGATAGTTTTCATGGCATGTCTTGGCAGTTAAGTTCCACACGGCACGCTGCCCAAGACACTGCACTGCACACAGGGATCGCTACAGGCTGCAATACTGCAAGCCACACGTGATCTGCTTTTGTGATCGCGGTTAAAAGACATTTATCGGCATAAGCCGATCCCGTGATTTTTCACAGAAATCGGCCGATACTGATCGGTGGCCTATCAATCGGCGCATCCCTAGTGATAAGTGAATAAAAACTAGGATTCCTTATTTATAAACGGAATAGTTTTGTAGTTAGAGCGTAACATTCTAAATACAGTTTTTAGCATTATTAGAGCCCTCTGGAAATGAAATAACACCCTTATTCAGTCATCCCTTTTTGGCCAAATTAAGCATTTATTTTCAAGCACAAAAATGGCTAAATGACCTAAAATACCAATGCAGTATAAGCCGTTAAGACCACCAACTTGTGAATGCAGTATTCTACATTGGTCACGAGGTGTCAGTAATTGTTTGGTGCCAAGCACCAGCCTTGAACAACCGGCTTTTATTGTAAGTTTAAATTGATCTCACAAAAGGCACAAGAATAATAACATAATAATAATCATAATAATAGCACAGGTTACTGTTGCAGCCATAGCCCACAACAAGCTAAACCTCAATTCTGAATCCCCAACGTCACTTCCGGTCCACCATCGATTCTGCTCCCGTACAAGGTAAACTGTCTTAAATGGCTTATTTTATCTGATTATATCTATGATATTGGTTAATATGAATTTAAAGGTGACTATACGGGTGTTATTTCATGTCTGGATGGCTCTAATAATGTTAAAAAAAAACATATTTAGAAGATCGTAAACAGGTTTTCTATGCCATTTATAAAGAAGGAATCCTCCGGTCGGGTCTAGAACCAATTAACCGCGATAAACGAAGGATTACTGTAGTCCACGTTACACTCCTATTATCCAATATAGTAGACATAACAACAGAAAATAAGCCATTTAACACTAGAACCACTGGACTCAACGTTCCCACCCTAGAAATACCAGAGAGGGCCAAAATGGCCCTGTGCATTTGGATTAACAAGTTGATAGTCCTCACCAGTCAGTTTTCATATGTAAATGCAGTCGTTACCTGTGGAGTGTGGCGGAATGTGGGTCAAACTGAGGGGGAAGGTGAGGCAACTGTGGAATGCTTTCAAAGACTTGTGTTTCAGTTCAAGACAAAGTAAAATTTTCAGAAGAGAAAGCTTTGTTGGAATGTAAAGTATCTTTTTGCATGAGAGTTGGGAGGGTTTGCACATTTTATTAGTGCGTGTTGTTTTACAATTTTACAATTTTACTTTTTCTTAAATAAAATATTTTTGTAAAAGTATTTTTGTAAATTTTTTTTTTACTTTGTTTTGTAAATTTGTCCACACCCAGAATTACACACTTAGTCAAATCAATTGCTATTTCAGATATCATTGAAATTGTAGATTTGATTACTTCTATTTTGAGTAATTTAAAGATTTTAAATTAATAAAATGTGTTATATCAATACTTTGGAAAAATTGCTGCTAATTTGACTGACAATTATATATTAACACAAATAAAGGACAAAATTAGGATTTACAGTGTGTGTGTATGCAAACAATATTTGTTATAACATAGTACTGTATGTACGTATGTGCTGCTTGTAGAAAATATAACACTGAATCAGTATCAAATGTAAAAAACTGAAGTAAGAGGTTGACACATGTTTTTCATTTCTTCGTAAATAAGATTCGTGTGTGTTGCTGTAAATGTGTTTCGGTACTAGGGGAACTGAATGGGGGGGGGCGGACAAGAAGCGACGTCAGGGTTTCAGAGTTGGGTTACGGCTGCAACAGTAGCCCATGTTAGAGATTATTGTTCCTGTTGTGAGATCATTCAAACCACCAGCAAATAATAGGCCCAGTCTTACCAAATATTATAGTAACATTACTGACGCCTAATGACCAATGTAGAATACTACTTACAATACTACATGGTGTCTTTTCAATCTGTCTTCTGAATGCCTTATATTTGTATTGTTGCTAATTTAGCCATTTTTAGGGTTGGAAATGCTTACTTTAGGCAAAAAATATTTATATTTCCTTAAATATTAATATTTTAAGTAATAATAGCCTGTATTCAACAAGTAAGCAGCATATTAGTATATATTTTTAAATCCGTGATAGAGTGAAGTCGCAAAATTTGAATCGCAAAAATTTGAAATTTGAGTGGCGAGGGATTACTATTACTTATTACCATTGTCTCTCACATCCCCTCCACACCAAAGGGTGATTCCTAAATACACTATTTAGGAATCATTGCCTTAAGACCAAGTTCAAAATACACCATAGAGTGCCATTTTCCTAATCAGATTGTCGTCCAACCTTAGAGCCTTAAGTTCTTCACCTTAAATGTAACACAAGAAACTAAATTATCTAAAAATAATATTGTGCAAAAGTCTTGGTCCACCGTGAGCTGTGTCGATAGAAGGAGTTGAGTCATTGTGGCATCAAGGCCACCATCCGCCCCCAATTATAATGGTATCCTCCATGAACTACAAACAAACACAAATACTTTAGTTGACAATGTTTTTTTCACGTTTGTGAATCTGTCTAATTATATAAAGTCCTAGCTTTGCAGCGTTTCTCTGCGAAGGTCAAGTTAATTGTATTTTCTATATAGCGGCAGATAACAGCAGAAGTCATTTAAGAGTGCCTTTCATACAGAAACATTGTTCTTTTTCAAACAAATGAAATAGCCTTATCTTATTCATTATCTTATTTAATTTACATGACAGCCTGTCATTTCTCATGTGTTCTCGGTATCACATGAGAAGCGGATCATATGAATTAAATGTCTTCATTTTGACTTTATCGATTCATTTGTAATCTTTGTATTGCTTTCGATTATGAAAGTTTGTGAAATGTAAATGTAGTGATTGGAGCGTGTAGCATATCCGATGTGGATGATGAGATACAAACTCGGGCTTTTAGTTTGTCTGCAAACGCTGCTCAACTCTTGCGGACCAGTCAAGTTTACAATGGTGCCGGGACCCGTATGAGAGTAAGGTTTAGTGGGGTGAGACTGTAATGGATGCCAGCAGGAATGGCTGTGCAAGTAGAGCTCACTCCTTGACGCCTTCAAAAGTGGCATTCTGCTCGTCGGCTAGTGCTGCTCAGCTTGTGTGGACCCTGGTTTGATCTTCTTGTGTGCGTAGGGGCTGACCAGTCATGTTACAAGTGCATGTGTGCACATGTATATATCGGTGTATCGATTCTCAGCCCAACCCCCCCTTTATTCCACATACACATACACATGTGTCATTAACTTGAAAAGTAATTTAAGAAAAGAATCAACGGTGTCGAGAAACATCTTTTTCTTCTCCTGACTAACATGCCTTTGAATATTCTCATTCATCCAGGTGGTTGATAGGACAGCTCTAACCCAGACTAGAGCTGTCTTTGAGCATGAGCTGACGAAGCCTGTTCGGATGAGAAGAGCAACGTCTTCTAAGACAACCCGCCGAATCCAATTGCTATCGATTCTTTGCCCTGAGAACCCGTAACTAACAAATCACATAAGAATAAGTGCAGAAGTGAAAGAGCAAGTGATATAAGGAGGAAATGAACAGTCTACTCACATTCTTGTTTGAAGGTGAAATATTCTGTCAGATGTCTACATTCATGGTTCCCCCGTAGAAGAAAGAGTGTCTTTGGGTAGAGGATTTTCAGCGACCACAAGTATAACACACACTAAATGTTCACCGGGGAAGAGAAAACATGAAGAATCAAATTAATTGCAGTTTATACCTTTACATACAGCACGTGTGTAGATAGTAAACAGTAAATAGTTTCCCATTCTTTGCACCTTCTTGCTTCTTGTCTTTTCATGCTAAATGAACGCTCCTGTTGATATACAGTATAAGCCGCACCGCACATGTCCATGTCATAAAATGGCATGTTGTGGCGCACGAGTCCGTGAGGACCAAGCAGCTCTATATTTGACAGGAGCCAATCATGAGCTACTGTATGAAAAAACTTACAAGCTTGTCAACCCTTTTGAAATTGCAGTCTGACTCATGGCGTCATCTTACACAGAATACTACATTCATTGCACAGCAATTTAACGTTCAGAAGGCATACCTAAGAAATATACAAACATGTACCAGTACACGTTTAAAAAGAAGTATTTTAAGGTTTTCCCATAATGCATTGCATCTGAGCAAAACATTTAATTGGAGGACAAGAGACATAGAAAATGGATGGATGGTGCTTCAATGCCGTCTATGTCCACCAGAGGGAGCCAGAGGAGCCCAGACAGAGGCTAACATCAATGCAGTGCCCCGGCATGCACCAATGAATGCAATGGTGCATTGGACACAATGCATTGTCGGAAAACTTTAAAATAGTTTTTTTTATTCATTTTAAGCCCTTATTGTTACTTGTTTGTATATTTCTTAGGTATAACTTTTGAGTGTTTAGTTGCTGTGTGATGAGGTTAGTGTTCTTTGTAAGATAACAATAATCCAAGTTCTGAGGTTAATCGGACGCTCTAAATTGTGTGAATTTGAGCGAACGATGTGTCCAGTGATTGACCACGGGTTGTACCCCACCTTTCGCCCAAAGTCAGCTGGGATCCAGCTTCCCCGTGACCCTGAACAGTATAAAATGTAGAAAATGAATGAATAAATGATTCATACATTGTCCTGAGAGTACCTGCTCTACATTTTTTCCATCTGCCCTTGACGCGTGTAACAAAGGTGGACTAAATATTGCTCACTTCTCTTCAAACTCATGTCAGTGACATAACACTCATCTCACCACGGCACACTTCAGCCAGACAATGTCATCACAGTGAAACGTCCAACTGGTTGGTATAATAATCTAAGCAGTACTACTACTTGAGCTTGGTTTGGTTTGGTTTGGTTTAGTTTATTTGAACATGAAGGTTACAATGGAATACATCTCGTGAATCATTTTTTGACAGTTCCACATGTCCAAAAGGAGTAGGAAGAAGCAAAGCTTATTTAATCCTACCCCCCATCCATTCTACATCTAGTACAGTACATGTAGTTCACTTCCTGGATTCCATGTCATGTTTTCAGTGATAGTCAGGATAACACATAATAGATAACGGTGAGATAACCGTCCCCCCAAAAAAAGAGAGAACATTCATAATAATGATAATATGATGACAATACTAAATAAATAAATAAATAAATAAGAACAAAGCTTTTTTTTTTTTTTTTTTTTTTTTTAAACACAACAAAGAAAATTATAAAAAAAAATAAATAAATAAATAGAAATAAATAAATAACAAATAAAATTTAATTAAATAAATAAAAAATAAAATAAAATAAAATAAAATAGAAAATAAAAAAATAAATAAATAAAATAAAATAACAAACCTGACAGAACAATCTGGACTCTTCTGCCTTGTATTTGGCAAACATCAACTGCTTGTATTGTTTTTTGAATTTGCTCATCTCTGTACATTGTTTGAGTTCTTTACTCAATCCGTTCCATAGCTTCTCTCAAAATACATTTGAACCACAGTACTGTATAAAAAAAAATCATGAGCATAATGCCGAAAGTTATGTTATGTTGTGTTTTATTGTCAACTACCTGTGTTAATCAAAAACAAAACAAGCCAACTTGAAATCCAGTAACGGCTTTAGGATGATGGAGTGAGAAATAAATAAGTTAAAGTTTACGCAAGAACACGGTGTGTGCACAATACACCAAACAACAACTGTCTCATGGATACAGGCATGAAAACAATTTAAGGGAAGTCCTCGTGTTCTGATGTTCGGTGGCTACGAAGCATTTCCATAAATTATTCGTAGTGTACAAAAGAAAAAGAGAAGTAGTTAGGTGCTGAGGAAGGTCGCTTTTGTTCGTTTTACTACATAGCATCATCTTTGAATGCGTCTTCTGAATCTTATATTTGTATTTTAGTTCATTTAGCCATGTTTGAAAATGCTTAATTTAGGCCAAAAAAAATTTAACATTTGCTTTAATATGCATTTTAGACTAATAATAGGCCATATTCAACTACAGCATGATTTATTAATTCTTATACAGTATATTTTTAAACTGATAGAGTGAAGCCACAAAATTCAAAGGGCGATGTGGTAAGGAACCGAATATATTTCTCAGACAGTGTCAATCAAAACTGTGCATAATGTCATGTTCCACATGACAGGTGATGTCTTTAGTTTAGTTTAGTGCTATTTTTTCTGTGTTTCCTGTTCTGTGTTTTTATTTTGTTGCCATCGTTTCCTGTTTTGGTTCTGAATGCCATCCCTTGACTACCGTGGAGAGAACTGTCATTCATTTTGTAATTAGTACATTAAAATTAGTTTTCTTGGACTATTGTTACTATTGTCAACAAATAGAAAGCAAAAACATCAACTGATTGCGATGTAATTGAAATGATAATAAAGGTCATTAATGAGATGACAGAACCACTGACATTCATCAGTAATTTATCACTTCAGACGGGGATATTTCCAAATAAAATGTAAATAGCTGAAGTGGTACCAATTCATGGCATTCCATGGCATTCTATGAAATAACTGAGGAAATTACCAACGCTATAGACGGCACAAAGTGTGCAGCCGCATTGTTCATGGATTTAACAATAGCATTTGATACAATTGATGACAATATCTTAATTAACAAACAGTATGGAATCAGAGCATTAGCAAACAGGAAGCAATATGTGAAGCTAGGCGAATATACATCTGCAAGCTTAAATATATCATGTGACGTACTCCAGGGGTCAATACTGGGACCAAAACTGTTCAACCTGTATATAAATGACACCTTTAAAGTTACAAAAGACCTGAAGCTACTGTTCGCAGACGATACTACCGCATTTTGTTCTGGAGAAAGCACACAAGAGATGAAGACTATAGTAAAAAGACGGTTTGATAAAAACAGACTATTCCTGAACCAAAGTAAAAATAAAATTATGTTATTTGGTAACAGCAGAAAAGACACTTATGCGCAAATACAAATTGACGGCGTGGACATTGGCAGTGTGAACGAAAATACATTTCTAGGGTTCATTATAGATCACAAAATGAGCTGGAAATCCCACATTAAAAATGCACAACATAAAGTGGCCAGAAATACCTCAATACTGAACAAAGTAAAATTTGTTCTGGACCAAAAATTGCTCCATACTCTCTATTGTTCTGTAGTCTTACCATATCTAACTTATTGTGTGGAGATATTGGGAAATAACTACAAAAGTACACTCCATTCACTAGCTGTACTACAAAAAAGGTCAGTTAGGATAATCCATAATGCTGGTTATACAGAACATAAAAACCCTTTATTCCTAAAATCACAGTTATTAAAATTAACTGGTAAAAAATCTGGTAAACCTTCAAACAGCTAAAATTATGTATAAAGCAAAACTGCTACCCAAAAACGTAATACAATTCTTCTCAACAAAAGAGGAGAAATACGACCTTAGGGAAAAAAGGAACCTTAAAACACTTATACACGCGAACAACGCTAAAAACCTTCAGCATATCAGTATGTGGAATCAAATTGTGGGACGGATTGAGTGAAGAACTCAAACAATGCACGAAAATTAGCCATTTAAACAAACAGTACACGCAACTGATGCTTACAAAGTACAAGTAAGAAGAGTCCTGAACCACTGTGTACATACAATGCTTACTACTAACTCTTTCTTTGGAGTACTTGAAGTATTATTGTCTGTACTCATCATTGTGTCAACTATTAACCTTTTCATCACTTATTATTACTATCCATCCATCCATCCATTTTTTATGCCGTTATTCTCAAGAGGGTCGCGTGAATTCTGGAGCCTTTCCCAGCTGACTTTGGGTTAATATTATGTATTTATTCTGAATGTTATATCATTTATCTATAGTGATTATAAACCTTGAATCCTATTGTACTACATTGTTTTCCTATGTGTTTCAAAATTGGAAAAGAGTACATTTGGAAGTGAACAAATGCACGTAACACATAAAGGCAGCACAGGATGTGATGAATGAAGTTTCAGGTGAGTGTGTATCCAGAATGTGTTAGAAAATAGATGCACTCTTACCTCAATACTGAAATAGCCCCTGTCCACATAGTCCCCTAGGAAGAGGTAGCGCGTGTTGGCAGGAGAACCTCCCACTTCAAACAACTTCATCAGGTCGAAGAACTGGCCGTGAATGTCTCCACACACTGCGGGAAAGACACACATGCACAACAATGATGCCGGTTCATACTGCACATTTAACTTTGACACAATTCCGGTTCATACCTAGACAAGTGCAAGACAATCCCGATATTTTAGCCAGAGTTGTGCAACGTCAGATTTACCTCATATTGGTGAGGTCGGGATTTGTTCACAAGAAGGAAGAGTTTTCTGAAATGCAGCATTGTTTGCCTCAACTGTATCTCACAACAGTTGAGGTGTCTGCAGGTGGGGATCAATATTTCTCTGCTGGAAGCAGCAGGTTGAAAGGTCTGCACTAAACAGCTTCTATTGGACCATCTCCTCATCTGCCTGTCTGTCTTGTATTGTCCCCAGGGAGCTGTACCCGTGAAAGGCGAGCAATGTTCCTACACTGGAACATCCCACACAGATTCATCTCACCACTTATATTTGCATAAACACACACACACACACACAGTAAGTACTGTCAAAAGGCTGGATGAGTCGGAGTCTGATTGCCTTCTCATCTCAGAAAAATGTTTTCCATTTTGCTCTCCATCGATCTCAATCTATCCCCAGCTACCACCCTGCTATTCCTTGCAGCAGACCATTTCCCTGTCAAGGAAATCCATGCATGTTGTGAAGCGCATAACAGCCAATTGGGTCTCTCAGCAATCCTTCTTATTAAAAGGATGGCTGATACACATTGCAGATGAATAAATCAACAAACGTATTCGTTATACAACATCAAACATACTGTCATTTCAAGAGCAAAAAAAACAGTACCTGTGTTACATACTATCAGTGAGAGTTTTGTATTTTTTGTATACTTTTGTTTCATAAATATTATTCATAATATAGTGTACGGTAGATCCCCCGCGTTTCGCAGGAGTTACGTTGCAAGACGCCTATAAAAATGTCTATTTTTACCCTCTAACACAAACTAACAGGAGGTCATCAAACCAAACGCCTCCCTCACTTACGGCGCAACAAAAAGTAACATGTGAAACACACAATGTAACTGCACCACACGGACGGGTATCAAAATACAAGCTTACAACCAATATAATATGCTCACAAAGTATGCTGGGTAACCTCCTGTTGATTGTGGGTTATAAATTAGTATCAAATAGTATTATTTTGCATGTATATTTGTGGTTAAGCAGTATTCATAAATATTTGTTTTTATGAAATAGGTGCTTTATAAGACCATAATACAAACAGTAATGAGACCTTTTAGACATTTTCACAGCCATCTCTCTATTTGAAACATTTAATTTACGTCTCACAGCGCATGCATTGATGAGTGGCTAGCCCCATGTTTATGTCAGTGACTTTCATTGTTTCTGTTTTCATTGGTTGTGACAGATAGTGTCACATCATATTAAACATTCAAACCTGTCAACACTGACACTGGATGCTGGTGTACAGATACAGGACACAAGAGATAACAATACCATACATTTTAATATTGATTTGACTGTTTTATTAGTGTTCTTCTTTGTCATCTACACATGGCAGCTATAAATTTACAACAATATCCACCTGATTGATCCTTACCTGTGACGGGCGCCTCAATGTCCAACATGGTGCGTTCCTGGCGCAGGATGGCAGCGCCCTCATCAATGATGCGAAGGGCCACTGCTTCCTCCAACCGGCCCTCCTTGGTGAGGTGCGCTTTGAGCAGGTCCACCCTCGGCCGGCCCTCGGCGTCAAACACCTCCTTCATGGTGAGCCGGTGGGCCAGGGGGAAGGGGACCGCTGTGGAGGGGAGATTGAGATTTCAAATTTGATGAAAATGAAAAATGAACACATGTAAAAAATTAGCTAGTTTGCAGAGAGAACGGGGGAAGCAGAACATGATTAATTGATGTTTCCTTCAAATATTATAAGCCCTCTGTGCTCTCTATTATGGAGCTGCAAGCTTTGACTCTGTGTGAGTTATGGAGGCTAAGGCGTGTTGTAATGAAGCAAGGGCTGCCACACTTATCAGGGTTGCCTGCCTCTGTTTTGCAGTAATGTCTCCCCGCCTCTGTTCTGCAGTAATGTCTTTCTTACATAATGAAGGCCCACAGGGCACTGCTGGAGAGGGGGCGGGGGGCTGACTGACGACAGGGGTGATACAGCGAGAGTGCACAGCTGCACGTGAGGAGTCACATACACACAAACAAGACACGTTGGCCACACCACAGACATACACGAGGGCTGCTTCACCAGTACACAACTCAGTGGTAGGAAATAGAGATGTGCAAGTCATGAATGACTCGTTCAAACATTTGTACTGTTTCGGGAGTCACGGGTACTTCTCTACATTCATTCCTTCACTTACTCACCCCTGCTACTGCTAGCTAAAATAAAAAATATACATATATATTTTGTATTGTATTATTTTGTAGAACAAATCTGGTCCATACCTCATATCAACTCTCCTTTCCTCTTCCTGCCCAAGCTGCATCTCAGACCCGACAAAACTAACAAATCACTCGTTCAACTTCACCACCTCCAGGTGCTTGCAAAGACTCGAGATTCACCGACTCAGGGGTTGACAAAGACTTTAGTTTTACTGACTCACAAATGCTCAACAAAAGCTCAAGCTTTGCTGACTGATAGATTCTCGACAAGGACTGGAGTTTCACTGACCCACAGGTTGACGAAGACTTGAGTTGCACTGACTCACGAGTGTATGACTAAGACTCAAGCTTTGCTAAGTGATAGATCAGGGGTCGGGAACCTTTTTGGCAAAGGGAGCCGTGAAGCCACATATTTTAAAATTTATTTCCGTGAGAGCCATGTCATATTTTTTAACACTATAATACAACAAGGGCCGCACGGTGGTCTAGTGGTTAGCACGTTGGCCAACACAGTAACAGCTTGGAGATCGGGAAGACCTGGGTTCGATTCTCCCCTGGGCATTTCTGTGTAGAGTTTGCATGTTCTCCCCGTGTGCGTGTGGGTTTTCTCCGGGTACTCCGGCTTCCTCCCATTGTCCTCCCATTGTCCATAGGTATGAATGTGAGTGTGAATGGTTGTTTGTCTATATGTGCCCTGCGATTGGCTGGCGACCAGTCCAGGGTGTACCCCGCCTGTCGCCCGAAGTCAGCTGGGATAGGCTCCAGCATGCCCCCGCGACCCTAATGAGGAAGAAGCGGTATAGAAAATGGATGGATGGATAATACAACTAAAAGAGTGCATTTTTAAGCAAGACCAACAATTTTAGAAAATAATAAGTCTCTGAATTTAATCTTTGTAATAACATTGTTATACTGAAGCTGTCCAATCATAAATAAAATACTTTACCATTGATGCGACTTATGATGCTGCATGGTTTTGCACCGTACTGCGTAGCTTTCTTTCTTTTCGCCATCTTCTTTGTCAAAAGGGTTTGCTCTGCTGAATTAGCTAGCTGACTATTTCATTAAAGAAGGGTAGTTTACTTTTTAACATCTCAATGATCCTGGTAGGCTACGGCATTATCCAATAATAGTCCAGGTTTGGTGTCTGACCTGGGAAATATCGGGAGGACAGGAGGCATTGGTCTGAATTGTGGTAGAAAATGGATGCATGGATGGATTAAAATGCATTAAAAAGTTTTATATTTTCAACATTGTTTTTAACATTGTGATTTCTGTAGTGTTTTACGTTAAAATGTCAGCCAAAAAAATGTAAATAAATATGATCATGTTAAGAAATGTCTGAGAGCCATAGGTTCCCCACCCCTGTGATAGATGCCCGACAAATATTTGAGTTTCACTGATGCACGAGTGCTCGACAAGTGACGAAGACATGACTTCCTCTGACTCATGAGTGGTCTACAAAGACTCGAGCTTCGCTGACTCACTGATGCTCGACACAGACTTGAGTTTCACTGACGCATGAGTGCTCGACGAAGACTGGAGTTTCACTGACTCACAGGTTGATAAAAACTTGAGTTTCACTGACTCACTGCTGCTCAATGAAGCCTCGAGTTTCACTGACGTATGAGTGCTTGACAAAGACTCGAATTATAGTGACTCACAGGTTGATGAAGATTCACGGGGGCTCGGTGGAGGCTCGAGTTTCACTTACTCACGGGTTGACGGAGATTTACAGGTGCTCGGAGAAGACTTGAGCTTCACTGACTCACGTGTTGACAAAGACTGTAATTTCATTGAGTCATGAGTGCCTGACGAAGATTCAAGTTTCACTGACTCATAGGTGCTCGATGAAGTCTCGGGGGTTGACCGAGACTGGAGTTTCTTGTTCAGGAACTTGTTGCGCACGTGCAACATTCTGCATGTGCTTTGTGATGAGTGACTTAACTGAATCAAGTACCCGATTCACTTCAGTGTGTGACTCATGAGAACTCGAGTCAGCAAAAGGAATCGAGTTTCCCATCACTAGCAGGAAACAGGAGGAGGAGGCGTCGGGTGCATGTGTAAAACATGTATGGCACAGTGTGTGAGAGGCTCACACATATGTCAGATCATAAAAGGTATTGTTCCACACAATCCACTGAGCCTGTTCTAGCCCCATCAGTGCTAACACAGATAATGGCCTAGATCATAAGCTAAAAGTAGGCCTGGCTCGCTCTCTCTCTGCACACACACTCACACACAGACGCTTTCACTCTGCCACTTTGTCTCTATTTTGCACTCCTCTTGCCCTGTCTGTGTTTATCCCTCCCGCTTCTATACTGCCATGTCTCTCCTGCTGACACTGCGAACAAGCCACAGTCTCCTCCGCGAGTCATAATATTTTAATGTGAAATTCACACTTCATTTTAGATAAGAACAAGCTCCACAGCCACGGATCCAGACAACATTGTTTCGTGTATTTAGACTAGACTCGATCAATTACGCTATTAAATGCATTGTTTACTTCTGTATTGGGACACTGACAGTTATCATTTTGCCTCTATATGCCACCACAACATAGCATAGGCTTTCTGATTTGATTTAAGAGGGTTTTTTTTAGGATTTACAGCTGTTTTATGCAGAGTATCAAACTTTCCAGGGCTTTGGGTAATTGACATAGTAATAATTTTTCATAATCGGATGCAACTTTTTCTGGTCTTGTACACTTTTGGAGAATCTGACATGAATGCATGGATGAAAGTTAGACACTCAGCCATAAATAGTTTGCAGTCCTGTGGGAAACACTGAACAGATTTAAACTGTGCCTTTAGTCAATCCAGTAAAAACTCACCAACCTATCTATTCTGGTGGTATGTACATGTACAACGGGGCTCGCCAAAGTGCGGCCCTGGGGCCATTTGCGGCCCATGTCTTGTTTTTTTTACTGGCCTTGCGGTACATAGTAAAAATAAAATTAATACTCAGCAAAAAAGGTAAAAAATAGAGCAAAAAGGCATAACGTAAAGAGAAAAATGCTTACATCCTTCCATTTTTCAGTAAGCGGCCATTGGTTGAAAGAGTTCGGACACTCCTAATATACAAAGTAACAGAAATCAGTTACGCAGTTATGCCGGTGCTGTTCTTCAACTAATATCATTCAAGTTTGGGGGCTCTCCCTCCCAAATATCAGCATAGAAGACTGCGAACACCCTAGACTACTTAATTGCACCCCAGGTCACCTTAAGACTGAATACAACACACCAGAGCATCCTGAGGCATTGCAGGCTTCCAGCAGCTGCCAAACTAGGGAGTCTGCGTTACATCGCTTCACACCAAGCGCCCCTGCATGCCAAAACCAGGTAAGCCTTTTCAGGAATGGACTGATTAATATTTCAAAAGCACCCCTCAATAACTTCTAAATTAGTCATGCATGTGAGTTCACATTTAAAACAAGTAGTGGTTAGTGACTAAACATCATTGTCCAATAACGCACTGTCCTGTGCTACTTGACTGCATCGCACTGTACTGTTCTGTTACGACGAGAGAACACGAGCTAGTACATATACATGAACCCAGCACATGCATGCTCCTGCTTGGAGGCACAACTAAAGGTTCTTGTTTATGTGTGTGTGCGTGTGTGTGTGTGCGTGTGTGTGTGTGTATCGAGAAAGAGAGAGTCATAACTGTAGAGCCAAGTGTGAAAATAGAGCAAGTATGAGATTGTCAAGAGCAGCAGAGAGACAGCTCTGAGAGAGGAACTATACTCGGCAAAACTATACTTGGAACCAATTCAGATCAACCATAAATGTCCTTTTCATGTGGCTGCTGACCTTTACATTGGCATAAAACACACAAGTAACACATGACACTGACTATGCGGGGATTGAAATAGAGGCTTACACAGTAGTACATGCAAAACAATACTATTTTTTCTCATTTATAACCCACAAGGCATGCTGGGAAGCCCACATGCACACTTCCCCACCAGGGCCCGGTTGTTCAAAGCTCGGTTATTTTAACCGCTGGTTAACCAGCGGTTAGAATAACCGAGTTTTGAACAAAATTCTTAACCCGTCGTTAGCTAACCGAGCGTTAAATATGCGTTGTTCAAAACATGGTTAGTCACGTCGTTAGTTAACGGCACCGTCAAAGTTAACCGCGTGTTTGACGTAATTGGTCGGCGCCAATATATCCCATAATTCCTCATTTTGCTGACTTCCCGTTTAGCGAAAGAAATTGATAGCAAAAGGATTTCACAAATAAACAAAAAAGAATTAACAAAAATATTTTTATAAATATATTATTAATTAGAGTACGTAAGCAAGATTTAACGTAAAACGTAAAAATGTTCAAATCGTACTCTGCAACAAATGAAGCCAAATGTTTTACGAATTAAAACCAACGAGACATTTATGAACGACCAAATTAAATAAAAATGTTTTTCGTTAAAAATATTTTGCTCAGCACAAGCTGTTCTAGTTTGGAAAAATACTGAAAGTCGGCTCGCCTTCAAAGTAAGAGTATTAGGGTTCAAACTAATATTGGTGCCATGATGATAGTACATATAATAGCTTTTCATGTATAAACGACACATGAGCAATATTTACGATTGCCCCAAATTGCATAAAAATACAATCTTGTGATGCCGATAAAGCCTCAAATAGCTCTCTGTATAATCTGTGTCCATCAAAATCGTTCTTCTTTTGACCAAGATAGAATTTGCAAGCTTAACAAGGTTCAATAAAATGGTTTATTTTCAAATCTGGGCAGTTAAAGCATGTTTTTCTGTCTTGCAAATATAAATAATTTGTCTTGTGCTGAAAAGCTGCAATGTACAGTTAAGTGTGAAGTAATGCATAACCCAGACATCAGCAATGCATGTAAGGAGACATGACAGTACGGCATCATGAAGGCACTGTTAAAAAGTTAGCGGTGGTCCTTAGGTGTGTTAACTTTAACGTCAAGTTAACAGCCGGTTAAAGCTAACCATTTTGGACAACAAGATAATGGTGCCGTTAAAGTTAATGGTCGGTTAAGTGTACTTAACCAGTGGTTAAGTAAATAACCGAGTTTTGAACAATGGGCCCAGGAGGTTACACAGCATACCGAGTTAGTATTTGTATAAAATAGTATCGTTCTGGATGTATACTAGTGTGTAAGCGTCTATTTTGATACAATTCGATACGATAGTGGGTGCGATGCCGTTAGATTGTGTGTTCCATATGATGATGACTTCCTGCTGGTTTGTGTTGTGTGGTTATGGGTGTAAATGTCAAAGCTAATTCATTGCAAATGGACGACACTTCCTCAAGTAAATTGGTGTTATGTACAGTATTGCCATAAACATTACAGTGTCTAAAACAGACATTTTTATGGGCATCTCAATTACTTGCAGATAGTGGGGATCTACAGTACTGGATATTGGAATTTGACATACAGGGTTGATGACTTCAGAAAAACAATCACCATAAATTTAAATTGCGTCAACGAAATATTAAGTATCGGTTATTGGTTAAACAACGTAAAAGCAGCCTTTAAAGATATACATAAATACTTCATTTCAGTACTTGAGGTATCAATGTGGACCAAAATAGATATTTTGTTCTTCAGTTTTTAGGACATTTTTGTTCTTTAAAAGTTTCAACAGGCTCACCACTTTATCAGAACGCTTCACTTATAGCATTACCAAGTACTCATAGCATCAGCAGGTACTGATATTGTACATATCCAGCATCATCATCAACGACTGGAAAATGCCTTGCATTGTGGCTGTCTACAACCCTGCATTTCTAGTTGATAATACGGTAAAGCAGGGGTGTCCAAACTTTGTCCACTGAGGGTCGCATACTGAAAATCAAAGGACTTTGATATTTTCATGCATTTTTTAATTTTGTAAAAAGGTTAAATATATATATATATATATATATATAAATATATATATATGTTTGTGTGTGTGTGTGTGTATATATGTATATGTATATATACTGTATATGTATATATATACAGTATATATGTATATGTTTATGTATGTATATACTGTATTCCACGTTTTTCTGGGTTTTTGGATGAATTTTGTTTCCGCAATGTTGTTTGGGCCACAAATGGCCCCCGGGACCCACTTTGTACTCCCGCTCAGTAAAGCATCAGTGTATGACATTTCAGTTGTGTTTGCAATAGTAGTTACTACAGTATAACAGTAGTACCATTTTAGCATATCCCCCACTTTTGGGATTTGTAACATTTGTAACACCTCTTGTGTTATGTTAGCAATGGCATGGAGAGGTGCCAGTTTGCCTGAGGTGCTCCTGAGGAAGGTAGTCAGTCGCCAGTGCTCAGGGCCCTGCACCCTCACACACTGACAGAGAATAGATCCAATGTCCATTAGCTCCCGTTTGTTACTGTTTATGTGTGTGACATGTATAAAATCTAAATAGTGATAAAATACATTGTGCTTGCTTTCACAGATGGTGAAAGGTTGTTATTAATATTATTATTGTGCATTATTTGAACATCTTTATACAGGGCCCGAGGTCTGGACATCTCATATGCACATATGTTATACATGTTAATGAATAATACTTAAAATGTACATTTCATTTGATTTCTTTAAAATTACAATACAATTTTGAAAAAGTCATAAATATGTGCTACATAATAATCCAAAAATGTTTATTACAATTAAATGATGATGAAAAAAGAGAGAGAAAATAGTCTTTATATTACATACATACAAATGAAACATTTATATATATTTATTAAAAATAGTTTCTTTAATTATATCAGTATTTTCTGTTTATTTTTATTTATGCATTTTTGAGCTGTGTGGAAAATGGATGGATGGACCATTTAATGCCAGCAAGTTGTGTTAGTGTATGGGGAGATTTAAGCTACAATTCGAGAACATGGGATAGCTCGAGCTGCCCATATTGCAAATCGCAAGTACCCTTAGGGTGTGTGGAGGTCAAATTTGAGGTATACGAGGAGTTGGCTAGCATTTATATTCTTTATAAACAGACGTAAAATGAATGCTCAGTAAAACGGGTGCCTGCATTCATGTTGCTCATCACTGAATAATGTAGCTAGAAATGGATGGTCATAGACAACCACATTGTATCCCACCATAACACTTGTTCCACACAACTGATTTGTATTCTTTTTACAGGTACACAGACTGGTCCCCACATGAGAACCACCTGTACCTGTACCACCTGTACCACCTGTACCATTTAATAACACACATCAAAATCCTGCTTTTACAAAGATCAAGGTGAGTTTGGAGTTATATCAGAGACGTCCAAAGCGCGGCCTGGGGTCCGTTTGTGGCCTGTGACTCGTTTATTATTGGCTCGCGGCACATTGTAGAAATAAAATGAAACACAAAAACATAAAAAATGAAAATAGGAAAAAAGCTGAAAAGTTGATACTAATAATGAATCAGCCAAAGCTTTGGCTTTAAATATATGTAAATATATGTCAACATTTTTACGCATTTTTATGAAATAAAAAAATATAAAAAGCAATATCAAAGTGGCTCCCCGCATCCTTTGATTTTTCTGTATGCGGCCTTCTGTGGAAAAGTTTTGGACACCCCTGATTTACAGTATTTATTATTTGCTTGAAGTTTGCGGTGGTGTACACCTGCACTGCATCACGGTGTGAGAGGTGTGTCTAACAGTGTGACACTCATGCAGCTAAACAAGGTAAGGGCAGAGATGAAGTAATCAGTGTAATTTTCTGACACAATTATGTGAGTTGCACAACCCATGTGGAAAATAGTGAAATGGTGCGAGAGAGGTTGCGATGACGTGAGTGACTGTGAAAGAGAAAGATTTCACTGTTTTCGTTCTGGTCCTTCACTTTGTGACTTTAAAATGCTGTACATGCAACCATCTCCAACTGTGGTTCACCACTTGCATGGACTGTGGACATCTATTTCCTATTGTTTATGTCCTCTGGCCCACTCTCCACAGTTAAACTCCCTAGTGTGGAATTTATTAAGTGGCAAAGCTGCCAGCTCAGCCAAAAACCTTGTGAGCCTGAGCATACATCTATGACATGGCTTTCAACCAAAGCCCCTAAATTTGTTTGGGCTGGCCTAATACCCTAACTGGAGCAGAATCTGATCAGAATCCATCTTCCCATTATTGAGAGCACCGTTTATAATGGCTAAAATCAATTATAGGGATTTCATCAGTTTTAACAGCGCAGGGGCACTGTTCGCACTGCTGCAGGATGGAGGGAGTTCAGGAAGAGGGGACATATGACTAAAGATGTCACCCATGATATCCTCATTTTTATGTGTAGGTGACATCAAGCATGGTAGTGCATGAAAATGGTGTGTGGGGCTTATTGTGTCTAACAGAATGGAAAGTGTCAGTATGTGCGATACTCGATGTAGGTTGCCTTCGTACCATGATCATACACACCCTCCCAGATTATTTCATTCTCTTGCTGGGCTCTGCATGAATAAATGAAGCTTGAAGAAGTGGAGGATGAAAGAATGAGACCAAGCCATTCAAAGAAAGGAGCACAAACTGGAGTGTAAGAGAAAGGAGCAATGTGACTGTTGTGTGTTTTTGTGCAAATGTTTATCTGACGTAGTTGACTCGATCAGCTGACAGAAGCATGGGTATTTGAAGGTGGTGGTGGTGCAAGGGGGGGAGTGACAAAAGATACGTTTGAAGTCATTCAATTAATGCGCACTACACACATGAAGAGCCATCTGTGTGCACACGCACAAACACACACAAACGGAAACAACAGTACATCCCCTAACAGCCTGCCCTCATTAGACAATCCCTCTCTCTTTCCGGAGTGCCTTCTCTATAAATAGACAGTGTCCTGCCACCCTCCCCACAGGGCACACACAGACCTGTCAAGGTGGGACCCCCGGCTCGTGAGACGACACACAAATCTAACACACTTATCCTAAAATGCAGTTCACACAAGGCCTTGGGGCAACCATGAGGGAATGGGACAGCATGTTGCACTAAAAGGAAATATGCCCAGAGTGCCCCCAGCCATGCCAGAAGTGGTGTGTTTGTGCATGCATGAATACATGCATGCATGTGTGCATATTCAATGCGGCCATCAGTCAGCTTTGATGAACGGATACGCTTAAAAGTACACTTACGACGCTATAACGACTATATACATACAGAGCCGCCCCTTCCTACATGCATCCATGATCCAGGTGGGTGCTTCCTTTGAGGAGAGTAAAAAACGAGACAAGTCATCTGACGTCACACTCGTTGCCACAGAGATTGATAGCGTGCAGCAGAATAAGTGAATGAAGTGGTAGAATTCACCTACTCACTTGTCGGTCCCTGCTGGTGTAATGGTACAGCCGCTGCCTTTTAAGGCAGAGGCTGAACAGTGAACTGAACAGTTTTTTTTATTGTTGATTTGTCATTTTGCACTAAAAATAATTCCTGCTGGTGCACCTATTTGTGATAGTCATTTTGTATTGGGGGAGGAGGGGGGTCCTCCAGAGCAGCCCTGTAGTTAGCAGGCTACTTCCTGGTTCATGGAGGATAACAGACAAATGATGGTGATGCTGTTAGGATTTTAAGGGATGGACAGTTAAGTTGATGCCATAAACACCCTCTTTTACACAGAGAGCCTGCAAAATAGTCCTAACAGCAAAAACGGCAATTTGCCTTTTACACAGAACGAAGTGAAGGTGACATAACTGAAGGCTTTTGTCACTTGTGGTGAAAAAGGGGCAGATGCATTTGAAATGTTTCTGATATTTGTCATTTCTTTGAAGTAGCTTTGCGTGGTGACTGAAAGGACAAAATCTCAGGTACAAGCGACCAAAATTTGTTTTCTCCATAGGGTGACTGGGCTCTCCCTTAGAGGTACTGTAAGGTGAGAAGCACTATCATCCAGGAAAACCTTGGACTAGAAGTGCTGCTCCTCCGCATTGAGAAGAGCCAGTTGAGGTGGCTCGGGCACCTGGTTAGGATGCCTCCCGGACGCCTCCCTGGGGGGGGTGTTCAGGGCACGTCCAACTGGTAGGAGGCCTCGGAGAAGACTTACGACAAGTTGGAGAGACTATGTCTCTCAACTGGCCTGGGAACACCTTGGGATCCGCCGGGAGGAGCTGGACAAAGTGGCCGGAAACAGGGAAGTCTGAGCTTCCCTGCTTAGGCTGCTGATCCCGCAACCCCCACCTCAGATAAGCGGAATAGGATGGATGGATGGGTAATTTGTTTGAACTGCCTTTTGTTTTTAACCGATGGAAAAAAGTAAAACAAAAACGTAAGTGCTTTTACAAAGTGGCACAGCACAGCTGATAACTAGCTAGGGTGGCCTTTAAAATTGAACTTTTTAAATTTACACCTGTGACCCCTGAATTTGTTCCATTTATGAAGAAGAAAAAATGTTTTTCTTAATTTGGATAATATTTAGAGTTGGCCCCGGGGCTTCCGAGTTTTCAGTTTTTAAATATTTTGCAACTGATTTCCAAGTTCTTTACTGAGGATACTTTCTCATTCAAAGTTGATTAAATCCTATACTTTCTTTTTAATTCTGTTTGTAATTTCATGAAGATCTCATCAAAACAAATAAGATTTAGTTAAACAGTGCAGCACCTTTCGGCCTTTCTTCTGTGTTCCGTGTTGCAGAGCCTACAGTACATGTTGGTTGTTATGACTGTGGAGTTTTAAAAAAGAGGTGCTTTTGTCATTAGTTTCAGTGTCCTCTAATGCCTGCTGCTGATTAGAAAGATGTAAACATGAGCAGGGAACAATGTGTACGTAATTGGCTCTTACGTGCCAGAAATTATTGATGCTAAAAGCCAGGCATTTGGATACTTCGTGCACCTGCAAAATGTCCAAAGTCCAAAATGCTAGCTCAGTAGCAGTGAAAGCTGTGTCCAAAGTCTGGGCGAAAACAAGTATTCAAACACGAAGCAGCCAGCGCTCGATCCAGAAACTTGAGGCCATTTTCAAGGAATGGAAATTGCCAAGGAGGAGGAACAACTTCAGTTTCTCCTGCAAGTCGTCTTAGAACATTGAAAGACATTTGTAGGCTGTGAGAAATTAACCTTAATGGCCAAAACTGGACTGTTAAAACTGTCACAATCAAACTATAACCTTTTTCATATTTGTGTATACTACCGGATAATTCACTTGGATAATATAGTTACTTGGATAAATGTTACAACTTGAGTGTGGAAGACTTTGTAAGCCATGCAATAAAAGTGCGATAAAAGTAAATAGATCATTTACACCAAGGTTCAGTCTTTGCGAAGCCAGGGCCACCTCTCAAAATTGTTCAATTACATTTTAAAATGACCATTTTGTCTTTCTTCACAAGTGGAACATATTTGGGGGTGAGAGACTTGACCAACTTAAAAAAAAATGTCATTTAACCAAAGAATCACCCTCCTAGACAAGCTGCTGCTTCTGCGTGCTTCCTGGAAGTGCTGCCGCAGCTCCACCAGATGATGTATTGTCATAACCAAAGTCTCCTTAAAGACGTTGTCTCATCCTCTGTGATGTACTGTAGGTTCTCTTGAAAAAGTAAGTTCAATGTTTTTGTTTAAATGAAGTTGATTTTATGGTTCCTTATTTCAGATCTTGCAGCCAATAGCTAGGAGTTCTGGGCCCCATGGAAAAACAAATCATGTTGGCCCCCCCTTTTTGATTTTGAAATAATTACCTATTTTTTGGACCCCATGGCAGTCAGGGGACCTTAATTGTCCTAACTTTTCCCCCTTATATGACACCCCTGGCCGATGGCACTCATCATAAAAAAATGCAAAATTTACAGTTAATCCATGTGATTGGTATCGGTCGATTTCACTAATGGATGATGGCAATCAGCAGCATAAAACCCTGATAGGAGCATCCCTAATACAGGGTAAATCTGCATTCTTTTTCCTCTTGGTCCAAACGCCGAACAGTGACTGTGAGCTAGTTCTCAAGCTCCCCAGAAAGCCAGGTAGTATCTGTGGGAATTACAATTTCTCCATTTTATTGAAGCAGCTGAAGGTTAGCGTTATAAGTGCTTCAGAAAAGTGTAAGAAGATCATTGGCTTGGCCCTCTTCTTGTGCTTTCCTGCTCCAGCAAGACTACTCTGTGGCCTTGTCGCACACGCCCTCTCTCTCGCCTCGCCCCCACACTTTCTGTTCATTCCTGCGGGTATGCTTTGTCCTTTGGCTCCATCTCCGCGCACTTCTATCTCACAAACAGCACTAAAATCCATAACGTAGGGAACGAGGGAGCGCCGTCTGAGTGACACGGTGTTGTCTGTGTGACTGATACCATCGTCCCCCTCCAGCCCAAACACATTAAATCATTCTCACCAGGTATGATGAATTGCAGTGTGTTTACAATGTGTGTGTGTGTTTGTGTGTTATTACAGGTAATGCATGAGGGTATAAGCTGCACAATTGCTCTGATGTGGAGGCGACTGAGCTCTGGTGGCCCGGATGTTTACAACACAGGGGAAGAGCAATGATGGAAAAGTATACAGGGGAATGGGGTCACAAACATCCATCCATTCTTGCGGCTCTTTTCTATAACATGCTGGAAGCAGCTGTCTATCTCAGTGGTGGTACACACCCTAAAAAAAAAAAGTGCAGTGATACCAACGGAGACAAAATAACACAGATCTATTGTGAGGTCTGACTTTTTCGTGGAAAAACTGTTTTTTGATTCAAATTTATTACTCTTTTGAATGCATATTTTTTTGAGAAGCAAAACTCTTTACTTAAGTGACCCCACCAACTAGCCGGAACTACTTTCCTCTACACCGAAAAATGACCAGAACTCAGCTCATGGGATGAAGTGGGGGGAAAAGTCATGGTTGATGCACTACACTGCTGATACGGATGTCATACGATTTAATTTTGCACTATCCATATAAGAGCTGCGCTGGACAACAAGTTGACAACCCAGGACTTTTAGCTTGCTGCCTAGTTCTGCTCGACTTAACTCTCATTCGGTGGGGATGTGTGGTCGCGGGTTTGAGTGTGTGACCACCGTTACATAAGTACATAGTGTACATCCATCCATCCATACATCTTCTAAACCGGAGTACCTGTAGAAAACACAGGCACGCACGATGTGAACATGCACACCCTGCACAGAGCTGCAGTGTGAGTCGTATGCATATTTAATTTTAAGTACAGAAGTGCACTATCCAAGTCTCTGTGTTGAAACTTTTGACCCTTTTGGCCCACCATTCTTGTGATTTTTATTCCAATCCAAGTCACATGATGTTTGTTTGTGGCATAGTGCATCACTCCTGCCATTTACATGTGCTACACAACAATACTTAATATGTAAAAGTTACTACCATGTTGGACAGAGACTCTAATATGATGAGCACTGTTACATCTGTTCCTTTGTCACCCCACATCGACCCTCCCATGCCAGGCCACTGACTATCATGTGGGAGGAAGGTTCCTGAGAGAACCCACGCAGAACACAGGCTAAATATGCAAACTTCATAATTCCAAACCAGGCCTAGACCTTCTTGCTGTACAGTTCATCCGCTGTGCTGCCTGATTATGTCAATATAATCAGCTATTTCAGGGAAACCACCCATGCATAAATACAAGTGTGTAGTTTTGCACACTTTTGCACACTACGTGCAAAAACTGCACCCCCGCCCCCCCTTCCTGTGAGCACGACGCACACACGGAATACCGGGGCATGCCCGAGCGACGCGTCCAGCTGTCAGCTCCGCTTCTTCCGGCAGAGAGACCTTGTGACTTCATTACGAGAGAGAGAGCCGACCAGGCATCGTCGCATGTGACACATAGGCAGTGTGTGCGTGTGCGTGTGTGTAGCATGTCAGCCTTGTTGTGGCCACATACAGCACGACAATCTGTGCAAAGCCCACCCCTCCTATGTAGGCAGCCATGCGTAAAGCAGCAACATATTAAATATTCCATAATCCAATGATGCAATAACAGCATTAGTGCGGCACGAATCACCATCGTCATCACTGTAGCAAGCGTTGCAGCCCTGCATGCATCCTCTCACTCCATTTTGTCTCTCATTTGACCGTCAGGGAAACGAGGGGAAGCCAAGGAGGAGTCTGGGGGGGGAAATGCAACCACTGTCCAACGTAGAGAGGCCTCAACAACAGGACGATAGTGTCCACAGTGGGCACCATCAAGCAAAATATGATGCTGCACAGTCGGGCTGCAAAAACTTTTCACCCTTCCTAACGTTTAAAACCAATCGATTACCTGACTGTGGTCCAGATCTGGATCTAAAAATAACCCGCCTATGTAGGCCACCGTGTTGAATTAGCAGGCACATGCATAAACATTACGTGCACATTTTAAATAAAAGATACTATCAAGAACCCACCCCCCCTTTCTCGTAGCAGCATCCTTTTCACCCTCCCTCCGCTTCCATCGTCGCAACATCAGCATCCCGCCAGCACACATGCAAAGATGAGCATCTTTTTTACCTTTATGTCTGCCTTTCGCTGTCATCGTCACACTGCTTGGTGTTTCATTGGAACAAGGTGCTCATCTCTATCCCTCCCTCTCTCTCTCTCTACACTCCGTGGGTGACTCTGGAGGGTATTATTCAGTAGCAGCCAACCACCGCTAGGAGTGGTACGCGCATTGAGAGACCACCACGTCCACCCCCTCCTCTGGAAAATGGGGTATTGCCTCAGTGGGAAGTGGATTGTAATAGAATAGCGAGGGGAAGACCCTGATTGTAGCGTACGGAGCGGGATGCACCCCACCCACAACCCTCCCTCCCCTAAAAGGTTCGCAAGCACATGCACTTTTGTTTATTGTGAGCTGCAAGAGGAACGCACACATGCACGGTATAGCTGCCGTGCATCATTCGCCATGCCTACATTTCATCACCCGGTCCGCGGGACTTGCACTGCAGTCGGACATCCTGGAGCCAGTGACGAAATATGTGCGTGCGTGTGTGTGTGTGTGTGTGTGTGTGTGTGTGTGTGTGTGTGTGCAGGAGAGGAGGGTCCTCCTGCTGCAGGCGTCGATAATACGAGTGGCTGTTGGCTGCTGCAGTGGTATCACTCGGTGGAGTGTCCCTGCTCCCTCGGCCGGGGGAAGCCTAGGCGGTTATCACGGTGCTATAGTCGTGGCATGCTAATAAGACTCTGTAAACGGGCAAAGACAATGATACGTGTGGAATGACGCCACTCCGTGCAAGGATGTGCAGCTGGCAGCTTGGCAACACCCCGGAATGGCGAAAGCAGGAACTCCCACGCATATTCACACTCGTAATGCACAATGCACGCAGCCGGGTTTTTACTGCCATCATGTGGAGGCTCACATTTACAGGACAGCGCAAGGTATTCCCCTCATACAGCTGTGAAACCCTATGGTCATGTGATCTACAGGCTTCCATCCATCCATTTTCTATACCGCTTCTCTTTACAGGCTTGTCTTTATTTAATAAGAAATACATTGATAGAAATGTAAATGTTAAATAATGATATGGGAGAGTCTTTCAGGCATGTATGAGTGTAATACAATGGTTGAAATACTATTGAGAAACTGCTAATATCTATTTATTTATCTGCGCTGTACAGACTGATCTCAAAACTGAAACCAGGTAAATGCAACAAAATGGAGAGCTGTGAAGCATACAAGCATATTGCATGGTGAGTACAATAAATTTGTACATGTTGACATTGAAAGTACTCCCTGCCTCTCTCACCCCCCCCCCTCCCCCCCCCAGAAGCACTGGTGTAATACATTGTAGAATACGATAACTTACCATGCTTATACAGAGAAAATATGTGCACTTTATGCATTCAAACTAAATAGATGTAAGTTTATGTGTTAGAATTGCAATAATATATTTCTCAGGCCTGTTTATTGCCTTAGGCATGTTTAACACAGTCTTTCCGTGACACGTTGACTTCAAAAATAATTTTCCCATTGGAAATAATGTAAAGTCAACAAATCCGTTCCATAGTCAATCTGTCACCATCATAAAGTTTAACATTCCTAACTGTCACGCAAGTTTAAAGAAGAGGTCAACTCTAAATCATAAAAGTTTAAAATAATAAATATACACTACTGATCAAAATTTCAAGACCAGTTGAAAAAGTGCAAGAATTTACATTTTTGCACTATTGGATCTTAAGGAGGTTCTAAGTTGAGGTTCAAAATTCAAAAAATAAGAAATGTTTTAAGAAAGCAATTTATTGCAAACAAACAAAGTGAAATACGCTGTTCATCAGCTGATGAAAAATTGAAAACCACAGCCTTTACAAGCCAAAATCTTGGCAAATCCTGTCATGATCTCTTGATGGCAAAGGCAAAAAGCTTTCTCTCTTTCAATGTAGTCAGATTGTTGACTTGCTAAGCAAGACCTCTCACAGCACATCATCGATGGTGAGGTTGGACCCAATAAAACAGTCATTTGAAACTTCCTAAAAGATCCTGAGGGTTTGGGAACAAAAAAGTCAAGTGGTAGACCCAAACATTTTCACCGGCCCTGAGCCGGAGGATCAGATTCGCTGTCCGTCAAGACACAAGACGATCCTCGGCCCAATTGAAGATTGTTACTGGTGCCGAGAGCAGTCCAATAACCATCAGAAGGCAACTGAGAAGGGTTTTAAGAACAAAAAAATGTCTTCAAAGGCCTCGTCTACTTCAACGCCACAAAATTGCCCATTCAGAATTTGCAGGAGCGCACCAAACATGGGACATAGAAAGGTGGAAGAAAGTTTTATTCTCTGATGAGGAAAAAAAGTAACCTTGATGCTCCTGACGGATTCCAACATTACTGGCATGACAAGGAGATCCCACCTGAGATATTTTTCACACGGCACAGTGGAGGGGGCGCCATCATGATCTGGGAGTGCTTTTTCCTTGAATGGATTAATGGAGCTTCAGGTTGTGCAGGGGCATCAGACAGCAGCTGGTTAGGTGGAGATGTTGCAGGGGACTGAAGGCCCTCGTCTGTGTGCTAATGACTTTTTCAACAGGACAACGCTGCAGTTCACAATGCCTACCTGACAAAGTACTTCGTCCAGAAGAATAACCTCACTCTTTTGGACCATCCTGGGTGTTCCCCTGATCTAAATCCAATTAAGAACATTTGGGGATGGATGGCAAGGGACGTTTACAAAATTAGACATAAGTTCCAGACAGTGGATGCCCTCCTAACTCTGACTGACCCCTCGATTTATAGCAAATCTTTTGGTCGTGCCAAACGGAAATCTGATGGAACTATTTGCATCAGCATATAATGTTTCAATAGATTTCTTGAACATGTCACCAAATTTAAAAACCTCTAGAGCAGAGGTCTCCAACTCGCGGCCTGAGGGCCATTTGCGGCCCACTGTGTTATATTTTGCGGCACACGACTTGACATTCAAGAGTAGTGTAAAAGAGATCTGAGCTAGGCCACCGGTACTCATAAAAAGCAAGTCTAAGGCATCACGGAATTATAATAATAAGCTTGTCACATACACAAATGAACGGGTGGGGGGGTCACTAGACAGAACACGACCTACAATCGTGGTGCTAACACATAAAAAAAAATGACAGCACAACATATAACAGGTTAGTAAACACCCATAGGGCAACTACTGCTATGGGGACAAATGAGCATCTCTAAACACATAACTTCAGCAGTTCTTTGCAAACCACTTACCACAATGCATGCTGGGAGCCGGCATCGCTTCAGATTAGGGTTGTGACAAAATATCTAAATATCCACCTATTATTAAATTATATTAAACCCTACTATCGATTATTGATACCTTTTGCCATGTATGTTTTTTTAGATTATTATTATTACAATATAGGCAATACAGTATATACAATACATATAACTTGTTTCACTGTTACTTCTCAGTGAGTCGAGTGAGCATTTTACATGTCATCTAGTATGACCTCTTCGCAACAGCAGCAGAAAATTGGTCGGAAATACAGAAGAAGAAGAAAGAAAAGCAGAAGAAAAAAATACACAAAAATGGAACAAGAAGGTTTGTAGAGTAATACTGCCACCAAGCGGCGTGTTATGTGTATTGTAGGTGTTTTAGTGTATGCAATGAATTTGTGTATGTAATTGATATTTATTTGAATACACAATAGATAGAAGTTTGTCTTTCCTTATGTGTGTGAATAAACTAAATGGATAGATGCATAGTGTAAGATAATAACACCTTAGAGTACAGCTGTGTTTCCAACTTATGTTGAGCCAAGGAACATATTTTACATGAGAAAATCTCACAGCAGACCACCAAACAGAAATACCTTATAGCCACCCTTACCTACAGGCAGAACACATGCTGTGTGTAGCGCCCCACTATTATTTTACACGAGGGGGTGCATTCTCAGCAAATGCGGAAAGGATGCGCATCGCTGCCATGAGGTGTGCACAGAGCACCAAGTCAGCCCGAGTTATTTAATATAAAATTTGTTATTTTATATTGCCACAAAGTTTTCATTTTTATTTCAACAGCATACCTATTTTGTTTTGACCTTTTCCTTCTTTAACGTGCTCCTGATTCGTATCTACCTCTCCATCTGCATCCAATGGCCTGTAGATGCATCTGTGTACTGTGGACTGTCAATCATGTGGCAAAGCACGCGGCGTCAGATTACTCAGATTACTCATCTCTTTTTTTTAACTCTTTTAACACCATTTTGAATGACACATACTCAAAAAGAAGAAAAAAGCCCAAATGACAATTTTTGGATGAGTATATTGTCCCTGAATAAGACACAAACACCCCCACCCCTCTGGTTTTGTCATGTTTCAGATATAAAGTTGAAATGAGGAGGACTAGACTCAATCAGGACAGCATTAGCTGTATTTCTATCAAGCCATGTCTCAAAAATAAAATCAACATTCCCTGGGCCCCTGGTTGATATGAGGTTTAGCAATGCAGAGGCCCTTTGTGTCCTAGACAACAGCATTGATGCTGTTGGGAATAACGGCTACGGGCGCCGGTGGTGGAGGCCGAGCTGGGGGAGCTTTGGTTGATGGAATGGCCTTAGTAGGGAGAGGGGCCCGTTTCTTTTTTGAGGATCAAATCCTTGGTTTAGCCATGTCTGGAGTGAGGGGAACCATTTTAATCCCTGATTTCACTAAACTTTGAAGATGGTCGGGAAATCTCATAAATGATGGTGGAAACAGGAACAGTTGTGAAACATCTCCAGAGGTTGTAGATGCAGCAGATGGGTCCCAGGCCTGTGGTAAGACCTGTGGTGAAGGTGAGGGAGGAGCTGCTGCATCTGAAACCTGATTCTGGAGGAGCTGCTGTGGTTGCTGTGGCTGAATCCTTTGTGGGTCTTTGGGTGGCGAGGCAGGAGATCTTCTCTCGCCCTTCTTCTCTTCTCTCGGTGGTAGCACAGGATCTGGTCCAAGCCCGGGAGGCTGTTATCCATCAGTTGTCTCACTCCACCTCTGTTCAGGTGTGGGCCTTTCCCTTCAAACAGATCCTCTCTTTGCCAGAAGAGATTAAAATTCTCAATGAAGCGCAGTCCTCTGCACTCACAGACGTTAGACACCCAAGTGTTCATCTGAAGTAGCCGCATGAATTTGTTCATCCTTCTGTCGATGTTTGGGATAGGTCCTCTGATGAACGTTGGTATTGCCATTTTATCAATACTCTCAAATACTTAATGAAAGTCTTTTTTTAAGGATTTAGACTGTTGCTTTCTGACATCCACTGCACCCACATGAACTATCAGATGTTTCACCCATCTGTGTTTTGCTAGTTCCTCGGGTATCAGCTTTGTGATGTCAGAGAGAGTGGCACTTGGATAGCTGGAAGTAGCTATTCTGTTTATGTTTATGTTTATGTTAGCTATGGCACCAGAGTATCTTTGACATACTGACACCTGCTGGATCTTAAAGGGTGTGCACCGCTGCTGTGACACATCTCACACATACACACACACACACTAAAATACCACATTTATCATTTCTAGTGCTGTTCGCTGATAGTATAGTGGTATGTATTCCGCCCTTGGACGGCAGGTAGGTCCCATCATGTCATTGGACACCGTGTTTGAACCATAACATGCAGAAAACGATTTTTGTCCCAGTTCACCCTTATTCGAGAGACTCATCTGACAGATTGATTCAATGACCTACTATATACAATAATATTGAAATGATTGCATTATTTTATATCTTTATCGAAGTTTAAAACAGCTTTTATATCTTTAAAATATACAGTCAATAAATAATGAACGTGAATGTGTGTCATAATGTGGAAAGTAAAGTAAAAGTAAAACCAAAACTAAATCAACACTGTAAATTGAATTCAAGTATTAAATTAATTTAATATGAGCTACTTCTGAGGAAGTAGTTAAATATTTATAGACTGTATCTAAACGCAACAAAAATATAAACGCAAGACTTTTGTTTCTGCTCCCATTTTTTATGAGATGAATTCAAAGATCTAAACTTTTTCCACATACACAATATCACCATTTCTCTCAAATATTGTCCACAAATCTGTCTAAATCTGTTATAGTGAGCACTTCTCCTTTGCTGAGATAGTCCATCCCACCTCACAGGTGTGCCATATCAAGATGCTGATTAGACACCATAATTAGTGCACAGGTGTGCCTTAGACTGCCCACAATAAAAGCCCACTCTGAAATGTGCAGTTTTATCACACAGCCCAATGCCACAGATGTCGCAAGATTTGAGGGAGCGTGCAATTGGAATGCTGACAGCAGGAATGTCAACCAGAGCTGTTGCTCGTGTATCGAATGTTCAGTTCTCTACCATAAGTCGTCTCCAAAGGCGTTTCAGAGAATTTGGCAGTACATCAAACCAGCCTTACACATCCAGCATGTTGACCTCCAAGATCGTCTGAGACCAGCCACTCGGACAGTTGCTGAAACGATCTGTTTGCATAACCAAAGAATTTCTGCACAAACTGTCAGAAACCGTCTCAGGGAAGCTCATCTGCATGCTCGTCGTCCTCAATGGGGTCTGGATCTGACTCCAGTTTGTCGTCGTAACCGACTTGAGTGGGCAAATACTCACATTCGATGGCGTCTGGGACGTTTGAAAGGTGTTCTATTCACGGATTACATCACCTCATGTTGCAGCAGGATAATGCACGGCCCCATGTTGCAAGGATCTATAGCTGAAAACGTCCCAGTTCTTCCATGGCCAGCATACTCACCGGACATGTCACCCATTGAGCATGTTTGGGATGCTCTGGTTCGGCGTATAGGGCAGCGTGCACCAGTTCCCGGCAATATCCAGCAACTTCGCACAGCCATTGAAGAGGAGTGGACCAACATTCCACAGGCCACAATCGACAACCTGATCAACTCTACGCAAAGGAGATGTGTTGCACTGCATGAGGCAAATGGTGGTCACACCAGATACTGACTGATTTTTTGAGTCCCCAGTACTGTATTAGTCACGTGACTTTTTCTTAAAGCGATACGCGCACCTACACAGGGTTTCGCTCTTTGAGCTCGACACATGTGCCGACGCGTCGATGTTCCCAGATCCATCACTATCCGACAGCTTTAACAAGGAGACTTTGTTTGGATTACTCCTCCTCGCATGTTGAGAAAGTGTAGTTGCTGGCTTGTCAGATATGTTGGAAAAATGAAAAAATGATTCAAAAAGTTTTGCTTCACTTAAAAGAAAATAAATAAAATCATCTCCAAGACATGGGGAATTCATGGTATTGCACGACCAGCCATTTTCAGTCACTGTGCACTTTATTTTTGCTAAGAGGCTCAAATCATATGGTATGGTATGGTTTAATTTATTTTGAACATGCATACATGTTACATTGGAATACTTTGTTACAATTATATTATGTCAAGTTATATGGAGAAATTAAAATGTGACGTGTATCCGTTGTAACGCGGCACTTACGTACCACAACAGCTGATGTTATATGTTTCATCATATCCTCCTGACTGGAGCGGAACATCCGAGACAAGGTAAAATCAACATGGCACAAATCAGTGAGATTAAGGTTAATGTACCTTACTAACACAACTATAGCCGTGTGGAGGGCTAGCGTTCTCTTAATTATGACTACTGTCAAATGTGTGGCAGTTTATTACGATGGTAATGTGACCATACTGGGTTTATTTAATCTGAAAAACAGCGCTGTGAGTTAATAAGACAGACAACAAAAACATTGTAGTTCACTAATCAGTAGCTGCTCATTTCTAGCAGACAATACTGTGAAATGGAACAAGGATATACTTGTCTCACTCATAATGTGTTCCACTACAGAAGGTGTCTTAATTTTGCTCTGCAAAAACGCAGTATCTTCTAAAGAATATTTGTCTTACTTCTAGTGAGCCTGTCTCCATGATGACATCACTGGGGGATGTTGGACCCCTTGTGTGACTTCAGTTTCTGCTTGAGGATGCTCCGCCCGCACCCAGTTGGGTTCAGTTCTGGAGGAGACGTATGGGCTACTTGATGAACTTCACCTCCTGAGCAAGGCACTTATTTGGAGGTGTGTTTGAGCTTGTTATCTCGTTGCAACCCAGTTTCCCCAAGAGAGGGGCAGCATTCACGCAACCCCAGACCATGACTCAACCAACACCATGCTTGACTGTGGGCAAGACACAATTATCTTGCTACTTATTTGTGTCGCCAGGTATTTAGACAATTATGGCTGTGTTGAGTCATTTCCCATGGGTAGTAAAGCTATACTGCTCTACCAGCTGTGCACTGACTACTCTAATCATAAATTGTTTGCTGAAATGTGAAGGCTGTACTCTCACTCTATTGCTGTGTCGATGGTAATCAGCATGTTGGCCACACAGTCAGGAGATCGGGACGATCTGGGTTCTAATCTCCGTTTGGCATCTGTGTGTAGAGTTTGCATGTTCTCCCCGTGCGTGCGCGGGGTTTTTCCGGGTACTCTGGTTTCCTCCCACATTCCAAAAACATGCATGTTAGGTTTCTAAATTATCCATAGGTATTAATGTGAGTGTGAATGTTTGTTTGTCAATATGTGCCCTGTGATTGGCTGGCGAGCAGTCCAGGGTGTACCCCGCCTCTCGCCCAAAGTCAGCTGGGATAGGGTCCGCGACCCCAGTGAGGATAAGCGGAATAGAAAATGGATGGATGGAAGGATATTTTCCTTTAGTCGGTAAAGTTCATTTAGATAAGAGAGCTATGTTTTGATGCAGGTTAAATAAAAGGCCATCGTTGCTTTTGTGTGTGTTTTTTTGTTGAATTTATACACCACCACAGTATATTTGAAATAAAAGATGTTATTTTAGTGTAACTTTCCCCTTTTAATTTCAAACTTTCACAAAGAAATGACATTTAGTATTTAGGAGCCACCGTAATTTCCAGGAAGTCAGCTTCTAGAGACGCACAAGGATGAACCTAGGGTTTGAATTGAAGTTTTTTTAATTCATGCAAATATATTCAACATATTCAACATTTTCATCTCTCCAAACCTGTCCAAATTACATATAAATCACATTATTATTAATAAAAGTTAACTTAAAAAATAATCAGACTTTAAATTAGTATGAATGCTAACCCAATCTTTCATAAGGTCAACTTTTACATTGATGGTTTTCCAAATGCTTTTAGACCATCAAAGGATACCGTACTCAGGTTGAAGGATTGGTCTTACATGCTAATGCTCGCTAGCACACTACATACAAGCTTGCGTTTGAGCACTTCTAAAAAGGGTCTACCTACGCGCACAGACACGTTTACTTCCGTCTTTACCTCCTATATGGCTTAAATAATGTCAAGTCAAGCCTTTAGACATAGCTTCCCTGCATTTTACCTCATACGGTGTTCGTGCTAGATGACATTTTGGCTCTGTCTGACATCTGTAGCTGTCTATCGACAGTGAGTGCTACTGCTGCCAGGAGCCAAAATGATGCTCACATGGCACTTTTATGCGCATGTCGGCCGTGGGCCCCAGAGCGGTTACATACGGTTTCCGGCGTCAGAGATTGGCCTTCAAAATAAAACAAATCAACTTGTATAAGACTTAAGCGCACATTATGGAAGGTGAATAACCAAACTTTTTTTAAATTCGTGTAGTTTGCGACCAGACGTTATAAGGTTTGTTTGAAGTTTTCTGCAAATGAAATTACTGTTGGACTGTTAATAAGAACGTTTTTTGCATAACTAAACATCCAGAGGGAAGATAATTTATCAGTTTACTCATTATTATTATATTAAATGCAATTCATAGTTATTCATGCTTTACAAATATATGTACTTTATCATTTGTATCGTTTACTAAGCCACATGTTTTGTGCGTTTGCTGATATGTAATTGTGAAATGGTGCAACCGGATGTGCTGTCACTGTCACTGTTGTGTGAGCACAGGCCCGCTGTGATTTGGTAGCCGCTGCAGTCAGAGGAAGGACCGCGGTTCTACCCCTTCTATCTTTTAGTTTCGACTCGAAATTTTATAGGTGGCTCCTTGTAGTAGCGATCAGTTATTTGTGTGTACTCTAGTCGTGTTCTATGATAATTACGTCGCTGTATTATCAAGCAACTGAGATCACTCGCCATTTTAATCGCAGGTTTCCACTGACAGCAGCGCTAGCACAACAATGGCTCTGAAAAGAATCCACAAGGTAAGGAAGTGAGCGGCGAGGCCCTTGGATTTCGTAGTTTTGCTGGAGATTTTGTCCCGGGGTTGTGCGTCAGTCGGTTGCGGTTGGGCTTTACTGCAGTCTCAACATTATAATGGTATTGGCAGACGAGCCTGTACATTGTAGCTAACGTTGTGTGGACACCTAGCGACGATAGTTGAAGCAGTGCGCCGCTTTTCTGTGCCTCAAATGGGGCCACCTCGGTCGACACAAAAGTCACCGTTTACCATGGCTCAGTACCTTTAATTTGTCTATCTTTTAGCACGTTTAGCCATCAAACACTCAAATGTTTAAAGTGGTCATGATATCTACAAATATTCCTTCTCCATTAAGCGTGTTTGTTTATTGCTTCATTTCAATATGTCCGGGTGGCTGGCTAACGCGATAAGCTAAGCTAGTACATTAACGCGAAGGTGAAACATTGTGGTACACTCTAATTCTGTCCGTCGTCATATGTGATGTTTGGATATAAACATCCACATGTGTGAATTTAGCTACATTATTTTCTAATATTGTTCATGTTCGTTGCTCTACTCTTGACTGTTGTACAGTTCTAGTTGTTAGCGGCTACGCTAAAGCTAGCTGAAATAGAACGACTATTGTGCTTGCTTTCTTATGGTCTAAATCGCCAGTTTGGGCCTTTTTACTAGCAATAAAACTATAGTAAAAGTCATGTAACAATATTTAACACCAATATGAACAGATGCGATGATGTTAGTATTATGACAGCCCATATATGCAAGGACGGATGTAGGCTAAACTAGTTTATACGTCTGCTGCTTTCATGCTCTGCATTGACAGTTCACGACCTAAACAGACATTAACGATAATATTGTGTTGAAACGCTGTTAAATGCTTGTGTTTTGCACCGTTTGACAGCGACACCATAGCAAGAAAGTGTGAAAAGCTATGAAATGGTAGCGGGCCCCGCGCGTCGTTCGCCTGATGTCGTGTTTGTGACAGCAGCCTCAGGAAGACATCATACAATTTCTTAGCTTGTGCAAGCATATTGTTGTTTATCTGGTGTTTGTTCGCCCCTTCTACGTTTTGACCAGTTTTATAATTTCCTCGCTTGCCGCCTTACAGTATGTTGCCATAGGAGCTGAGACAGCGAACATGACGCTATCGTTTGCAGAGCTGCACCGGCTAGTGACAACCAAGAGTCTTGGCTGTAATATTACCAATTTTGTTGACAATTTTCTCCAATTTGCCTTGTTTTGTCACGGCCACAACTGGACTAGGCGTATTACATAATGGGGGTCATTTCATGACGCCAGGGTAATATTGGGAAATGCCTTTGCAGGGTATGCACAGTGCATCAATTGAAATTTGACAGATCATATTTAAGACATATTATGGGTTATACATTGCAAGTGTTCAAGTGATGATTTAGTTGAATCCATCTTATGCGCTAGGGCTGCTCACAAAAATCTCAATTACCACTAAAATAAAAATATCTGATTTTTTGAGATATTAATGAAAATGCATCAAAAACACTGTCATTTTACACAAGGACTCGCTGCACTGTTAGCATGACGGCCTTTTCCTTTCGCTATAATGTGCATGCATGTATTGTGGTGTGAGCAAGCATCTTTTTTTTTTTTTTTTTTTTTTTACTTGATGACTTCTATTAATTTCTATTAAGACATTCCCCCATCAACTGGCCTTCCGGGATTTCCCATGAAGAACGGCAGAAAGGCCATTGGCCGTTTTTTTAAAGCAGACAATACGGAGTCTGATAATAATAATAATAATTAAAATGAAAAATATGATTTGTTTCAAGCATAAGCCCTGAACATGGTTTGTATGTGCGTGACAGAAAAATAATGTCAGAGAATCTCAATCTCCATTCTGAGCAAGAAAATCGTGATTCACATTTTTATTTTTTTGTTTTTCAGAACCGTGCCAGCGCTATTATGCCTCTAGTCCGCGATCATATTGTTTTTGTATGACACTGTCTTGTCACAAAGTGTTTTGGTGCTGTTATTTATTATTCAATAATATGTTTGTTGTTGTTTCAGGAATTGAATGACTTTGCACGGGATCCTCCAGCCCAATGTTCTGCTGGACCAGTAGGAGATGACAGTAAGTTTAGCATCACCAGCAGTGTTGCCCAGACATACGTTCATTTGTGGCGGCCTGCCACAAATAAACTAAGATTGCCACAAATAGATTTGGCATTACCTGTTCATCCTTGCCCATAAACACATTATGAGACTATATAATGGGATTGCCAGTGAATGTAGGTTGTCGTTGCAGCTCAGTACAGTAGGTGACGGTGTGCATAATAAATCACCTCATGTTTAACACACTTCATATGCACTTGGTCTGCCGAAGAATAAGAAGACGTAGCAGGAGGGACCAGTGTAGTGTTGCTATATTAAGGAAGTACTCAGATCCCTCTGGAAAAAGAAAGAAAAGAAGAATCTAGTGACTTTTTCTTGTCTTATCGAAAACTTTTTGAGACACTGACATGAAAACACGTATCGCTCTTAACTTATTAAATCCCAGCCATTTTTCAAAAGACAACTCCTTCAGTACCGGACATTTTAGACAATTTTGACAGATTTTTCAAGGCACACAGGTTATTGTGTTCAATGGCTATATAAACATGGAACCTACCAAAAGAAAGATTAGACTCTTGTCTAGCATTAGAAAAAAAGTTTGTTTCTGCCTTTTTCCGTTCTTTAGTAATCAGCAGTAGAACATAGGTAAGTTTCAGGAAAGTATCAGTTTCCAACAAGAAAAGGGAGAAAAACTTTGTGAAAAGATACATTTCAAGCATAACTTTCACTTTGACATCATTGTTTTTGCTCTTGTGACAGCTCAAATATCTCAACAATTGTACCATAACATAAACAACACAAATAAGGGTTGTTTTACATCCAAATAACAATTTATTTACAAATATAACACCATGAACTATTTGCAGTTTTCACATTTGGAAGTATGCGTGTGTGCATGCTTTAAAATTTCCCTACAATATGTAACCTCCTGCACGCTACACTCCACCTTGCTCTTCCACTTGCTCCTTGCTGTCGAGTATGTTAATACATGCAAATGATCCATGCCGAGCTCTTATCAAATGCACTTCTGCCACCTTGTGGCTGTTTTTATGGCTTAAAACTGCAATGACATATATTAATGTGCAGTTGCATCACCACCCCTTTTTGCCTCGGGCAAAAAAATTTAAAAGATATATAAATACGTCTTTGGGTTTGGGTGTTCGGGTTTATAAAAACGTACAAATACGTCTTTGGTATTGAATGACTTAGCGATCAGCGGTGCTGCCATGGGCTCCCCCCCACGTCAAAACACTCACAGGCGGTTCAGTCTTGTTTGTGACATTTAAAAAAAACACAACAAAAACAGCCAGGAAGTTTGTTTCTAAACATTTATTTTGCTTTATGCACTTTTTTTATCCATTCACTGAATGAATGATTACACACTTTTTACACATGATTTTGTACATGATTACTTTTACTTACTTTTCTTGTCTCTCCCACAACCTTATTCCTTTCTCCTACAGCCTCCATTACAATTGCATGCGTGTTGTCAATGGCCAATTATGCAAATTAGACGATGTAATCTAACAGCTGCTTAGCATGCACAATGATCCATTTAAGGCAGGGTTTTTCAAAGTGTGGAACCATAATCACCCCCTCTGAGAACATCAAGCATCTTCCAAGCAGCTTCTTTGTATTATCGTCTTCAGTAACCTCGAGGTTCACACCCTAGTCGTAGTTTGTGTGCTGCTGGAGTACAGTGTTCCCTTGTTTATCGCAGGGGATAGGTTCCCAAAATAGCCCGCAATAAGTGAAATTCACGAAGTAGCCAACTTCCTTTTTTACAATTATTGTATATGTTTTAAGGCTGTAAACCCCTTGCCATACACTTAGTACACTTTTCTCACACAGGCAATGACATTTTCTCACATTTCTCTTTTGTTTAAACACTCAAAAAAATTTAATGATTGACTTACAGGTAGGACACAAGAACTTATCAAGTCACTCTCACGTATTCCACTCCTGTTGCAATCCTTCTCCTTCGAACCGAAGATTCATTTACATGCTAGCAAGCAAGCTAGCAATGACACTGGGAACACGGCGGGCGGCATGAAGGAGAGGCTGTAGACCATTGTCAATCAATCAGGACGCAGAAAACAATGGGCGGTGCAGACAGACGTGAGAGGCAAGAGAGACATTGAACTTCCCACAATGCAGTTCTTCTTAAAGGGCCAGGCTCGGCCTGTAACGGCGTTCAAAAAAAAAAAAAAAAAAAGGAAGCAGAACAAAAAAAATTCTGCAAATCTGTGAAAGGTGAACCGCGATAGAGCGAGGGGACACTGTACAGGAAATATGTTTTTGCTTTGATTATTATTTTTTTGCACACTAGTTGCTCTGCCTCCCCTGAGGTGCTCAGCTGCCCCCCCAGTGAGGTGCGCCTCACACTTTGAAACTCCCGAATGATCACATGCACACACAAGGCTATATTGAATAAGACACTGAAAACATGTTGTTTTGTTTGTTCACATAACAACAGCATTTTTGGAGCCAAGTAATAAAGCATTTTGAAAAGAGATCTCAACTTGGAAGATTTTACAAACATCACAGTTTACATCAGAATGCTAAAAATTATCGCTCTTACTCTGGAGTGTGTACATGTGTGCACAGTTGAGGCATGTAAGACTATGTCTCATTCAGTAGAATTAGATGCAACCTATCATTGTTGGAGCATTTGTGCTTAACAATTAAACCTGCAGTGTACATCTACAGTACAGCTGGCAAGTTTCCAGTGAACTCCCCATAACAAATATAGACGTAAAGGTGCCGATTATATATCAACACTTGAGATTATCAACAAACCTGTGCATACAGACAGCCAGTAATACATGCAGTGACTCCAGAAGCTTCATTTATTACATGAAATAGTAGATTGTCCCATTAATGTACCACCTTGCAATGGTACACACGTCCCTTGTCCCTAGCCAGAGTTGAACATGCAGCCCTTCACAGAATACAGGCCTCCCTTGCTACATGCTTGACTATTGAGTGTAAAGGTGACTATAAGGGTGTTATTTCATGTCTACCGGGCTCTAATAATGGTAAAAAAAATATATTTAGAAGGTTGTAAACAGGTTTTTTATGCCCCAACTTTTCTTTTTTAACATTCAATCCTACTTTGTGGAAATGTACTTATCACTGGTCTGGAACCAGTTAACCGCCATAAACGAGGGATGACTGTATGAGATATTGCCCCTTTTGCTCTGCATGGTACACATGTTGCATTTAACATCTGTACTTTCTATTGATGTTTTTTCCATTGTCCAAAGCAGGAACTATACCAAGTACAGTAGATACTTGCTTTTTGTTGGGGTTACTTTCCGGGACTACTGGCGAATTACAAAAAAACCCAAAACAAGATATGCATATTTTTGACACACAACTACGGTGGCTGCAGTGGTCGCTTTCCTTGCTGCCCTCCATCTCCTCTCGAATACAGTAAATGTTATCTCCAGTGTGTGACCAACAGCCACATGCTGGGAAGTAAATACAGGAGACTCTCGTTCTCCGTTTATTTTTTGTTAGCAACTCTTGTTATGACTAAAGTATTCAATGTGCTTGCTGCTCTATTTTTTTTTTAATACGAAGCCAATCTACACGAGGGCATACACGTAGATCGGCTAGGAACTGAGCCATTGGAAACGTGCAGTGGGAAAGCGGCAATAGTTCACAGAGTGACAGCCTTTTGGTGAGGTTGAGCCAAAGCTGAGCACCACAACAGCATATCAATGAATCCACGCATAATCAGCACGTTGAAATCAGCTTCAACACAAATGCCACAGGGTTGTAATTATGTTCCTTAAACATGATTAAAATGTATGCAACTTATTTTAGGGATCAAAATTCTGGAATATGTTTGCATTTTTTTTTTTGACTTGGCTTTCTCAATCCTTAAATGCATTCCATTTAATTATTTTATTTCTCTGTTAAACAGAGCTACATAACCTCATGCTGTGTTTGTACACCTGGATAATCTAACAACATACGTTTTTTACCTGTATGGCCAAATGATTTGCTCTCTGGTAGCCTTTTGTTGCCATGTTGAAATAACAAACAATTGTTAATTTGTTTGTGTAAAGTCAAATAGTTGCTTTGCCTGTGTTTTTCCCTGCACTCCTGAGCCTTCCTGATCAACTCTGATGTGTTTCAGGTTTTCACTGGCAAGCCACAATAATGGGGCCTGTAAGTATTGTTTGTACAAAACATTCAGGTTACATTTCAGGGCCACTCATGTACGTAGTCTGTTTTTTGTTGTTGTTGTTGTTGTTGTACACGCAGCTCCTTTGTGAATGTGTTATGCTAAATGTTTTTGTCTCTGTCCATTAGAATGACAGTCCTTACCAAGGCGGGGTTTTCTTCTTGACCATCCACTTCCCCACAGACTACCCCTTCAAACCACCAAAGGTAAGCACAACACAGTGCAGGTGGTCGGTTCTTTGACTGCAATGTAAGTCGGAACTTACACTTAAATGAACTCCTATGTCACTCAGATTGTACGCAGAACACATGAAGGGCATATAAAGTACAGTAAAAGTTCAGAGAGATTAAACACAAAAATTAAATGAAGCAGTAATAAGAACAAATCCTTACTCTTATCCCAGTGGTTGTCTACCTACTTAAAATATTGTCCCAGGTTAGTCCCCTCTTCTCCTCCCAGATCTGCTTGTAACAGTGCACGGAATCCATGAAATGATCTTTATCCTTCATGATGGTTCGGACTAAAAAAGAAGCCAAAATTGGTGGCCGTGTCTCCTCTCTGTGTGCTTTTTTATGATATTCATTTTTACTTCCATGATGCTGCTTTCCTTTTCTTTGGTGCACTGCTGCATGAGAGACATAGTGAAGTCTACAAAGTTAACTAATAAGTAGGGATGTATGACCGATACTGGCATAACAATTTAATATTGGTATCAGGTTTTTCCCTATAGTGAAAACGGATAATAAAAAAACTGCTGGGGCCTATGGGCTCCCGTACTTGTCATCGAGGCTTCCATTGGCACCAATACGTGGAAATACTTGATCACGTCCTGTGCTGTTCTTCGCAGTCGGAACTGGGCTGGATATGTTGAAACCACGGCCATGGGTGTGCCACAGATAGCACAGACATGAGCTAACTCATTAGCTTGTAGCGGCACCGACACGGTCTTGTTTTCTCTGTTGTCAGTCGAAATTTTTTTATCCACGTCGAGGGTCACCAAATGTGGAGATGCGATTCACAACGAGTCGAGATAGGTGGCACCAGTTTACTCTTGACTCAACAACAAGCAATAATTCTTTAGCAATACCTGTAAAAGGAAATACGGTACGTAGATACTTCAGTAATCCCCAAGAGAAATGTCTAAAACTATATTGTGGGCCACCACAATGTTTTAATTCCATGACAGGCGATTTGTGATGTTACACATCTGTATCGGTTGCTATCGGAAATTGAGAGTTGTACAATTTTGGCATATCGGACAAAAAGCCAATATTGGACATCCCTTCTAATGAGGGATGTTATTCTTCCTCAGTATAGCTGAGCAGGAACACACTGTACTCACCCGCCCAGCACGAAGCACACACTTTAGGCCTGTCACAATAACAAATTTTGCCGGACGATAATTGTCCCACAAATTGTTGCCGATAAACGATATTATTGTCAACATTATCTTGAGACCATGTTTTCATTAATGAAACGATAATAATGCAAGTACACTGTATCAAAAGCAACTTTTATTTCGCAGGAGTATTTAACATTGCAATTGGCATGTCAAGAGCTTTTTAATTAAACAAGAAAGACAGGAAAAAACCCAATAAACATAAAATGTACTCGATCTCTTTTAGCAAAAATTGCACTTAATAAAAATCACTATTTCTGAATTTGAAACACTGATTCACTTATAGCACCATTGTGTGTGGAATTTGATGTTTACGTTTACTGGGGTGTAACATTTTGTCAGAGTTTGGTCAAAGTACAGGTTTTGGATGTCGCAAAATGTAGGGGATATATCGATATTTTTCAAATATCGATATTTCTTTGAAGCGTGATATCAAAAACAAACATATTGTTCATATTGATATAGACTGCACTTGCGCTGTTAACTCATCAGTGTAAACACTCATGCAGCCTAAGTCGCACGTGCGCACACACAGACACACTAGCATGCTCTGCTAAACTAAGCTAACTAAGCTAAGAGAGGAGTTTCCAGGTGTTTTCGTCACCGTTTTCACATATTTAGTTCGGGAGGGGGCGGGTTAGTGTATGTGAAGACTTTCTGCCACGATTGAGCAGGAAATACTTACCCCCACATTTCTCATGATGACATCATTTCGTTCATGCCACTTTCCGTTCTTATTGGCCAATTTTGCTATTCTCGATGCAATTCTGTTAACACGGAAGTCATAGGGCCCTAAGAGTGCTGCTGCTGTGTGTGAGCCCCGCCTCTCATCACTGAGACAAAGAGACAGAGTGACTGACACAGGAGGGTTCACTCACTCCTTTCATTCCTATAGAACTATAGAACCAACGCACCCTGGTGTCGAGACAGATGCACAGAGTGAAACTTCTTGTCATGTAGCCTGTTTGGTAGAGAGAGAGAGGAGGAAAACGAATGCATGCACATGTCAATTTATCGAGGCCGGCAAAATTATCCACTTTATCCTGTGATTTATTGATTATCATGACAGGCCTACACACACTGCATTCTTGTGTGGCGTGTATTTGTTCGTCGGCGTGTGCTGTACTAGTTCTCAAGCGGGTCTTGTGTTTACGGACCATGGGCGTGCTTTTGTAATCATGCAATGTCATAACACGGAACGTTACCACCTGTACACTGAAAATGACAGGTTCCAGAGATTTACCTTTTCATTGCTGAAAGCGATGTTTCCTGTTAATCTTCGATGTTGACCTCCTTGGTTTGTCTTCTTCAGGTTGCATTTACCACAAGAATCTACCATCCAAATATCAACAGCAATGGCAGCATTTGTCTTGACATCCTGCGATCACAGTGGTCTCCAGCTCTCACCATCTCCAAAGGTAGGCTGTTTTCTCTGACCTGTGCTGTCATAATTACACTACGAGGTTCACTGTTTTAGAAATTATGAAGCCAAGGAAAGTTGGAGTGCTGGATTTTTTGTACTTTGACTGCCAAGACATAGGTTTTGGTTGTGTGCCTTTTATTATTACACTCCCAGAAGAAGAACACACACCAGCTATCTCTTACAATCCACCATCATTTTTTTGTTTGCAAAGAGTAGATCCTTACCAAGATTTTTTTGGGCCATGCAAATTATTTATATCCTTGCAAGGGATGTGTATTGATACTCTGTACCATAATGGCTCTATTGCGGTTCACCTTTCGCAGATTTGCCGTTTCGCAGAATTTTTTTTTGTGCTTTAAAAAAAAATACATTACAGCGTATGAATGCTGTTTTAGGCCGAGTTTGGCTCTTTAAGAACAGTTGCATTGTTGGAAGTGGAGTGTCTTTTCCCTCGTTTGTCTGTCTGCACCGCCCCTTGTTTTCTGCATCCTGATTGGCTGTAGACCATTGTCAATCAATCTCCCCTGTGCCGCCCTGTGTGTCTCCTGTGTCATCACTAGCTTGCTTGTTTGCTAGCTTGTAAATTAATCAACGGTTTGGAAGGAGGACTGCAGAAATGTTTTAAAAAGGATACAAAAATCCTACAGTACAGCGGAACGGCGCCAGAACGAAAAGGCACGGTCACAGGAGAAAAATACGTACGAATGACTTAATAATTTCTTGTGTGGTTAATCATTAAAATTCAAACAAAGGTTTGAACTTCTTTAAGAGTGTTTAAACAAGAGAGAAATCTGATAGAATGTGAATGCCTGTCTGAGAAAAGTGTATGGTGAGGGGGTTTACAGCCTTAAAACATATGTAGTCATTGTAAAAAAAAAAAAAAAAAAAAAAAAAAATGAAGTTGGCTACTTTGCGGATTTCCCTTATTTCGGACTATTTTGGGACCCTATCCCACGTGGCAAACCAGGGAACACTGTAACCAGACCGAAAAACTAGGTCGATATCGGTTCCTTGTTTCGGTACCGCTAAATTAGTAACTGTTACTATTCGTTTAATAATAATTGGCACCGAAATGAGGCAAAAAACAGGTATAGTTACGCTCTACCTGTCAGCCCCTGCAACAAGTGCATGAAGGTGATATTGTGCAAGTAACATTGTGTACGTAACTTCATTTTGCTCGTTAATACAGTACATGACTCTTGTGCAATATGTATAATTGACAATTGTGTATCAATTGTCCATTTCTGCTGGAATTGTACAGAATGTATGCACTTGAAGTACTGTAAAACGTTGCACATTTTTTGCACATTCCCTGTTTTCTGTATTGCTTCTGGTTTTGCTTAAGTGTGGAACACAAATACACACTTTGTACAGGTAACACAATACAGATGTGCATTAAAAACTATTTAGTAGTAACAACATGCAAGCTTATTCACACACATTCCTTGCTTATGGTATATTTCCTACTCTGATAAGAGTATCATGTAATTATGTTAATTGCCAGACATGTAAAGTTATTTATATTTTTTTATATACATATATGATAACTTAATGTTTTTATAGTTAAGGTCAATTATTGCCACTTGTCATTCGCCGCCTCTCTACCAAACATGCTATTCTGGATGCTGCTTTAACTACTGTCGTGTCCTTCCCAGTTCTCCTGTCCATCTGCTCTCTGCTGTGTGACCCAAACCCGGATGACCCCTTAGTACCGGAGATCGCCCGTATCTACAAGACGGACAGGGAAAAGTATGTCTTCTCATTCATTCACATTGTTGGTGTGCGGGATTTTATTTTTGTGTAGAGGTGCTGCATCACCTTCCAGTATGCTCTGACTGGTTGCCAAGAAGCAGACTCTTTTTTTTTTGCTTTGCTGCAGTGAAAGAGCAAGTCTAAACTAATGTGCTGACTTTGGCCACAACATACAGAAGGGTGTGAACCCTTATGAAGTGGCAGCCAGCTGGCCGATGTTGCTTCTGCTTCAACCAGGGAGAATAATGACCGAACACAGAAGAGACTGTACCAGCACTTACCGTATTTACTCCAAACGTGGCCTCACTCTAATACAGGGGTCACCAACGTGGTGCCCGCGGGCACCAGGTAGCCCCCCACGACCACATGAGGTGCCCGCAAGCCTGCTTTTCATTCAGGTTTTCAGTTAATAATGAAAGAACAGTAGAAAGAAATGCATTCTGTAATACAAAATGTGAGTTGTGGACACCAGCATTTTGTTAATATTCTGGTAAAACAAGCATATTCGCTTTGTTTGGGTTTAAAATAAGCTCTGAAAATAAATGTTACAAAAATGAGTAGCTCTTGGCCACTTTCATTTTGTAAAAGTAGCTCTCGCAAGGAAAAACGTTGGTGACCCCTGATCTAATAGACGTGTCACAATTAACCGTAATCAATGTAAATGAATAAACACAGAGCTTCAGATAGACGTCCTTACACACTAATATACATTCAAAACATACAATTTTATACTTTATTTATAACCTGCAAGGCATGCTGGGTAACTTCCGGCAGGGGAAGTGTGCCTGGGCTTCCCTGCATGCCTTGTGGGTTCTAAATGACTATACCATAGTATTGCTTTACATGTATATTATTGTGTAAGCATCTATTCGTCCTCTTGCTGAAACAACAAAAATGAAAGATTTCTCTCCTTTGTCTGTTTCCAGGTACAACAAAATAGCCCGGGAATGGACACAAAAGTATGCAATGTAGTGTTGGAGCGGGATCATTGCCAACCAGCTCTACGGCAAAAGTTTGGGGAGCTTGAGATGTAAAGAGAAAACAAACAAAAAAAACACATTCAAACAAATGAAAAAGTTTCAAACAAGATCTTGTTGGTTTCCATTGGAGTGCTTTCATTGAGCCACGCCTCCCCCTCACCAGAGTACCTGTAAAAGTCTCTCGACACCCCGCCCCTACCATACGTGTCGTCCCTTTGTTTTCATCTGTCTTGTTTCACCCCCTCCCTTCCTCACCTGCACACCCTCCCATGTACTAACAGCCAATGTGCAGTCGTCTTTATTGTGCCCCCCCTCCACTCGGTTCTTCATTCCTTTATTCTGTTTTATTTTGTCTACAAGCAGGTTTGGCTGTCGCTGCCTCCCCCAGCCCACTCTTACGTCCCCATCCACACTCACCCCAGATGTCCATCACTTAAAGCATTCCTTTGAGCATCTAAACTTCTGAGGGGACCGTTTTCTTTATTTTCCTTTTTCGGGGGAGGGGCACAATAACTTGGAGGGATTTTTACACACCTTTCTTGTTGTGTTTTTCCTTTTTGATTTCCATCTGTCGAGAAAGCAGACTGTCAGCGAGTCAGAGGGCACTCTGTTTCATTTATACAGTGAAAACTTAATGAATCGTCGCAGGCCATTAGTGGTCTTCTGTTGGATACTATGAAATGACTTGAATTTATCTCCACATTTCCTGCTCCTCACACCTCCCCAAGTCGACCCATTTGTACACAGACACACACACACACACACACACACACACACACACACACACACACACACACACACAAAGAACAAGTGCAACCCCGTGTCCACCCCCACAACTACCTCCATTTTTGTTTCTTGACAAAGTGGAGGTTCCAGACCAGGTATTTAAGCAATTCATTTTTTCTTAGTTCAACCTATGTTTTTACCCCACCCTTCCCACCCATAACTCTTTAGGTTGTTACTTTTTTCTTTTCGTTATATGCTTTTTTGTTAAATTAGAGGCTAACATCTTATATGGCTCTGGGACTGGCTTGGGCTCTGAGTGCGAGGAGAACACACTCTTCTTGCACAAAACCTCTGTATATTGAATTACCTGAGAGGCTCGTTGAGCTTTGTGTGTTGATTAAACTGTGTAATAAAAACCTGTGACTCCTGTGTTGACTCATTCTAACGCATTTTTTGGGAGGACATGGGAGGGATATTTAATAGCAGGGTATACAATAATTGTATTGTATTGTGCGATCCCTTTACTGAGATGCCAACATTTGGTGTTTGCAAACGAGTAGGTTGTATAAACTCACTGACCACATTTAAGTACGCCTGCACAGTAGAAAAAAAGACTGCACTACACTTGGTTGACAAAATAGTGTCATTTGACAGTGATTGTTGCAATACATTAGACACACCTTTCGCATGATGCAATACACTTACACTGTTAAATGAGCGCTCCTGACTGTTAAGTGTTTGCAAACACCCTTTACATGTTTATCTGGCGCCGCCTTGCGTTGCCTCACGGAATACCATCGAGCTCATTCGTCAACTTTCTGCTCTTTCTGTTTCCAAATAAAGACGTCCTAAAAATATTGTGTTTGGTGTTTTATAAGCGACTCATTCGCTTAGTGAGTTGTTATCCTGAAAGAATAGGCAAACGATTTCTCTGGAGAATAACCTTACCAAAGATGGTATTTGTCAAGCAAGTTCCCTTCCCTAACTGTCATGCTAGTCGCGCCCAATCAGGCAACGTTTGAAATTAATACAGCAACTGAGCCAAACAATTGAAAAATATACACCATGTACTCACTTGTAATTTGTTTTTAAATGCCGCGGAAAGCCACTGGCACATGAGTACCTTGAGTTATAGCCATTAGATCGACATTTCCAGGTTTTTATACTGTTCCAAATAGCGCCAAAGCGACACCGGAAGTGATGTGAGGGGAGTGATGAACCCACTTTTGCCTTCTCTGTGACGTCTCCTGTTGTAGAGTGACGCAGGACGAGCTCGACACAACGCTCCCAGAAAGAGAACAAGAGTTCACTTACTACGGTGCCATTGACCTTGCTCTGCAGCACTCACAAATACGGCGTCCGGAGAAACCATGGCCGTTTCAAGTTTGCCACAGTTGTCAGCCAACTCGGGAATGAGGCTGTCAAAAGGTAAACGCGTTTACCTCAGCTACTAGCATGCTAGCATGCTTAATGCTGACTCCAGTTCCGTTAATGTAGTCAAGTGGCAGCTCACGTGACTTTTGTTTGCGTACGACAACCGGATATGGATTCAGTCCTTAAAATGATCCACAAAGCCAAAGTTTGTGTTCAACTACCTGCAATGGTGGCTACCAGCCACTTGGGTGTGTTAAAAGGCCACGGAACCATATATAGTTTCTTAACGGTCATCTTGAAGGTGATCCACTTTCTTTCCGTGTCTTGGCCTTCTGCCTCCCGGGTGCAAAAGGCTCATCACGGGACCTGTTAAGCCAGTCATGCGGCATGGCGGCGGTGCTCGTGTGCAGACATGATCTCCACTGCCTCCTTTAAAATCTCCACTTGTAAAGCCTCTGGCACGTTGCCTCTACAATGCCTTCCGTCTTTTAGTTCTTGATCATGTTAGGGTCGTTTTATGGCAGAATTAACTGAATTCCTTAAAGAGAAAATGTACATTACACAGATATGGAATATGGAGTTTCTCTTGTGATCCTATTCTTTACTGACACAAATCCATAATAAGATGAGCATTATAGATGGCATCTTAATGGGATCCAGCTTAACAGGTGTAACTGCATTGGCGTCTCTCTTCTGTCTGTTCCGATGTGCATATTCAGCGTGCGTTTAAAACAAAGTTGCTCTGCTAGATCAAACAGGTGCACCGAGATCTACCTACAAGTGGACTCTAGTCCTGACTGAGGCAAGTGTGAATGTCGATCACACCAAAACACTGTGGTCACCAAATTTGACTGCAACCAGGCGGTTGTTAGCAAAATCCAAAAGAGATCTGAGTGAAAATGATCCAAAGTGACCAAGTAACTTTTTAAAATTCACGTTTGCTTGCTGCATGTGTCTCTGCAGAGCATTTCCTCGTAGCAGTGCCTGTGGCAGTGGTCGCAGCCGTAGGCGGCTTTCTGGTCAGCCGTTACCTGAGTGGGCGGAGCTGCAAAAAGGGGCTGGTGAACACGTGCATCAACAAAGATAGTCCCAAAGTCGTGCACAGCTTTGACATGGAGGACATTGGCACCAAGGCTGTGTACTGCCGCTGCTGGAAGTCAAAGAAGGTTAGCTTGGAGCCACGAGTCATTGCTCAATTGCAAGAAGAAAATGATCCATTACTCAGGGGTTGATGAATTGTGTCTTGAACAATTGAGGCAACATGGAGTGCACTACTTGCTGCAACCAGCAGAGGCGCTGTTGACTCAGTCGCAGCATGTTGGTATGAAAACAGGACCTCATAACATTCAGGGAGGGATTCTTCCATCCCATGAAGAAAAAAATATTTATAATAACAATGTAGTTAATTTTGCTCATAGTCAAGCAAATTTTGTCAAATTTCCATTGTCTCTTTTTTAAAAATTGTACTAATCATGCATTCAAAAATCTAGTGTAAGCGTATGATACCTTGTTGTAGTATATTATGGTATACACATTTTTGTAGTTTTGCAGTATCTAAACTGCAGGCATTTTACTTTTCTTAATGTCATACAAGCGTAAGGAGAAGTTAACCACCCTAAAACATATAAACAATCAATCTACCTTTTAAATAAGTGACGGGTGTTACTGCTTGGAATGCGAGTCTGCTAACTTTTAACTTTAATAATGATTTGGATTGCATGTAGAATGCAAAACGTAGCTCTCTTGGACCACATAGTCGTTTATTAACAAGTATATTATTAGTTTGTGTATATAGCAAAACACAGCAGCAACAGAACCAATGTTGTAATTGCAGTAAGGCGCAAACTGCCCAGTCAGCATTAATGACTTTATGGTCAACAACAACAAAAGTACAGCATGTGTAACACGCACAAGTTTCACGCCAACAGCCAAGTAGCGCAATCAACATTTTAAAGTTCATGCAGAGGTAGATAAAGCTGCCGGATGCTGACCACTCAAGGTACTGCCAGTTTTCAAACTTATTTGTCAGAGGCAGTGTTGACACATGCAACAACAAGGCAATGAAACGATTTGGACAAGACAACCAATCAACCCACTATCAAAATGTGTTAAAAAAAAATCTTGTGCAGTTAAAAAAAAAAAAAAAAAAAGAGGTTGCCTACAGCCACAGCTGTTAATGCCAGTGTTTTTTGAAGTGGTTCTAACCAGAGACCCTGGCGGTTATTTGCTTTTACAGAACATGTCCCCGGCTACTGTAGGAGACTTTGCTGTTAAATGAATATAAACGTTAATTGGAGGTAAATATTGCAAATGCAGTCACAAAATAAATCCCTTGATGCGGCCCGCCACAAATAGATTTGTCTCTACCTAGTCGTCTTCACTCATAAACACATTAGAACACACTTGGTCTGCCGGAGAATAAGAGGACATCGCAGGAGGGATCGGTGTTGCCAACTCAGCGACCTTGTCACGATGTTCAGCAAGTAATCAGACCCGTCTAGGTTCTTTTTCTTTTTTTTCCAAAAAGCGACTTGTGACAAATCTAGTAATGAGACTTTTGGCGATTGTGGCACGTGTCGATCTTCTCAACGAGCAGACGGTGCTGTTGTGGGTCCCTGCCCCATCTTGAAGCACTCACAGGTTTGTGACATTTAGCGACAGAATAAAGTGTTGCGTATGTATTTCTTTTGTTTTTCATGTTTTTCTACTCACTTCTTGCTGATGCGCCATGGCGATGTAAGCCAATTCGGCCATTACATCATTCCCACACCAACCCACCACGGCCACAAATAGATTGCAGTCCTGTGGGAAACGCTGCATGCGAAACATAAAGTATCTATCTGTCGCTTTCGACCAGGGGTGTCCAAACCTTTTCCAGCGAGGGCCACGTTCTGAAAAATGAAAGGATGCAAGGGCCACTTTGATATTTTGTAAAGCAACACACAGAAAAATGCTAAGACGTTATATGCAGCTCAAGCTTTGTAAGATAGGTGAAATGCTACTAAAAATGACTTTTTACCATAATGAGTTTATTCTTGTAAAATTGCAACTTCATTCGATTATGACTTTTTTTCCCCCGTTTCTGCTGTTTTTTTTTTTAACATTTTCCAACTATTTCATTTAAACTTTCCTCATAAATTTTCTCCTCATAATTATAACTTTATATCTTTTCAAACAATAATGTATTTTTTCTTTATTTCAACATTGTTACTAAGATGATATTTTTCCTCATTTTACAAGTTTATTCAAATAAAATTGCAACTTTTTTCTCATTAGAAAACTATTTTTTTCTCTTAATAGTTTGACTTTATTGTGGTGAAATTTCTGCTGTTTTTTGTTAAATTGTTGTTAAATTACATTTTTAGCCTGTGCTGCGGGCTGATAAAATCACAGCCGCGGGCCGCAAATGGCCCCCGGGCTGCACTTTGGACACCCCTGCTTTAGACTAACATGGTGCTTTGCTTTTCTTCTCTCCTCACAGTTCCCGTACTGCGATGGCGCCCACAGCAAACACAACGAGGAAACTGGGGACAACGTGGGACCCCTCATCATCAAGAAGAGGGACACTTAAGCCAACCAATTACAAGTTGGCGCTCCCACCTACACGCATCCCCCCCCCCTTTGTTCGCACATGATAACAGCGTCTCATGGACATGTACTGCGGGTATTATGTTGTCACGGTAAATCCTCCATAGAATGTGCTACTGCTTGAACACTAAGTGACATTATTGGAGATGTAGGGTCACTGGGTCACTTATAACTGGTTTGCGTGTAAAGGCTGCTGTACGTGTGGAGCAGGTGATGTCAAAAAGGTTTTTGCCACTTTTCTCATTTCAGCCTTAAATGAAATAAACACACACTACCCACATGAATGTTGCTTGTTTTGTCTTGTGCGCCAAAAGCCAAGTGCTTCCTCCGAGCTTGATGTTTGGCTTAAATCGTCAATCTGCTGTAAACTGTGGAAACTTCTGACAAAACGGTATATTTGGCTTTTTCTTTAGATTTTCTACAGTGCTGCGTGTCTGATTAAAGGGGTTGTTCTTCTGTATAATGTAAATAAACTTGTGCAACTTGATGAGCACGCCTTATTTGCCTTTTGTGTGCGTGTGTGTGTGCGCGCACGCGTTCTGCAGTGTCCACCCGCTTCAGTGGCCATTTTAAGACGCGTCAGTATTTGTGGTGACCGCTAGAAGACGCTGTGTTTACACGAGCAGTCGTGTCCAGATCGCGCACGCGAGTGTTGGTGGGGGCCCCTGCTGCTATAGTGACGCGCGCGCGACAGCACGACGTGCACGGCCGCGTGCACGTCGTCTGTGGCTGCGTGCCAGATGCAAGCAGGACTCTCACAAGAGGTGGACTGGACTCTGCATCCCTGTGAGGAGTCACCTGGAAGCAGCTCTTGGGTGGCCACGTTTGTCTAATCATTAGCACCCAGCGGCTAACAACACTGCTATCATATTACGTTCCAAAACTTCTTCATCATCACCTTTTACATATGCAAAACAAGACTATTTAGTCATTTTTAACAATGTAAAGCCTAAGAGGGTTCATTTCACTTATAATACATAAATACAATAATAATGTTAGATTAGTTGAGATTACTCACACCTTCATAAAGAAGCAAAAATAAACTTTTCATTGTTTAATATCTATATGTATGTATATTATACAATGTTTATGCCAGTTCTATCTAAATATTTAGTCTGTTACTCATTTATTTTGGTGATAGTCCTGTTCTTACTATTTACTGGTTATATTTCTGTCATCTTGACTTCTTTATTATATACTCGTTATTACCAAGTAACTATTATAACTACTAGTAACTATCACACAGCTTCATCCTGTTGTCTTTTGTGTGAAAAAACATATCACTATAAGCTAAGTGATCTGAACAAAACACCATCTCAGCTGCGTGTTGTAAGTGACAAATTAGTGTAATATCTAATAATATAGCTCATTAATTACAATAATCATTTATTTTATTTATAGGCACCAGCAATAAAAAAAAATATTTTAAATTAAAAATGAAGCCCTATAAATTCTATATAAAAAAAAAGAAAATGTTAAAAACAATTTGAATTTAATAATTTAAAAAAGTTATCTGTTGCAATTTGGACACCTCTGATCTATGAATAAATATATTATGTATAAAATAGTGTTTTCTAAATACAGTATACAGCTACATGTCAATAAATTACAATATTGTAAAAACAAAAATTATGTGTTTTCAGATTAAGAATTTTTTTTTTACCTTACCTTTCTGACCTTACAAAATACATTCTTGAAATATTTCAGTGTGTGTCGTGAATCTGCGAGCCAAATCGGTGCCATTTGTTTGTCTTTGTTTCATTTTTGTACAAGTTTCATGACCCATTTGACTAACAGGACTGAAAGTAACAGGAGTGACTTTTTAGCATATGATAGGAAATATAAGATAATATGCTGATAGCATGTGACACTTCACACTTCCTGTGGATCATGTGACTTGTCTTCCAAGTTTTGTAGAGGGTAATGTGTTAAGGGTAACACAACTGAGTGAAAACCCAGGGGCACGACTAAAGTGTTAATTTTAACAGAATTATATATATAAAAAAATAAAATAAATAAAATATGTTTAAAAAAAACATTTCTGAAGAATTATAATTATTATATTTCACAGTGAAATCTAATTTTAGGAATCAGGGACAGGTAGCAAAAGCTATTTTTCCAGTGTTTAAGGTAGTTTAAATTAATCTTTTTAAATTGGATTTATTATATATGCAATCAGATCAATGTGCAGGACACGTAATTCAAAAAAACATTAATTAATTAAAAACATTTTACAGTTCATTTTATTGTGAATGTATACATTTTATTTTCTGGAGATGCTAATGGCACTTATTCGGTGGCATGGCCGCCATATAACAGAACTGCAGTAAATGAACTTTTGAAATATAGTGTCGTGTCCTGAGCTGCACCTCTATATATATGATATATTATCTATGAGTGACTTTCCATCTTTGTATTTGAGTGTATTGTGTATGCATGGTGCTAATAATAGTTAGCATACAGTCTAGTGGAGTCTTCCATGAGTGTGTGTGTGTGTGTGTTAATGTGCGGACTTCCGGCCGCATGTTAAGATGTTTCAGTGCCTTTCCGTGGGTCGTCGTGACCGCCACGCCACGCCACGCCGTTGAGTCCACTTCGCATTTTGAGCGACGCCCCCAAATTCCGTGCCGAGTGTTTGCAGACCCTCCGGGACGGAGAGGTGGAGGAGGACTCGGCAGTTCGGCCGTCTATGTTCACCACAAGCAACGCGCCATTACTCCATGACTTCATCCCTCCGTTTTGACAGCGGCGTTCGGACAAGTGTGGCTTACTTTGTCTCCCTCGTAGGTAAGACTATTTCCACGTACTTCCTGGTTGGTTGCGGCTGCTTTGTGTGTTGTTGTCGCCGTTCCGTGCGTGTCGCAGCGACCACTCGGACGGTGGTCAAGCAGCGCCGTGCGTCGTCGTCGTCGTCGTCTTCTTAGGTAACAACTCAAGCAACAAGCTTCGCCATTGTGCTTGTAAAACACCCCGCGGTGATCGCCTGTCCACACATGTGTCCATTGTCGTATTTGTCCACTAACATGTCCGCGGAATATACCCTGCTTCTTTTTTTTTCTTCACAGCCACCGCATCGTTGCGCACCTCGCCACTGCTCGTCGTCGATAGCAGGACAAAAGACAGCCTGTTTTTTTGTGGACGCTTCTCAATTCCTCTGCCACGGCTGGCACACATAAGAGCAGTCGTCAAAATGTATTTGAAAAGCGCGCTCCACATTTGACCTGCGCATATGCGCATATCTTTGCATATTGTTGTCGCTCTGTTATTGATTGCATTGATATACCGTGAAATTCTTAAAGGGATACTAACCCCCTGCATGCGGAAATCACTGCAAACACATGCACTCATGCTCACAGCGGCATGTTTGCTCCTCTTTATTTCCACTTGTTAGGATTGTTTTGTTTGTGTGCATTTTCTTGTCTGTTTTTGTGTTCTTTTCTTCACACTGTTCATGTGTTGCGCCACAGGACTCCACGGCTGCTGCAGAGAATGGGAATAGGGACACAGGCCAAGGCTTGCCATTTTGGCTGAAGTAAGAGGACAGTTGTCAACCCCGCGCCGGCTTCAATCCCTCTTCCCCTCACCTCCCCCGCCCCCCCTCTCCTGCACGCACACAAGGACACAAACCGCCGCCCACATTCACGGCTATGTCCACAGCAGTAGACATTGCTGGCCCTTCCTCGCCAGACCAAGCCAACAGCGGCGCTAAAATCCCCAACGAACCGCTGAGACCTAGCCTCAAGCGTTCCAACCACCCCTACAGCCTCTCCCATTACATCTCCACCCCTTCCCAAGCGATGGACGTCAAAGGCCTCATCCAACCCTCCCCAGCACAGGAGCAGACGGCCCCGCCCGGCCCCACCAAACCTCGCCGTGCCCCTTCCTGGCCTGACATGTGGGAGTCACCCAGCGGGCTCCACCTGGCTCACGCCGCAGAGCTGCTGATGCGAGCCGGGCTGCTAGCGTTGACCCCCACTGCCACGGAGCAGGCCGGCTCAGGTGCTCAGAACAGCCAGCCAACTAAACGGGAGGCGGCGGAGACGAAGGGAGGCAAGGGAGATGCCGAAGGAGGGGGATCCGGGCCTGAGGAGGAGGAAGAGGACTCACCTGGATGCAGGGCAGACATCCAGCCCTTCCTGGGTGCTTGGTTCCCCTTCAGCCCCACTCTCTTGCCTCTCGCTGGCTTTCAGATGGGGGGAGGCCACTGGAGGAGCACGGCTATGGGAGCTGAGGGCATGGAGGGCCTGGTGGCTGAGGGCCACTCCCCCGGTTCTCTGGGCGGGGGCAGCGGAAGCAGGAGGAAGAGGAAGCGCTGCGGTGAATGCGTTCCATGCCGGCGTCAGACGAACTGCGAACAGTGCAGCAGCTGCCGCAATCGTAAGAGGGGACACCAGATCTGTAAATACAGGAAGTGCGAGGAGTTGAAGAGGAAGCCGGGAGGCCCCGGGTTTGAGAGCAGGGTGTCCGCGTTTGACCTCAGAGGCTCCGACTTTTCTTTGGGCCTGGCGCAGGAGAGAAGCAGCGGCGCCTTAGATGGATAATAATGTTTGCTGCAGAGGATCTCGCTTTGGATGATTGTTGTGGAGCTGCAGTGTAAACACACACACACACACACGCACATACACACACACGCACGCACGCACACACACTGGACACCATGTTAACAAGCTGGTTGAAAGACGTGGACATGATGTGTAGAGTGCAGAGCTGCACCTCTGATCAAGAATGTTCTCACTCGTTCCCATCCTTTCTTTTGACAATCAGTGAATTGGAGAGCGAGAGAAGGAGAAGGATACCAATGTGTTCCATGATGACTAATATGTTGTAAATAGACTGTAAATAACGGGAAAAAACAACATTATGTCTTTTTTACATCCCTTTCCAGTTTGGATGTATTGTGTTTCAGCCGTTTAAAAAAAAAAAAAGAAAACAAAAAAAGAGCCAAATGTTTTGTTTCGAACGGGGACTCTCGATTCTGTTGTCACCGCATCACCAGTAAGCGAGTCGTCTAAATTATTTCATGTGCAACTTGTACCGTATAGATCTGTTTGCCCTTTTGAAATAAAAGAAATTGGCCATGTGCGCTTGTCTACATGCTTCGTGTGTGCTAAGGTTGGGCAATAATGCACATTTTGGTGTCGATCCGATACCGAGTAAATACAACGCCAGCAGTGCTGATACCGATGCTTTTTGCTTGAAGGTTTTCAAGATCATTGAATGACTTTGGGATTTTTGCCCTTTAATTTGTTGATCTTAATTATAATCAGAATAAAGAACAGGGCATGTATTTTACTTATTTGTGCAAACAAACTTACTTGTGAACAATGTCACAATATAGAAACACAACATAAGTTCAAAATTATGCAATTATTCCCTTGTATTACATACAAAATAAAGTGAATAGTGCAAAATAAGTAAAGCAAAAACTACTATTGGCTCTCATTCAAATCAGCCCTCCTGTGTCCAATAACTTATTCCTTGGGTTTGCAAACAATACGATATATAAATAAATAATATCACAATAAAAACAACAGATATTTATTAAAATATCATGATAGTATTAATTCGATTAATTCAATACTGATATTATCATTGGTATCGACGTGTACGTCGCGTAAACCTCACTCCCCGACACCATCACAACTGTGCTGGACTGTGGGTTGACAGTCAGGGGCTTTTGGTCTGCTGCTAAAACTCATTTGAAGGAGATTTGTGGTCGCATCCACACGTTCCCACCAAATAAGAGTTAAGTCCTGTTCACTGCTGTCAACTGCGCTGGGCTGTGGGATGACAGCCTTTTGAATCACTGGATGACTTAACTTCCATTTGGTGGAAAGTCGCAGATCTCGCATCCATATATCCGCACGAATAAGCCAACCCCGCGTTCCGCCCTGGGTTCGAACCGAGGTCCGCAAAATGAGAGTCGAGCTAAAAGGCCGGACTGTCAACTCGACATCCGCCGTGACTCTTAAGGTGTCAGGGAGGGAGGTTTACCAACGTACATTAGCGCAGCTGCGCTGGCTCACCCCCGTTACACTAGCTAATGACCTAAAATCTATGGGCTGTCAATCTACAGTCCAGCACAGCTCTTAAGGTGTCGGGGAGTGATGTTTACTAACTTACATCCGTGCATCTGCACTGGTTGGCATCTGTTACACTAGCCAATGAACTCAAACCCATGGGCTGTCAATCCACAGTCCCGCGCAGCTCTTAAGGTGTCGGGGAGTGAGTTTTACACAATGTACTACTGCACAGCCACACGAGCTAGCATCCGGTGCATTGATGCTGTCTATGCTTGTATTGATCCGCTAACCCCTCATCTGCGCTCATATTAATGTTTGTTGGCCCCCGTGCTTCCGCTCATACATGAGCATGTACGTGTACCCGCATTCATGCGTGCGTGTGTGTGTGTGTGTGTGTGTGTGTGTTTGTGAGGCCGTGTGTGGATTATGAGTCACCTAATGGTGTGGCGGAGAGCCTTATCACAACCCCACAGACACACACACACCTACACACTGCTTGGCGAGCACACCTAAGCTGACATACATCACAAACACTCTCCATTCACACGCACATACACACACACACACACACACACGGTGACGCAATGTCCTTTTTATTCATAACTCCACATAAGAAAGAGATCTCAGCACGAGCTGGGCTGAGTGTTTTTTTTTTTTGCTCGTTGCCGTAACGATGGCTGATGTGATAAGACCTTCTTCCTCAGCGCCACACTCCAGGGGACCTCAGGGAAGACGTAACCATGGCAACGGTCGGCCTGAGGTGTCACGCTATAATTGGGCCACGGCTGCACTTCCTGTGCGCCTTCAGTCAGGGGGGATCGCAGAGGGACTGTGTGTGTGTGCGTGCATCTGTGGGGGTGGGGGGTTGTGCGTGTGTGTGTGTGTGTGTGTGTTTGTCAGGCAGGCGAGTGAGAGAGAGAGGGAGCGAGGCGCAGCACGCCAGCCAACGCAGGACACTGCCAACTCATGGAGAACAGCAGCGAGCTCCAACATCATGCTATGACAACACTCGCTCTGAATGACAAACACACAATTTTGCACTAAAATGTGTCTTCATCATCCCACACAAAAGCTACACTTCCCCCCTCCCCAAAAAAACCCCCACCTCCCTCCATCGGTGCCTTTCTAGTGATTTGGAGCTTAATCCACCCCCCCCACCCCCTCCACCTTTTTTTCGTTACGCACGCACACACGCACACCGGAAATCTGTGTCACCCGCTGCCCAGCAGGTCCAGTGACTCCCTGAACGCCTGCAGTCTGGCTCCACTGGCCTGCAAGATGGCAGGAGAGAAATGGGGGGAGGAAAGGGGATTGAACAGGGGACAGAGGGGGGAGGAGGAGGAAAAGGAGGGAGGGGTTGTGGTGGTGGTGAGGGAGGGGGTGGGGGGGGTCAAAAGCGGATCCAGGAAGAGAAGGTGGAGGGTGAAGGGTGGGGGGGGGTTTGAAAGAGACTTGGTGAAGGGCAGAGAGGGAGGAGGGTTGGGGTGGGGGTGGGAGGGTAGAGTGGGAGAAAGCGGGAGGGATGAAAAGCAGGACACAGGAGGGGGGGAAAGAAAAGAGTGACACACGGGGAGGAGGACAGCAGGGGATGGAGATAACGTGGGCCAAACAAAGAAAGGAGAGATGAGTGTGAGATCCAGCAAGTAGACTGATGAGGCCTGATAGAAATGCACTGAGACAGGAAGGTGTGTGTGTGTGTGTGTGTGTTGCATTGCGTGTAATCAAGCAGCCCTGTGGCGCTTACATATGTTGGCAGCTCCTCTCACACTGCAGTGGGTTCACACTCTGCCAGCCAAGCTCGCTGCAACCTGCACCGGAGCAGGGCGGACCCTCACTCGCTCAGCCAGACCTTCCAGTCCTGACCGCGGCTTGGAGACACTGCGTCTCATTGTGTCTCCCCCTCACCCGCCCCTCCCTCCACACCTCCCTCCCTACTGTTCGGAAATGTGTGAGAGCATAGCGGAAACAACGCAGCATCTTTTCTGAGGTCACTTTTCTGCATGTTTAGGAACTCTGGTGGGGCCAGAACACTGTGGTCTCCACTTCCTAGAAGAGCTCAGGCTCTTCTGACTTCTGCTTGTATTTTGGTGACACCGGGGGGGGGGGGTCAAAGGGAACTCTTGACCTTTGACCTTTAAAGCTATTAAAGGTGGATCTAGAGGAGGCCGACATCCACAAACAGCATCGCCCACTCTTGCTTCAGAAAGCGTGACTATAATCGTGATGTAATAAACTCCTACAGTAGCCCCTCCCCCCCCACCCAGTCGTGGTTTGGCATTCAAAATTTATTTTCAGTTTTTTTTCTTATGGTAACTTAAATAGAAAGTGTTTGGATGACGCTATCTGCAAAAAAGTGTTGCAGCTATGAATCCAGCAGAGTGTGCTGTCTCACAAGTCAATTCACCCAACATTTTCCAGCAGGAAGATGCTTTGACAAGACATGATGTTGTATAACTGCATGTTTTGTCACTACAATACAGTGGATCCTCGCACATTCGCAATCCAGCATTCATGGCCCTGCATATGTACAGATTTTTAGTCAAAAACGGGACTTTTTACATTTTCTTTCTCCGAAAATAGGCTCTATTTTCCGTATAAAACACATTTCATTCACCCTAATTTGGTAATAACTTAGAAATATGAGAAAATTCTGGTCAAATGTCCAGCATACATGTACCGCTATTAAAAATGCCCACAATTTGTACATGTTTATGTTTTTATGTTTTTTTTAACACAAGTTGGTAATAATTTATCAAATGTGATAATACAGGTAAAATGTACAGCATTGCAACCATAGCAACCACTGTTAAAAAAGCCCACAAAAAAGGCAAGTTGCATTTTGTATAGTGGTCACCAGGCATCACTAATGTTACATTGACGAGACATGACATTAGATTAGATTAGCTTCACACTGCACAGGGTGTTAGGGGTGTTAGTTCATGTCTACAGGGCTCTAACAACGGTAAGAATTGTATTTATAAAGTCATAAGCAGTTTTTTTATGCTCTAACTACAAAAATATTCCATTTCTTAATGTTGAATCCTACTTCGCGGAAATTCCCTTATCGGTCCGGAACCAATTAACCGTGAAAAACGAGTGTATAATTCGTACACTGTGGCTCCGATTCCATCTGTTCATGGATCATCTTACATTATCATCCATTAGTGGTGAGTACCTTTAAATGTGTTTAATACGTGTGTGAAGCATATTTAGAGCCTAAACCTGGATTGTGTCAATTGTGCCATTGTGAACAATGGCAATTGAAGAGAAAAATGTAGTGTTACTTATCATTCATTAGTGTAGAGTACCTCTACATTTTATACTTTAAAATGTGTTGAATAAGCGTGCGAGGCATAGTGAAGAGAGAAGGTTGGTGGTTCTGGAGCTGAATTGAATCTAATAATTACTTTTATTGCAAATGTTGATCCAAAATCTGAGAATGTCTATATCAAGGTAGCAGGTGTGTTTGGAGGGTGTTGAAAAGAGACATCTGTAAGAGTGGTAAAAGTGGGGCTCCACTGCGTATTGTTCAGTGTCCATCATAACTTTGCATTTTGTTATTAGATGTTGCTGATGACATAATAATCCTGGAGTCAAACAGATTTCAAGAACCATTTCACACTTCTGTCTGACATTTTGAGGCAAGGTCAAACAGCGTTCTCTTTCCGAGGAGATGTGTGCACAAAATTCTGTTAATCTTTAGCCTGCTGCTGCTTGCAAAGTGGGGGGAAAAAAAGCCACGGCGGCTCCAGGAAGTTAAGCAAAGGACTGTGATAAAGTCGGCCCGCCTGCAGCAATAGTTCATCACGGCCTCTTGTCACGCCATCTCATGATGCGGAATCGATTGTTACCACTGAGGATTCAGCTCGAAGTGGCCTTCGCTCCTCCATTTGCATCACTCCCAAGAGCATTTCCTTTTAAACCGAGTGATAAATCATGACTCCAGCGCTCATTTTGCTTGATTTACAGCAAATATACGCTACCAATAGCTGAGAAAATGCCACTTTCATTTAGTTTTAAGTTGTGCTCAGTGACTACACATGTAACCTAGGAAGCAAACCAGTGTAATGTCCTAAAATGATTATTAAACAATTAGTAGTTTGATCTGTTGAGCAGTATTATGAGAAAAGTGAAAAATAATAACAGAATGTGCCATTTAGACAGCAATAAATGGCAAACCTGTGCGGAGTGTCGGTGCAATTTCAGCACTTTTTAAATCAAATTATGGAGGATTCAGGTGGAGTCGCCTTACTAACAAAATATGTTTCTTGAATAACGAGAAATGAAAGAGCAATGCCAATGCTCATCATGGGTTTTCAGTCTTGCAAAGGTCAGCGTTTCTATCTCCAGGCATACTTTGAACAAATATTAATAGTTTAAACAAAAAAGTGCGTACGAGGACACATCAAAGACAGGCTGTGTGTTTATAACAAGTTATGATTGCATGTGGCAGTCTAATCTAATCTAACTTTCGTAATTGAGACGCCCATAAAAATGTATATTTCTGACACACGGCTCGCTCCTCCCCCTCCATACTCTTCTACTTGAAGTTCTCCTCCGATTTCAGATCAACATTTGCAGTGAAAGTGACTGTTGTAATTATTGGATAAGATGAAGCTCCAGAACGCTACCCTTTTCTCTTCAATTGCCATTGTTCACAATGGCACAATTGACACAATCCAGGTAGGCTCTAAATATGCTTCACACACGTATTAAACACATTTAAAGGTACTCACCACTAATGGATGATAATGTAAGATGATGCATGAAGGAGTCACAGTGTAAAAGTTATATACTGTACTTTGTAAGTTTCACTTTTGAGTCTCACAGCAGCTGTGATGCGTTCAAGGACCGCCAAATAAAGTGAAAAAACATTACCAGTGAAGCAAAAAGACATTAAAATGTAAAAAATTGTCGTTTTTTTGTACATATGACCTGTGATATGTATTTAGAAATTATAACTGACTTAGGGTGAATAAGATTTGTTTTCTGTGGAAAAAAAAAATCACCCATTTTTGGACAGATAAACTAAAACTATTTTTTGGGGGGACCAAACATTTGTGAATTTGCGTGGTTGTGAATGCTGTGTTGCGAACGTGTGGGATTCACTGTATAGCAGCTGTGCCATAAAGTGCTTTCCAACTGTCCATCCATCTTCTATGACGCAAGGGTCGCGGGGGTATGCTGGAGCCTAGCCCAGCTGACTTTGGTCGCCAGCCAATTGCAGGGCACACATAGACAAACAACCATTCACACTCGCATTCACACCAATCACCAATTAACCTAACACGCATGTTTTTGGAAGGTGGGAGGAAACCGGAACACTTGGAGAAAACGGGGAGAACATGCAAACCCCACACAGAGGTGCCCTTTCCAACTGTAATCATGTAAAATCAACTTTGGATTGTCTCACACACAAATAAAGCAATTGCTGTGTGAGGCAATTTCTGATGAGCAGAGGAGGCAAATCAATGCAGAGCTGCAATCACTTGAGTTGTGCTGACATAAGAACACATACCCAGATGACCTTTCACCCGACCGTAAGTATTCTCATTAGGGCGCTTGTCAGACAAGAAGAAATAATCCCTGCAAGTCCTCAGCAGGTCGGTTGAAAATTGCAACCGTCGGAGAGGTGATAAGGGATTTGACCTCAGATACACAAATATGAATGATACGAAACAAAAAGAAGGGGATGCACTGCAGGTGCCACAGTCACCTGCGATCAGTCTTCATGTGAAGAAAGTCACTTCCCAGCGTGCGCGGTAGTCCTTGATCTGTGCAAGCCTAAGTCATCACAACACAATTTATTATTTGTAAGTTTTACCGTACCACAATAACCTTTTCGTCAGGGCACTAAAGCTTTATGAGGTAATAAAAGCTTTATAATGGCAACAGTTTGACTGTGGAACAGATTATTTATTATATTTATTTTTTTATGAAAATAGAAAAATGTTTCAAAAGTGGTCCCGGCATGCACATAATATTCATAAAATATATTTATACAATATACTATATAATTATATAAAATATATTAAAAATATATATAATAATTGATAAAAAAAAAAAGATTGGCGCACGCCAGAGTTTGGATCCCAACGCAGAGGGGGCAACGTTCAGTGTGAAAAATTATTTAATAACAAAAGGTTAGGGGAAGAAAAAATACAAATGATGACAAAAATAGAAAAAGAGTCCACGGGTAAGAAAGGAGCAAAACAGGTAAGCATGAAAAATACTGAACACCAAAACAATTCCAGCGAAAAAGGCCGGCAGGAAAAAACTAATGCTGAATAACACGAGGCGCTGCTGGAATACCGAACAGGAATAGGTAACCTTAGCATGAAACAAGAGCCCGAACACAGAAAGTGCACCAACTACACTACGAGGCCGGGCAGAACGGAGTAACGGGTGGAGTCCAAGGTACAATCTGGCCACTGGGGAATGCTTCAGCCATGCCTAAGAAGCCAGCGGTAATTGGCGACAGGTGTGTGCTGGCAGCTCCGCCCCTGCCGGGCCAGCTTGTGCACTAAAACAGAAGGCAGTTAGGCGGCAGCAAAGCAACACCACAGAACATGGCACTACTAATATAAAAACAATTTTATTTTTAACATATATTTTATACAAAAACATTATAAAAAAACAAAAAAACCCAAACAAAATAAAATAAATAAGCAATACACTTGTAATTGTAATTTGTTAAAATATTGAAATTATGGACTGCACGGTGGCCTGGTGGTTAGCAAGTTGGCCACAACTGTGCAGTTTGCATGTTCTCCCCGGTTTCCTCCAACATTCTAAAAAAATGTTTGTTAGGTTATTTGATGACTCGAAATTGTTGAATGATTGTTTGTCTGTATGTGCCCTGCGATTGCCTGGCGACCCATGTAGGCTCCAGCATACCCCCGCAACCCTTAATTAGGATAAGCAGCATAGAAAATGGATGGATGGATATTAAAATAAAATAATTTCAAATGAGAAATTTAACAAATAAAAAAAATGTCTATAATAATATACATAAACATATAAAAATTAATACATTCAATTAAAAAACAAAAATGTATTTGTTATTTATTCATATATATATACACACACACATATACATAGACACATATACATATATATCACATATATACATAGAGTATATATTGTATAATGTGTGTGTATATGTGTGTATACCTGTATATGCGCACACACACACACACAGTGTACATATATATAATCAATATTGATATATAATTCAAATCGATTTTTCAAATAATTGTACAATATAATCATTTTGCCTATGTGCCAAACTGGCTATTTATGGTTGAATTTAAGTGGACAACTGCAGCAACAGAGGTGTTACGTCCAATGATGTGGACGCTGCAAGTTAACTGTCCTGTTTCTCCACAATGAATAGTTTGTGAAAGGACGTGCTCTCGCCGCTGATCTTTGACAGGTGCTTTGTCACAACACATGAGAAGTGTCCTGAATTCTCCATCTGCGCCAGAGACAAAAAAAAAAAACACCTGCACACTCTCGCCGCACACACACACACACGTACACACACGTACACACACGTACACACACACGATGCAATGACGTGCACTTTCTTGTGTGACAAAGTTGTCCGCTCTCTCCACAATGCCCGGCTGGGAAACCCAACACTGTCCTGCTAAATATAGAGGGCCCTTTCACACTGCGTGCATGTGTGTCTTGTCACATGATCCCAGATATGGGGCGGACGCGCACGCACACACATAGACACTGTTCTCACACACGCAGACGCCAAATCCTGAGGCTGTGGGTGCGGAGGTGGTGAGGGAATGCGAGGAGCTTTAATGAGTTGGCTGTGACGTGTTGCTTTCCCGTGACCCGACTCCCAGTTGCTCCGTCTCCCCGAGCGTCTCGCCCTCTGTCTCTGCGTCTTAACCACGTGCTAATCAGCTTTATGTGCTCGCCGTTTGAAGTCTGCTGGGCTGTTTTGCTGCTGAATAGATAATCATTGTGCAAGCCTATCAACAACTTCTCTGTGTCTAACCCTATCAGGCCGCCCCCAACCCCATATGGAATGCCTGCACAGCTTTGGTAAAGTCGAACATAACGTATTCCGTTTTTTTCCCTATGCTACCTATTCAGTAATTTAGAGAACATACACTATTAAGGAATAGCAGCTGGGAGTGAAGAATATTTAAGTGATTACTCTCTAGCTCGTGTCATGCTACAGTGGCTTTTGTTTGGATGTGGTTTTTGCCGGTTTCTGGTCTTTGACGCCAGTGCAGTTTGGTCTGTCAATATTTGACGAGGTTTGACTCCTTGTGGCTGTGTACACCAGCACACTGGACAAGAAAGAAAACAGCAATGACTACGATTAACATGTTCAAACACCCACTTCGGATACAACATTAGCTACACTATCTCAAGCCGTCCACAGCTTTAGCTGCACTATCGCAATCTAATAGAGTCCAATACTAGAATAATGCTCAATATCAGTGTGTTTATATATTGTGTGTGTTGTTTACAGTGGTGCAGAACGGCATTGTATCATACTGAAAGGTGTGTAATTCACTCACCACAAGTTGGGAAATATTATATCATAATATTTGCAACATCTTGTGATGCCTCGATGGAAGGAAATGTCAAAACAAATGTCTCTTTTTGCAAAACCATTGAAGAGCTTTGAATAGCCTATCAAATCCATCCATTTACTATGCCACTTATCCTCATTAGGGTTGTGGGCGTATGCTGGAGCCTATCCCAGCTGACTTCGGGCGAGAGGCGGGGTACACCCTGGACTGGTCGCCAGCCAATCGCAGGGCAAACAACCATTCACGCTCACATTCTTACCAATGGACAATTTAGAATCACCAATTAACCTAACATGTGGATGTGGAATGCTGGAGGTAACCGGAGCACCCGCAGAAAACCCACGCACGCACGGGGAGAACATGCAAACTCCACACAGAGATGCCCAAGCAGAGATTCGAACCCAGGTCTTCCCCATCTCCTGACTGTGTGGCCAACATGCTAAATATCGTATTTTCCGGACTATAAGTCGCACTTTTTGGTTTGGCTGGTCCTGCGACTTATACTTTTTTTCACACTGACAGCCCCATAAGGGCGCTCGAGGCTTGTCTGCCAGTATCTGCTACTCCTATCACTCCTATACCGCTGAAAATGTACAATATAAACATCAACTGACAAGACAACTGAGCAAAACGGAACGACTAGATCTACATTTTAGCAGTTATTATTAAGCCTGTGGCTTCCTTTCAGTAAGTAAAAACCTTGGCTATGATTGCACTACATTGTCATGTAGCCTTACAAAGTACACCTGGAAGAATAAGAGGTGAATAAATGAAATGTGAAACTGATGAGGGGTAGGATTAAATAAGCTTTGCTTCTTCCTACTCCTTTTTGGACATGCAAAATTGTGAATTGTACGATGTACTGTTTGACTCATGCATGTTCAGGATGAATTAAACCATTAAACCATTACTAGGGATCAAAAATGGGAAACATTGATGGGAAGCAGTAGGACAAAAAAAAAAAACAACTTAATGTGCAACATGTTTTAATAACCTACAAGACAAACAAGTACAATGATGTGAACTTGAGCTATATTATTACCCACGTCCACTCCCTCGACTCAACCCACGACAGTTTCACATCAAAGCCCCTATTCAAATACTTTACATTAGCTCAGTTTTGGGTCACCGTTCCAGTTGTGTTGACAGTAAATTATGTATAAATGTTCATATAAAAAATATATTCACACACAGAATAAGCTACCTATACCGACCGAGCCACATTAGGTCGTTTTTAAACATATCAGTAGTCTTTGTATTGTACGAAATATGGTACAAGTCGAGTATTCACTGATGTTGTGCGCTGTACTCTTTGACTGGGGATGCTCCGATCAGGGTTTTATGCTGCCGATTCCGATCATCCATGAGTGAGGTTGTCCTATATCGATACCAATCAAATCACATAAATGAACTGTAGATTTTTCATTTGATTTACGATAAGTGCTATTGGCCAGGGCCGCCGTGAAACGATTCCAAGAGCCCCTGGCAAACAGGTAATTATTAGAAAACACAATTTTGGCCGAATGTTTTTTTTTTCCCTTATTTGTGTGAAACAATTTTTGTACTATTGGACACATATCTGAACTTAAAACTAAATAAATTCAGTGTCCAGGGTGCAGAGATCTCCAACTTTCATCACTATTAGAGTTGTCAACTATTTGTGTTTCATTTACAACTGGCAACATTTAAATGTTACACTACTTTATTTACCAAGCAGATCTCCACTCAAACAGTGTTGCCATTGTCTTTATGCTATTTTGTGGTCATTTGTCATTATATAAAAGGCATCAAGTCTGAACGACTCAGAGTTGAAGCAAATATCCTTTGACACTTTGGTGAGCAACTCAAAATCAGCTGGTGAGATCGGAGACCCCCGTCATAGTATCGCCATCATAAGGCTGGACTTTGTGTTTATGTTTATTAAACAACGACACACAAATGGTGTTTTGAGGACAAGACATAATTAGCATAATGACAACATGAGAACAAAAGTGCTCAGTGACACTTGAAAAAGTTAGTACGTACCTCATGAACGTGATGTCCACTTTTAGCTTTTCGGTGGGACTTGTTTGTTTTAAAAAGAAAATGTCACTGTGGTTAAAAAGTCACATTTGGAGTCCGAAGACCAGGAGCTAGGCGGATAACTCTAGCTAGATAGCTAGCTAGCTAGCTAGCTGCCTGCCAGTGACAGCTAGGCAAAGCAAGTAAAAAGAGATGCAAGAAAAGTCAAACGGCAATAGGTATGATAAGGGAGTGATCAAACACACTGGCATCGATTGGCATAGCCTGTGTCAAGCTGTCAAACTGAAGCCATTGTTTTACAGGCTAGTTTTGATTCTCGCGGCAAGAAGGGACAAAGTTCATCCCTTGTCGGCTCAATACGGGTGTTGGCATGTGACACAGCAGAGATGTAGGGTTTGCTGCAGCACGCGATCGTTTGTTGTGATCGGCATTGAAAGGTATTTATCGGCATATGCCAGTCACATGTTTGTTTACGGAAATCGGCCAATATTGATCGGTGGTCGATGAATCGGAGCATCCCTACTTTGAACGCATCCAGTTCAATTTAAAAAAATATATAATTTAAATGCATTAAACATTAAAATGCAGTTATGTGTCCTTGAAGATAATGACTGTCAGTCTCTTTTTGCACGTTTTGTCCATGTTCAGTTCACCTTTTGGGCTCGAGTGAGGATCCTCATGAGCCTGGACCACCACCAACATCAACGAGTATAGGAGCCATTCTCTACGTGGAACGTGTGACACAATTCAGTGCATTATTTCTTTGGTGTCACAACAGGCCTGTGTGGTGATGTCCTAATGGATCAATGGCGTGTCTCTGGTCAGTAGATGAGCAGGTTTGGCAGGTAAAGGAGGTTTGTTGAGGCCGTGACGATCAGATGCGAAGGCTTTTCTGAGCTGGGCTACTCTGCCTCCATATTCCGACTTCTTCTCTTGAATTAAAATGTCTGAGAAACACAGGATGGATCAAGTTAATTCCAAAAGGTCAGGATTATGATGTAGACCGTTGGCTTAATTTTTAAACCTGGTATTAGCCAGTTGAATTATGTGATCAGGTATCAAGACAATTATTTATGGTCACAGGCAACAAGAATTGGGCCAACATTACTCGTGCCTTAACATGAGTTGTTTTGGACAAATTTTAGTAAGGGGAATCCCTCAGGGATCTATTTTGAGACATCTATTATTGAATATACCAGCATGATTCATACCCTGCTATGCCAACAACGTCAGTCAACCAGTCCGAGGGGCGTCAAAATAAACGGTTTCACTGTATCACGTGTATAATAATACAACAGATACAGATCGAACATATCCACCCATTTTCTACTGCCTGAGCCAATTCTTGTACAAGTCCATCATTTTAACCTATTTGCAACTTATTTTCCCCTATTTTATGATGCCAATGTCGACAGGTATGGCATAGCCTTGGTTGTCAGTGTTTACATGTAAACGTGAGCAGTTGTTTCCAGAAACTTCCGCATTGTAATGTTTGTTTTCAGGCAATAAAACACTGTTGCCTTAAACAAGGGGTGCTCAAAGTGCGGCCCGAGGGCCATTTGTGGCCTGCAATCCTGTTTTTTGTTGGCCCACGGCACGTTGTAGAAACAAAATTTACAAAAAGCGCCATCGAAAATGGGAAAATTAGGGCAAAAAGGTGTAATGTCAAGAGAAAAAGCTGAAATGTTGATACTAATAACTAATTATAACAAAGCTTTGACTTGAAATACATAATCTTATGCAGGCAAATTAAAAATATACAAGAACACAAAACATAAAAAACAAAATAAGCAAAATAAAAGATGTAAAAATAAATATAAATAACATTTAGAAATGGAAGAAATATAAATAAAAAACCAAAATGCCACCCCTGTCATAAACAAACAACCATAACAACCCTTGCTGGTCTTGTGTAAACGTCCACTTACCATCCATCCCATTCCAACAACAACATCCATGTAAAGTCAAAGTATTAGTCAAGTGATGCATTTGTCGAGAACAATTTCAATGAAATAAATATTTTTGTTTGAACCAGCCCAGGGTGTGTCCCGCCTCTTACCCGAAGCCGGGATAGGCTCCAGTTTGCCCGTGACCCAAACGAGTACAAACGATTAAAGGAAATGGATGGATTTTGTTTGACTATTAACATCTGAATCGATCAATCATCTATTTATTATCTTTATTTTATGATATCTTTCCTGTTCAGTCTATAAATCATAGCAATGACAGCTGCACATTGACATTGATGACACATTTTCACCATGAATCCTTGTTTTCTCACCTCTGGCCTGTGTGCTGACCCTGTCTGTGTCTGACAGCTGGGCTTTGAGTGCTGCTTTGTTGCCATGGCTACTAAGATGGGGCCTGTAGAGAGGAGCCCAGTCGCCGAGGTTGTCCGAGCGGCTGCCCGATTCACTGTCACTGCCCTCACCAGGGTCCTTCAGGTCGTCATCGGCGCTGCAGGAGTCCGTCTCGTCCTCGGATGATTGGCTGTTTGGTGAGCCAGGGCTGTTCTGTGCACGTAGGGAGCGCAATGTTACAATCTGTGAGGGTTTATCTTGTTAGCTTGACTATAACACTCACAGCGGTTCTGTCAGTGCAGGGAGGCTGGATTTCTGCTTTAAATCCAAGCGGCTGGGCTTCTTTTCCTGCCTGCACGTCTGCTGTCTGGATGCCATTCATATTATCACGATGGAGTCTGGGGGAGAACAATCAGGACAACCTTTGAATCGTCCTCTCCAGTTACTCATTTAGCACATAGAATCAATAATCCAATCGGGAGGAGACCGCTAACTGCTAGTAACTTTAGTTAATTGTTCATCTCATAAAAAAAATAAACTGTGATGTCATGAGGGTGACAGAGAACTAGCTTCATGTTTTAGTTTGTCTAAGGGTCAACATGACACGCGCTCATGTTTAAACCGTGCACCGCATCGTACTATTAGCATCAGTTAATGTATTATTATTAGTGACGGGCAAATTACTTTACACAAGTAATTAAGTCAAAAACAACGCGTTAACGGCGGTAACTAATTTATGTCATAAATGACCAGAGGTGTCATGAGACACCCAACTCACTAGACGGGGCACGAGATTGGGCCAACGAGGACGAGACGAGATTTAACATTAATTTGAAGAAAAATACACTGAAAAAATGTGACTGGACAAACAGACTTTTTAATGTAACCGAGTCACAAAACAATACAGGTGCATTTTGAAATGATCAAAGATATTATTGTCAACATTTTTTTGAGACCAAATAAACCACTGTTATGACAATATGCTGTATAATAATAATAATAATAATAATAATAATAATAATAATAATAATAATAATAATAATAATAATAATGCTCACTTCTTTTTTTAATCTTCTTGTCTTTGTCTATTTATGTCAGGGCTGTCCAGCTGTCCTTTGAAAAACTATTTATGATAAAAATAACAACATATATGTGCGTGGCAGTGAGAGGTCTAAGGCGGATAGCCCGAAAAGTGGTTGGATTCGGTGGACTGGATGGTCGACCGTCGTTGGCAGTGGAGGAATCCGGGTTGTTGTGCTGTATGCTCTCGTATCAAATTTCTTAGCTTTCTGACTGTCACGCACATACGGCCGAGTGTTGTTCACATGGCTGCGTTAGCTGCCGTTTGACTGATGATCACACCGTGAGCCTCGAAAACTCACCATACTCCATCAAGTGTTTGTTCTTCAAATGCCGTATTAAAGTAAAGCTTTTTAACGTGCTACCGTAGCGTGTGTTGGCAGTGAAGTTCCACACGGCAGACGTGATTGTTTTTGTTTTGGCACTCTTGTGCAATGGGAAGGAAAGTGCTAGAAGGACGCCTTTGCTAAGACATTAGGACGTTGCCTAAGACATTAGGTAGGGTAAGACACGACACTCCATGCAGGGATCAATGCGGGCTGCAATAGTACGAGCCACAGGTGATTGGCTTTTGTGATGGGCTTTGAAAGGCATATGCCGATCATGTGGTTTTTCAAGGACATTGTCCGATCGGGGTATCCCTACATTTTAGCTTTTTGTAGTTGTTATTGTTTATTTTATTTCTGAAATGAGCCAAGTTCTGCTTGGACATCAACAAGTAGCAAGCAGCTGTTTAACTCCCGACTGAAAATAACAACTACACGTCACTTGCTGACGCTGACACTGTGACCACCAAGGTAGGTTGGATTTCAAGGTGTACTTAATGTGTACTTCCAATAATGCCTTGCACACTGCCACTTCCATATTACTGTCTTATCGTTCATAGTAGCAATGGCATAGTTCACACCCTTGGTTAGCTTCTATCCGCCCTATTCTCACGATACAGCTTTTCTCCAAACGAGAAATCTCGTCACGTTTTTTTTTTATCTCGCAAAATCTTGTCACACGAGATCTCGCGACACCCCTATAAATTATGTTACAATATTTAGAGTAATTAACGCATGCGCACGGTGGCAGGCCACGCCTTTGTGTTATGGTGGGAAACGGAGACTGTGTAGCCCGTTTGGCCTTGCAACAGCACATCCTCATTATAACTACAAGACCTCGAGGTGCATTCGTGGACACTCTGGACATCCCAATAAGGTGTTTCTTATGCGTGCACGCGCGGTCAAATAAACAAAAAGACAAAGAAAAACAAGTAGTGGATATTCTTATCACTCACTTTGTAACTGTGACGCTTAAGCACAATTTGCTGCATTTAAGTGTGCTCCGGAATCCCGGAAAATACCCTTAAAACATGTTAATTCATCTTGAACTACGTGGCGTCTTTGAACACAATCCCTCATTGCCCGTAATAACGGACAATATGTGATTCATATGTTCTGTTACTTTTAAAGAGACTGGTGTTAGGGAAATACATTTTCACACGTGTGGTATCTTTAAGCTTGATTTAAAATTTCAGTTCATTTGGAGGTGTTAATACATACACACACATATATATGATCCAGTCCTGTCATTTATTTTTCTGTTAATATAGTTAAATGGGCATATTTTGATTAATTAATTTGAAAACTGTGATTAACAACAAATGTATCATTTACTTGCCTGTATTTCTATATAAAAGCACTCACTTTCTTTGTTTGAACCTTTTTGTATTATTATCAAATTGAATGACAGGATGCATTCAAGTGCTTTATCTAGTGATTGCTCTGTGTTTACAGAGTGTCTATAATTCATAAATAAAATGAATACAATTTTAAATGAACGGATTAATCGTCATTCAACTGCACCACGTGACACTGTAACTGCATTGTATTTCATTTTTGTGGATGCGCTAACCTGTTGTTGATAAGGCTCTGGAGAAGTTTGGAGGACCTGAACTCATCGACCTCTCCAATCACAATGACGCTTACGTCTCCATCGCGGCCGAGCAGCCAGCTCACGCGCTTGCTGGAGGCTGCAAGCAACAAAAAAGAGACACGAAAAAACAACTTGAGCTTTCCACCTTTGTGTTAAATGAAAAAAAGTGGCCACATAGACTGTTGTGGAGGCTTGCATCCAGAAGATGGTGCTGTCCTGTAAGTTTAATACTCAGGGAGCCTCTGTGCGCTTGCTGGTGATTTCTGCCCCGTCATTTGCAGACTTCTCACATTAATTTTTGTCATGGTGAAACACACCTAAAGGTAAGCCCAAAATGACTTATATCTTGGCCTCCTTTTGTGTTAAATTGAACTAATACTTGTTAAATGGCTGTCAATGACACAAGAAAGTGACACAATACTATTGATAGTAGGCCTCTGCCACTACTGCTGCCATAGGGCTAGACTAGGGATGCTCCGAGCAGGGTTTTATGCTACCGATTCCGATCATTTATGAGTGAAATCGGCCAATACCAATACCAATCACATGGAACTGTAAATTTCAGTTTATTTCTGATGAGTGCTATTGGCCAGGGGTGCCGTATAAGGACATAAAGTTAGGACAATTCCAAGTTCCCCTGACTGTCAGGCTCAAAAAATAGGTAATTATTAAAAAATAAAATGCTGGGGGGCCCAACGGAATTAGTTTTTATGGGACTAGAATTCCTGGCTGCACCCCTACTATTGGCTACATGATCTGAAAAAAAGAACCATAAACTCACCTTAAATTAGACAAAAACATATTTTACTTACTTTTTAAAGAGGTCGTATTTTACTCTTGAGACTTACAGAGGATGAGATAACGGGTTTAAGGAGACTTTGGATCTGAGAGTACGTCGTCTGATGGAGCACATCTATGCCTTCTGAAGGAAAGTGTGTGGGGGACGCTTCTCCGGGACGTTAGAGCAAGGCACTATACAGCACGCAGGGATCGCGACAGACTGCAGCCTGCAATAGTGCTATCCACAGGTGATTGGCTTTTGTGATTGGCTTTGAATGGCATTTTTCGGCGTATGCCCGCAACGTGTTTTACCATTGAAATTGGTTAATATTGATCAATGGCCGATCGATCGGAGAATCCCTAATTGTAGACTTCTGGGGATCCACCACAAGCACCAAGCTCTCTACCTGTTCACGTCCAAAAGTGATTTATGTACTGTATGGAACTCTTTCAACTCTAGTAGGCGCTCCCACGTCCAAAGTTGCAGAATTGTGCAAATGTAACCATCATGCAACCACGTGATGTTCCTTAATGTAACTTGTTCAGCATGCCTGAAACAAATGAACATACCATACCATAATTGGGCCGTTTGGCGGTGGGAAAACCATCTAATTTGCCCAACGTCGGCAAAGCTTGAGGTGTTCTTTATTTGCAGTAAATCAGCGTAATCTTTACACCCTTAATCATGTATCACAAACAAGCAGGAACTTATGAACCCCAATGCCTACCTCGCTCACGGTGCAACACATGTGGAACACACAATGTAGCTGTACCATACGGGTATCGAACTAGACACACACTAATATGCATGCAAAACAATACTATTTTTTACAAATGTATAAACCGCAAGGCATGCTGGGAAGCCCATGTGAACACTTCCCCAAGAGGACATTACGATTTGTATAAAATAGTATTACCCGCATGTCCATACAGTTACGTTGTGTGTTCCATACTTGTGGGGTTATTTTTGGTCGCACCGTGAGTGGGGGACACATTCCGTTTGATGGCCTCCTTTTGGTTTGTGTGTCAAAAGAGACATTTTGTCACCGTTTCAATTACTCACGGTTTTGTGCTAGTCAGTCTCAGAAAGCAACTCCTGCAAATAGCAAGTATTTACTGTACTGTGCTCTCATCCCTGTCTATGTAGTGTTAGTCTATGTGCCCTGTAGTAGGCGCTGCAGAAGTGCAGCCAACAACAGTGTTATTGCAGCTCCCATCACTCCTGTTGGTAATTATTTTATTCTATAGTATTTGATAACAAACCAATTACATTCTATTAATAATTACTTAGTTGATTAATGGTAATGTTAAAAAGAGCCTTTCATTATCATTATTGTTATCATCGAGAGGATGTTTTTTCCTTGCCTTTGGCGGCGGCGTTGGGTTGTTGGGTTCAGGTCCATTTCAAGTCAAAATATTTTCCATTAAGACACTGAAAATGTGTCCAGGGGATAGATCATTTTGGGTTTTACTTTTATTTACTCTGTTGTGGTGTCTTTTCAATGTATTATATTCTCCAATTTTGCAGTTTTCTTAAAAATATTAAGAAACATCAAAAAACAAGTGTGCACATGAGGCTATTTTTAGCTGTTACTTGATCAGTTGACAACACAGTGGGCAAGAACAGCCCTGATTCCCTAAGGTGACAGTTGTTTTCCATCTCATTAGTTCTTCTGAGGTATTGCACCTGCTATGACATCACTGGCTGGGGTGTGGTTAGAGAATACAAAAGAACTGCTTTTAAAGCAGGCGTGATGAATTCTAAGATAACGTACACAACACAGTGGCAGGAAAAACAAGGGTAGCTTTCTTAGAGCTCGTGTATTTATTAAGGATAGTTTCTAGTTTATTGTGGTGCGTGAGAGAGCAACGTCTCACGTAGAGGTCAACAAACCAGCCATGCTGGGAAGCAGGTGTGTCCGAACTGCAGCCTGGGGTCATTTTCAGCTCACGGCTCGTTTTTTTTTATTGGACCGCGGCACATTTTCGAAATAAAATAAAAAAAAAAAAAAGAGGCAGAATGCAAAGAAAAACAGCTAAAATGTTAATACACAGACATTATTTGTAGTAGTAGTATTCCCTGGGGTTAGTCATATTCATGGGGTTTGCTCCAGCCACAGCAAAAATAAGAAAAGGTCCTGAACTGTGCTGCATGTTGTGTAACACAAACAGGCTTGGTCACTTCTCAGGTGACATGACAGAGATTGGGTAAACAAAGACTGAAACTTAATATATGCTTCAAACCACAGGGGCTTAGTCAGTCTTATTCAGCTGCAAGCCAGGAAACAGATTGGACGAGTGCTGATAGCGGCTGTCAGGCTCACACACACCGACAAATGCTGCATTTATAGCGTAGTTATACAGGTCTAATGCTCAGCGTATGTGTGAGGGTCAAAATATTAGACACAGCTCTCACTAACACAGCAAACTGCCACCGCAATAACAGACATATCAAAAGAAAGGCAGGCATTTGCGACTGTATGTATTGCAATGTATTGCATTGTGTCTGTATGGATAGGATAGGATGTCATCAGACTGTGTAAGCGGCCCATTCTAGCGTTTCTGCTGTTCTGCTGGTGTTGTGGGCCAACATATGCATAAATGGCAACATAAACCAGGAAGAGGCCGGCCGCACTGCAAACGTCTGTGGTTGCCAATTTAAAAGAATAACAAAAAAGTGGAAGGAAACTGGCGTTGAAGCAAGGGTATCCAAACTGCGGCCCGGGGGACATTTTTTGCCTGCAGTTTGGCCCTCGGCGTATTGTATATTCATGTTACTGAGACATATTATAAGATATTACACCAAATTGCTTGGTATTGTTGTGGTTAAATAGCTTTGTATATATTGACTTATATTGGATTGCTTTTAGCATCTTTAGTACACAATATGTGTCGAAGTGGCACCCTGTGGAAAAAGTTTGGACACCCCTGTTTTATTTGTAAAAAGGTGGCAACCACAAGTTCATATCTGCACTTGATGGAGGAAGTGAAGAGCACATTCTCAGAAATCCTATTGCTACTCGTGTCAGCTGTTTTCTTTTTTGCTGTACACGGACTCCTTATGGCGAACAGTTTCTAGCGATGTTACCTTTCTTTGGCCTGCTGACGACGATGTCCTTTCCTTCCCGCTCTTCCCTTTCCCTCCAGCGGCGTACCTGCTCCTCTCTCATCTTGAGGAAGAGGATCCTCTTCTGTTCTTCACTCAGGGCCTCCAGCACCTGCGGCTCCACCCACATCTCCTCCAGGATTTTAGCCAGCATCCTGAGGCTCTTCCCAGCGGGCACGAGAACTGGCCGTCAACCCCTGTAGATTCTCTGTCCACAAGGTCTTGTTTAAGTGGTGGTTTCCACGTAGCTCCTTTTTGGGCTCAGGTTACCTGCTCTGGGAATGAGTCAAGGATCAGGTAAAAGCCCAGGTGTCGTTTGTTTGGGTGGGAATATGTCTGACTGTCTTGAGGTGCAGGTGCAGTGTGTCTGGATCGACTGTCTCTCTAAAAAGAGAGAGAGAGAGTTTGTTCACTTCATCTCCATTCAGCAGAACACGATGGACCAATACAATAGTCTGTGTGTTTTGTTTGCTGTGCATACATCCGTATTCCCCAAGCTTTTCTTCACCAAGGTGCATCTTTTACATTAGAAAAATCTCCCTTATTCTGTTGCATGAACAGCAACAGGTGGACAGGTTCATGATATACCTTCTACCGTCTAGTGGAACTGCCAGTCACTACAGCGGTTATATTTTTAAAACGTCTGTTTTTGACACTCTGATCAAGCCTGGGCTTTGCTTTTCGTTGAGGTCGGGCTTGTGACGTGGGCTCTATGAGCAAACTACAAATCTATTTGGCTTGCTGCTCAGTGTCATGGGCTGCGTTACCGCAGTCAGTCCGAATGAGCAGCCTTTTCTGGAGGTGCACATCTATGGAGTTATATTTATGCCTTAATTTTAACGAAGCAAAGGCTAATTTTGAGCCACGACGTGCAATGTTGCGTGAGCAGGCACATCACTCTCTCTCTCCTTGTCGCTCAACCTGTGAGCGCGAGGTGAGCCGGTGTACAGTACGTGTGCATGCTCATGGTACCTCCGGTCGGGTTTTGGGGACTGGTCCTGCCTGGAACTTGCGGGTTGCGTGCCTGGAGAGCGGCAAGCGTGTTCAGTGGTCAAAACGCGTGCCTGTTGGTCACTCTCCGGGAGGGGAGGGCACTAATAATATATATTTTTTTCTAATATTCTCGCGATTGATCGGCAAAGTCCCAAAGATCGACTAGTAGCTCACGATCAACTGGTTGGTGACCCCTGCTCTAGACCTCTGAAATAACCTCTGGACTAACACGCCTATAATCACCTTTACACTCATTTTACCCATTATAGTAGATAAAATCAGAACATAAGACTTGTGGGTTTCAATTAATGTCTTCCAGACTGTCAGGAATTCAAAGTTGAGTTTTGGCTGGAGTACGGCCACAACAGTACCCCGTTTTATTATTAGGATTATGATGATGATTATTATTGTTATTACAATATTGTGCCTGTTGTGAGATAATTCAAACCTGCAATCAAACCTGTTGTTGACAGCGATCAAGTCTGGTGCGTGTTAATAGTGACACCTAGTGGCCAGTGCAGATTACAGTTCATCAACATCCTTTAATCCCTTAAACTGTATTTGTATTTTACTTCATTTAGTAATTTATATGATTGAAAACGCCAAGAATATGTAAAATTTGCTTAAGGTGCATTTTTTTAAACTAATAATAAGCTGTAGTGAACCACAAAACATGGATCGTTAATTTTTGAAAAACCGCAATAGAGTGAGGGTGCGATGTTGGAACTGTGATGTGGCGACGAACGACCGTAAACTTTTATATCATTAATGACAACATATTTAATCATTTTTCACCAGTTTAGGGTAAATCAGATCATCCATTATCTACATTAAAAGCACATAAAAGCGTGATTTACCACAAATGAAAAAAATAATGTTTTGATCAAAAATCTGTGAAGATGCGGGATCCACTGTATATATTATGTACAGACATAAATAGATGAACAAAGATGCATTTTTTATAAGTAAATAAATTAAAATTTGCCAATTAAGACACACTAATATGCCACGAGACAGTGGTTGGGAATCACTGGCGTACCGTACAGTTGTGAAGATGTGTTTTCAAACACTAGAAGGCAAACAAAGTACATATCTACTGCAGGCTAACTAGAAGAGCTTTATAATTAATCTGATTCACAAGCTCTCGTATGCACAAACACTCTTTTTTTTAGCAGCTTACCTCCACACGTGACACTGGTAGCCATTAACAGCCCCGTTAGTCATTTCTGGGGAAGACTCACAAATCAAATTCTCGGACCACTACCTTCTTCTTCCTCCTTCAAAGTATGTTCAAACCAAGATTAAAAAAGGAGCGACCGAGGATGAGCCAATGGGATTTAAAGCCTTTGATAAGGTTGAGCCAATGGCTGCAGGAGGGCGCTCAGACGGTGTTGACAAAGGTGAAACGTTAGGCCTGACTTTAGAGCTTGAGGTGTGGCCACGTGTGAGCCACAATTGGAGCAAAGCATTAAGCTAAACCTTTCAGCGGGCGTGCTCGCCAACGTATGTGGGTCCTGCAGAGCAGCTTGGCAATTATTTTCTGCCTCTTATAGCTGATGTCAAATTGGATATTCACTTAAGACGTTTAAAGGTAATCCTAATTACTACACAGAGATTGTAGTGATGGCAGATTTTATTCTGTGCGGTATTTGGCACAATAACTTGCAGCCACTGACAATGGAAACCCTCTTTTAAATATTGACAAAGCAAAGAAGCCGCACTTCAAATAAGAAACATGACAAATGAAGTGAAATATTTCATAGCTTGTTGATTATATCAAATAAACCACAACAAGAGCAGCATAAGAACATCTTGGGACACCACACTGATAAAAATGGTACTAATAGGACAGTTTGCTTAGTTATCTGAATCACAAAGCTTAAATGTTAGCCGTTTTTGTGCAAGTTTGGAGAGAGTTTACAAGACAAACAGTGTTGTTTTCAGATTAAGGTTAAGTTAACTGCTGCTTTTGGCGATAATTACATGTTACTTGAGAAACTATACAATACAAATCAGTGCAAAAACATATTTATGACTTCATCATCTCATCATCACATTTAGCCTCTGTAACCATTGTTGCCAACTTGGCGACTATTTCTCTAAATCTGGCGACATTCCAAATGCTCTTGGTGATATATTTTCTCAAAAGCGACAAGCCACAAATCTAGCTACTTTTTATGGCACCGTTGAAGAGTTTTCTGGTATTTGAGGACTTAACAGTGAAAGCACATATTGATCTGCGGTTTTTGTTGTCATTGAGGAGCAGCGGGTGCTACTGAGACATTCGCCCCGCCTCAAAGCAGTCATTGCACTGTCAGCTCCCGTGGACAAGGAGCATAGTGGAGCTCCACGCATCCAAGAATCACACATGTGCGAGGCGCGATGCTTGGTTGGCTCTCGCCATGTTTTACATTTAAAACATAAATGTTTCTTAATCTTCATTAAATGACCAGTCACGACACTCAAGCCTCATTCGGACTTGGTCACTTACCTAAAGGTGGAGGCTGGAGGGGCTGTCCGAGATAAAATATTACAATTATTTTATTTTTATGAATTGATGGCCAATTTTACACTAACATACTAAGAATCAATCAGATTTTGTAGTTGTAAACAAAAAAATAAGGTGTTTTTACTCACTTTTGTGTCTCTTCTACAAGGTTATGCTTTTTTATGAATCTCTTACATTGTATGCAAGTAATGTACAAATTAGCCAATGACATCATCTAGCGACTTCTAGGGCTGCCAATAGCTACTTTTCTTACTGCGTTGGGGGCAACAGTGTCCGTACATTTTAAAACCGTGCGATTTATCAAACTGTCTGTGAATATTCTCATTCATTCAGGTCCATTGCATTCTCAGGGCATTGAATTGATGGCAACTTCTCCTAGAGAACGCCTCAAGTCCGACTAGAGCTGTCCTATCCAGTCCTTGCAAAAAAACAGCTTATATTTCAGTTTTGTGCGACGAAGCAAAGTAGCTTCAAAAAGTACTTTAGTGTGAGCTTTATCCTCTTTTGTAATGTTCTGATGCGGGTTGTGTTTAATTTTATTGTTAGAATATGTTACAAGCCAATGAATCAAAAGCTCCGAATAACAACTGGCCGCCAGGCCGGTCTTTGGACACCCCTACTCTAAATCATCCATAGGTACGAATGTGAGTGTGAACGGATGTTTTTCTATATGTGCTTTATGATTGACTCTAACGCATTTCCAAGTACAGGTGGTGCTGGGTTTACGAACGTACATCCATAAATTATTTAAAAACATGTTTTGGTGCGTAAACACAAGACTCTGAGATAGAATAATATTGAAGAAAAGGAAAGCCATCACCACGGAAATGAAAATGAACAGTATAAAAACCTCCTAGCGTGACACACCCACCAATTTTGGCCGCTCTCAACCACTTGACTGTCATGACCATCACTAAGGGTAAAGATTATTGAATGCTAATGGATGCTGGAGGGGTCATGGATTCAGTGTGCTGTTACAAGGAGATCTGGGACGAAAAGAGGTGGTGATAACTTCCAGACTAGCCCGGGACAATATTTTAAGAAGGTTAGAAAGACAACCACACGGGTAAAGGTAAGGAGTTGTTCTCTTTTATTTTGGGATCATTTAGGTATAAGTTCCGACTTACACTAAAACTCAACTTACATCTCGGTCTAGAAACCAAACTCGTTCTTAGCAGAGGACCACCTGTTCATATACAGAAGGTGGCAGTCTATGGCTGCAATCATTTACCATGCGCAGTTAACTTTGTTGCAAGGAGGATCAACATTCACAGGCCTAACACTTCTCCGTTGTTTGCATGTGAAGACAAAGCATCCCCCCTCTGGCTGTGCTCCAACATGCAAATAGGCTCAGACTTTGCTTGTGCGTCTGCTCACATCACGCAGAGAAAAGAAAGCGAGGGAGCAGAGAGAGGGATTGTCAAGGTGTGTGCAACGCATACTGAGAGAAGAGTTTGAAAAGTCCCTCCATGTGACAACACAGTGGCTGTTGTCAGAGTGTGGGAGATAAACGACTGGCCGGAGAATGGCGACAAAGACGCAAAGAGAGAGAATGAGAGTGGACTTACTCAGTGGCTGCCAGGCGCCAGCATCTTCTCGTACTGGTCTGAGTCTCCTCTAGAGAGTGGTGTCATGAGTGTGTGACGTGAGAGCATGTGCGTGTGTGTGTGTGTGTGTGTGTGAGGTCAAGAGTTAGAGGGGTGGAATGCAAGCTCAGCTCCACTCTGCTGCATTTGTACCCAACACAAGTGGGACGGACTGACATCCGAGCATTCATCATTTTTCCTCCTCCTCTTTGCTTATCGCCTTTGCTTTCTGACTATGACACATAGCAATATACATGAGGCAAGACAACTAACATAAAAAACATGTCATGAATGAAGTCCTAACGCACGAAATATTCAGCTACAAGGGAAAATGTGAATGCCACAAACAGGAATTAAAAGCGGGGCATGTTCTGTGCTTATTATCTCTAATGATTCTATCTGTTTAACAGCAGCTCGCTTGTTTTTCAGTCTCCTTCCGTTGTTTTCTTCCTGCAGGAAGTCCTGGTGGCTTTGTGTGAAAGCAGTAATCACAACACCACATGTGCGGGAAAGAATGTGCATGCTTAAACTAAGCTGACGACAGGTTGTTGGCACATTGATCAAGCATCCACGCATTGTGTTTCTCTGGCCTTCCCACCTCACAGTGCCATACCTGAGTCCAGCTGACTGGATTATTTTGTATATGGTCCGAAATAATTAGTGTGCCCCAAGTACCATGTAAAGAGCTTAAGTAAATGTGTGAAAATAATAATGCTGACGCTGTCAAAGAGGTTTTCATTCAACAATATTACTATAATTATTGTGATTGCAGTTTGCAGTGCAGACTGTTTGTATATATGCTGTATATATTTTTGATGCAGCTCATTTACATGATCTAATTACACTGTGTACGTGTGCCTAATGATGTTTTATTGCAGTTCAGTGACAACACTGCCTCCTGAGTGTCCCCAGTAATAAATGGGTGTGACTGCATGTAGAAAATTAAAAAAAGAAGTTCAGTGAATGCAGTGTTTCCCAAACTTTATTGAAACATATTTTCCATGAGAAAAATCGGACTGCCACCAGACAAAAATATTACTAAAAGTATGTACCATATTTTCCAGACTATAAGTTGCTCCAAAGAAAAAAAAAACATTCAGTGGTGTGAAAAAGTGTTTTCCCCCTTTCTGATTTCTTATTTTTTTAATCACACTAAAATGTTTCAGATCATCAAACAAATTTATATATTAGTCAATGACAACACAACTGAACACAAAATGCAGTTTTTAAATGAAAATTTGTATTATTAAGGGAGACATTGCCGTGTGTGAAAAATCCACTCCTGGTAAGGTTCACCACTGTTCCACATTTTTGCCATTTGTGGATAATGGCTCTCACTGTGGTTCGCTGGAGGCCCAAAGCTTTAGAAATGGCTTCATAACCTTTTCCAGACTGATAGATCTTAATTAATCTCAGTTATGTTTTCACGGGGGCCGCACAGTGATCTAGTAGTTAGCATGTTGGCCACACTGTCACAGTCAGGAGATCAGGAAGACTTGGGTTTGAATCTCCGTTGGGCATTTCTGTGTGGAGTTTGCATGTTCTCCCTGTGTGTGCACACATGGGTTTTCCCCGGGTACTGCGGTTTCCTCCCACATTCCGAAAACATGCATGTTAGGTTAATTGGAGACTCTAAATTGTCCATAGGTATGAATGTGAGTGTGAATGGTTGTTTGTCTATATGTGCCCTGCGAGGGTGTACCCCGCCTGTCGCCCGAAGTCAGCTGGGATAGGCTCCTGCATAGCCCCGTGACCCTAATGAAGAGAATAGAAAATGGATGGATGGATGTTTTAACGGAGGGGGTAGTCACTTTTTCACACAGGACCATATGGGTTTGCATTTTTTTTCTCCCTTAATAATAAAAAGTTTCATTTAAAAACTGGCATTTTGTGTTCAGTTGTGTCGTGACTGACTAATATTTAAATTTGTTTGATGATCTGAAACATTTAAGCGTGACAAATATGCAAAAAATAAGAAATCAGTAAGGAGGCAAACACTATTTCACACCACTGTATTGAAACAAAGGCAAATTATGTATCTTCTGCCATCTAGTGAAAGAGTAACAATTGTTTTGCCTGTCACTATATTGGCATAGATAGAAAAACAACATCATTTGCCGTAAAAAAAAAAATATATATATAATCGTTTCCGGCTTCACAACTGATGATTGGCCAACTGACTAAGAGTTTCTCCAGTTCCTACCACCGCTTTCATCACTCGTCAATACAGATACGTTTCTGCCAAAAGAAGAGCTAGAGTGAAACCAGACCCTTGTTTGTTTTTTGACTTAGTTTATCACTAGTGTGACAAGACAAAAGGTCAAGGGAAGCACCTGGGATTACAACATAGACTCACATAGGTTTGTATACACTTGCAAGAAGCAGTATTTTATATTTTAAAAGTGTTGCACAGTGAACCTCCATTCAGAGATTATAATAATGCTGGGGCTCCCACTACTCCCTGAAAAACACATTTTCTGGAACATTTTTGTCGAGATTTTGTAGAGTTTTCTGCTCACTTTGGTGTATGAAATCAAAATCTATTAATATTGTCTTTGACATTATTATCTTAGCAGATTTGAAAAATTGTCTTCTTTTCTTTTTCTCAAGCTGCTGCAAGTTCCTTGATGTCTTGTTGGCGAAGCCTCACACCTCATCAATCTCAGTCAATAAAGTCACAAAGTCACAATCTCAGTCACTAAATTATTGATCATAACGGTAAATATTGGAGGTGGGCGGATCGACCCAAATATGAATATTAACAATACCAGTGTGATGGGAGCGATATTTTTTTCAGTTCTCTTCTGTGTTTATTTTCAAATGTATTATAGAAATATATTTGTAATTATTGGAGGTCAATTTAGGGGAATATGGCCCCCTTTTCCCCACATTTTTCTGTTTAAATTGTAATTATATGTATGTCATTATGATCTGAAATTTAAGGTTTTAAATACAGTATACTGTACACTGTAAATAATCATGCCACATACAGCATTGTAGCGACGGGTATATTGTGTTGCTCCCAGCTGCTGTTTTGTGTGTGAGCTACAGGGGGCAGTCGGGTTCAACATGTTGGTTGGAGCAAGCGTTTTGGAGGAAAAGGCGTCGATTAAGAAGAGAAGGAAGGTTGCTACTTTGTTCACATGTGTAGCTAAGTTCGCCTGCAAATCGGTAAGTGCTGTTTGTGACTGTGAAAATAAATGGCCACCTGAATACAGACACCCTGACGCGCAGTTGTTCATCTGCCATTACAGTATACAAGATATGACAACAAGGTGACACATGCACGTTAGAAGTCATGAGAGGCTGAGTCAGGTAAAGATTAGGATAATGAGGAAATATTTTTGCCGATGGGAACACACCATATCACCTACACCTTCATTTCCTCCAGGCACACCTTGGGAAAGTCCCAGCACAGCGTCATCGGGCAAGAGGATTAGATATTAGATCAGGTTTCAGACGCAGCACGCTTTCATGGTAACTTTGTATACACACAGCGACATCTGCTGGAGTATGGCACGCCAACAATTCATTTAGGGGTAGTGAATGAAGTTTGAATGAAGAACATTTTTATTGTAATAATACATAAATAAAAATATGAATATAATAATAGATTAATAATAATAAAACAATGGAATAATGTCAGTGCCCTGCTCTAGGTCCAGGTTTGTCAAAAATTGTACAAAAAAGGTCTTAGACAAGGACGCAGGAAGTGCAATCAAGGAACAGGATGTTATCCTTATGGTTTATTTTGAACATACTAAACAGCGTTACCCTCAGTGCATTGCATGTTTTCACTTGCACAATTCAAACGTCTGAAAAGAAGTAGGAAGAAGTGGCGCTGATTTGATCCACCCCCTTCTATGTGTCTCACCAGTTACTGCTACTCTCTTCACTTCCTGTTAAGGAGAAATAAGCAGAGGTACACAGGCGAGCTGAGATAAAAGAGGATGAACAAAAATCTGGAGGAGAATATGAACGTGAAAAGAACAATTCAAGTATTCATATATGAATACAGTATATCAGCTGGGTATGGATGCCAAATGGCTGATCTGTGGAGCATTTTTGCCTATTTCACCTATTTGTCCTTGGACCTTCATGTAAACTGCATGCATAGAAATCCTTCAACATAAAAGCTAAGTGCTCGTACTCCTCTAAAATCTCATGGTTACATAGTCATAGTTATAACAATTGATTTATTGTGTTAATGATTTCTTTAACAGAAAATATTTCATTGACGTCATTTGGCCATTTGTTTATTTGATATATTGTGCTTTGGTTTGCGTCTTTTGTTACCAGCGAGTGAGCAACTGGGATGTGCAGTGCCCGCTGCAGAAAACTTAATGAAAAACTAGATGTACTGTACAATGGCTACAACAGAAGATGCAAACCACTCATTTGCAAGAAGAATAGGAAGGCCAGTACAGTACTTTTGATTGTGAAGTTTTCTAGTAGACAGTGATACCTTCACTCCTGTCTTCTGCAGATTGTTGTTGATGTCACCGACAGTTGTTTCAGGGTCTTTCTTTACAGCTCTCACTATATTTCTGTCATCAACTGCTGATGTTTTTTTTAGTCTTCCTCTTTGACGTCAGTTACTTAGTACAGTGGTCTCCAACCTTTTTTGACCCGCGGACCGGCCTTGTGTTCCCAAAAATCTCCCGCGGACCGGAGAGGGGGGGGTGTGTACATTATAGCAATCTAATTTATCTTATTTTTTATGTATTGTGTAAAACTAAGACATGAATAACACCAAATTAAAAGCACTAAATGAATGCCGACCCACGATCCACCAGTTCAAGTTCCAGCCAAGTTTTTCCAGAGAGATTATTACATCGCTGTTTGACGTGTGTGGTAAAAGGCAGTGCGCTAGCATGAATTAGCTTCAGACAAATGTGCACATTAGCACTCAATAAGTCATCAAAACTTACCTTTATGCATTCCCACATAGTATCAGCATTTGACACCAAATATGAGGTGAAAGAAAAATGGTAAAAATACAGTAGTAGTCTATCTGTGCGGCATGAGATAAAGTTAGCACACGCACAGTGGACATGCGTCAAGTCAGACGGATGTAACAGAGAGAATCCGGCCACTTCAAAATAAAACATAAAAAAGATGGAATAATGGAAATGACTTTTTTTCTGTGCGGCACGGTACCAAATGACCCACGGCCCGGTACTCACGGCCCGGTTGTTGGGGACCACTGACTTAGTACACCAGTGGTTCTCTTCTTCCAAATGATTGTCCTGGAAATGATTGTACAATGGTTCAGATTGATTTTCCCATCTTCTCTCAGATTCACAATTGCTTGTTTTTCACTCATAGACAGCTCTCTGTTTTTCATGTTGTTTTCATCTCTAAATACAGTCTACACATCCAAAACCTTTCCTACCCAATCTGAAACTGAGCGTAGACATTCAGTGCTATTGATTGGTTGAATAAGTAATGCAGTAGGAAACACCTGGGTATCCGGTCCTCCTCATATCCACCTTTTGATGTCAACCCCAAATGTTTTCAATGTACTGTATTCGTTTACAAGCATGAGAAAGTGTGTTTAAACGTTTGACCCCTACTGTATGTATGTAGATTACTAGTGTTATGATTGTTATTATGTTGTTTTGTGATCATTCAAAAAGTTTCGAAATGCAATCAATCATAGTTAAATATCCATTAATAATTTCAGTTTATTTAAGCATGCAAATTGTTAATTTGACAGTAATATGCAATCGTTGAACTACACTGTAGACGTGGTAGTGGGTGGGTGAGCAGAATGGACTGAGCCTTCAACCTCCTCCTGCTCCCCATTTCCAGAGGCAGTCATGAAGAATCAGTAACATTTTCCACACTCTTGACCCAAATATGCGTAATAAGATGGAAAGAAAGCTCGGAACAAAAACAAATAGGATTCCGGTGTCTTCCTTACATAAATAAAACGCAAGACTAAAATGAAAAGTTTTGATTCATGGCAATTTATATTGAGGAACCTTCAATTCGAACATTACTTGTCTGGTATCGTTTACTGAGTAACATGGCACTCTAGCGCTGCTTTGGCAGGGTTTCACATGAGAAATATGTGTGGTTAAACAATCCACTAAGTATTCTTTTACTCTTCAAGATGTTCTACATGGCAGAACAAGTTGTGCTGGTGCAACATCATAAAAGAATAACAGTGGGGAAACAAAAAGTGAGTAAAAAAACATGAAAAGCACAACAAATACGTTTGTAAAATATGTCTTTTTTTATGTCATAAACAAGATGGAGTGGATGGGAGTTTTTTGAGATGGGGGAGGGACCTGGAGGAATGAAAATGTTCACGGGAAAACTGCAGTGTTGTTTAACTGGAACACACACACACCTATACCGTTTACTTAACTTAAATATAGTAACAATTAATGTTCCCCCTAATTTTTCAAGTATCTGAGCATACACAAAAAGGACCTGAGCATTCCTTGGATCTGTGAGCGGCATCAGACGTGCACGATGTAGTATCGCACCTGTCCAAAACCAGTAAGTAAGTAAGAACTTCCATTCTGTCATATTTTGTATATGACTGGTTTCAAACAGACAAGGAGGATTCCACAGTGTAGCTTTCTTTATTCTAAAACGAAACAAGCCATGATGCCATACAATTAACCATCTGAATCTTGTAGAAAACCCCTAGTTTGTCATTTTATTTTCAATGTATTTTCTTGTTTCCCATTTATATTGTTAATTCGGTATATTTTAATTTCCTTATTTGACTTTCACATTCTGTTTTAAAGCAGACTGTTGTGGCACTATTTTATCCTCGAAATTTACTTGAAATTGATGCCATTTGTGTTGTGTATGTTTACTTTTGTCTACATTAAAAAAAAATTAAATTAACTTTCAACTGACCTTTTGGTCCCTTCAGCAACACAAACTCGGCCTAACACTTCTTGTATCCGATACATCCGGCCATCAAAATAAAAGCACGGCAGTAAAACATGAACAGTTCCGCCACACATTAAAGGGATAGTTTGGATTTTTTGACATGAAGTTGTATGACATCCCCATCAGCATTGTAGTCCAATAACAGGGACTTACCCCCCTCCAGTTCTGGTCAGATTTCCGTGATGAAGAACGTAGTTCCGCTTAGTTGCTGGGGACAATTAAGTAAAGAATGTGGCTTCTCAAAACAATATGCATTCAAAAGATTAATACATTTGCTTCACAAAAATGCCTTCTCAAAAAAATCAGACCTTACAAAACATTTGGTGTTATATCCGTCTCCCGCCGTATTCCTGCGCACTGTCGCCAGTGCATTCATGTGTATGTGACGAAGACGCTCGCATCTACTTCCGCGACAGAGCGCCGTGGACATCTTGTTTACATATGTGTTCCACAGCGTCTTCACCCATGACCCACTGAAAACGGGCTCCGCGACCCACTTTTGGGTCCCGACCCACCAATTGAGAATCCCTGTTGAAAGAACACAGTGTTGAGTTTTGTGTGGAGTTTGAAGTGAGGCCATCCACAAGCTCTGGTGACATGCAAGATGTGTCACTAAGGTTTTTTTTGGTCACGGCCACGGTTCTGTTCATTTTTGTTACACTGATGGAACAAAATGCAAGAAATAAATCTGCTCAACTTTTGTGTATAATGACTTTAAAAATGAAATATAAAAAAATGTATTAAAGATGCTAAATTTAGGTCCATTTTCTGTACAATAACTCATATAAGCTTTGTGTTATAGGTGACAAAGCAAATTATTGTAAAATCCAATAATACATCTCATCATAACTCATTATCTCTTTTAATATGCAAACTGGTTATAAAATGAGGGAACTATTATGCTTTTCCTCTTTTCTGACCTATAAATGTTACAATGTTGTGTTCTCGTGTTAACCAATGCCAACGCGTCAGATAATGAGGTTTGCGCATTTAGAAGTAAGACCTCAAAGCAGTTTTGGACGGCTCCGCACTGTGTTTTACAGAGTTTTTTTAACACTAAGTTCCATTGACATCAATGCAACCCTGACTTCCTTATATGGGCATGCCCAGGCAAACGCTGTAGGCCTGCCCTCCCCCTGCTCTGCTTCGCTCTGCTCTGTTCACCGTGTGTAGCTGCTCTATAGGAGTCCAGAACTCAATACAAAAGCAAAAATTTTGCATGCTATGTCACGCTTTGGGTACTCCTTTCAGGAGTCTGATCCTTGTAATATTTTCCAAACAGCTCGGTAATGTTCCACTCTGCAATTCATGTCCTGTTACGATTTTTTCTACATAATAATGATTACAAATAATTGACAACTGAAGTAGGATGCATTGCTTGATTTTTTTTTTTTGCAGTACAGAGGGGTTGTTTCTGACGTGCGTCTGGTGCTACGGGGCTTCTTATTCAAGCTCATGGCGAAAAGCAGTTGCCTTTCATACAGCTGGATCAACACTGGAAAAACAATTGTAGAAAACGGTATAAGCTGAAGCCTGAAGTGCAGTCCAAACAGTAGTGAGTGTGTGTTGGCTTCTTCTTTGGAAAGAGAACCAGCAGGGAGGTATGCATTCTATTTCCTGTAGCACACTCTTTAGCCCTATGAAATGTTCCACTGTCAGGAGTCTGGGTTTTCTGAAATTGGATGCAATTGACATAGAAAAAGCATAAAATCACATTTCAACTGGATCATGTCAGGAAGGAAAATGTTGAATGAGACGGCCTCCATCTGTGTGTCAGCATGATCCAAAACTCTTTTTTTTTTGGCAACTTAGATTTGAAAGGACTTCCATAATTCCATATTTACAACTTGGCATCGGAGGACTGAGTGTGGTGCTGTTGCCGTGGCGACGTGTCAGTCTGTTGACCCGGCTGCCCGGCAAACTCATAGTTGGCAAGCATGCACACTCAAGCATACACACAGAGAGTGTCTCAAACACACACGGCACATTCTGTCATCATGTTGGCATCATGTTTGTCTGTCTGGCACAGCCTCCAACATACACACACACACACACACACACACACACAAAGACATATGCACACTGTAAACAAAAAGGCACATTTTTCAGGTTCTATATGTTCCCTCTTGAGCTCCATGTCATGAACAGGTAGTCACAGGTGAAAGTGATGGATGCCTCTTAGCGACCATCCCCCATTTGTCTGCCTCTGTCAAATAGGGCCATGTGTGTCGTTGTTACCTACTTTTTCATGCCTGTTGTATATAATGACCCAGATGACACATACGCACACACACACACACGCACACACACACATACACACACATACTCATGCTGATGAGGCAGTCGCCAGAGTCCAGCACAAAGCTGTGCAGCTGAATAATCATCAGTCCAAACTGAATGAAGCTGTGGTGTGTTTCTTTTTAAATGAGCCACAGCAAGGTCATTGTAATGCTGATGAGCCGCACTGCAAAACACTCAACTGTCAACTGTAATAAATGCACTGTTGTTATCGCAATGGTAATAGTGTACTGTACTTACAGCACAGGAAAAATATCAGGAAAATAAAGGCAACAATCAGTATTTCGTATGTGTCGTGTTGTGGGAGTCGTGTGGAAATTATTAGATACTGTGACTTTTTTATGTAACACATTTGAAACTATAATGCAAAAAGAAGGATTTTATTAAATTGAAATTCGGTTGGCCGCTATAAAAGGTTGAAAACCAGTCAGTGTCTGGTGTGACCACCATTTGCCTCAAATACCATATACGCCGATTCAGAGCATGCCATACATTTTCAGTGGGTGAGTATAGCCATGCAGTACTGGGATGTTTTCCTGTGTTGCAGGTCGAGCGGCTCATGGTGACCGTAAGGTTATGGTGTGGGCAGTGTGTCCGGTATGTTTTGAACAATGAACACAGGTGCATTTCATTGATGGCATTTTGAATGTACAGAGATCCCGAGGCCCATTGATTTGCTATTCATCCATGACCATCACCATGATAATGCATAGCCCCATATTGCAAGGACCTGTACAGTACACAATTCCTAGAACCTGAAAACATCCCAGTTCGGCTTATATGGTATTTGAGGCTGGTTGTCGGACTGACTGGTTGTCGGACCCCCGTAGATCCTCCAGTACAGTTAAACTGCACATTTTGGAGTGGCCTTTTATTGTGACCAGCCTAGGACATACCAATAAGGTATAGGACATGCAATAATTATGCTGTCTCATCAACATTTTGATATGCCACACCTGTGAGGTGGGTGAATTACAAATTATGAATGCTCTCTAACACTGATTTAGGCCTTTTGTGTGCAGAGACAAGTTTTACATCTTTGAGTTCAGCTCATGAAAAATGGGAGCAAAACCAAAAGTATTGCATTTATATGTTTGTTGATAATAAGTCTTCGGGGTGTAAAGGCACACCATAATCACGGTTCATACCTTGGTGATGGAACATACTGCAAAACATAAAACTGCTCAACGTTTGTGTATAATGATTTTAAAAATGAAACATAAAAGACTGCAGTCTGCTGGCTGGTTTTTACAATAAATAAACTTCTCAAAAAAAATCCAGAAATACATACATAAAGAAAAATTTAAGGATGTGGGCCACATTGATACATTTCGTGCATTAAAGGTGGTAAATGTAGGTCCGTTTTTTGTATTATAATCTATATAAGCTTTGTGTTATAGGTGACAAAACAAATTTGTATAATATCTAACAATATATCTCATGAATAACATTATTTACCAAACCGAAGGCTCTGTACCGAAAAATATGAATACGAATACATGTACCGTTACACAGTTGATTTCTTAATGTAGACTTAGTTTAGTTTAGTTTAGTCACAGTGAAAATTGAATAAGGTTAGAAAACACATTTTCTAGGCCTCTTGCTTCTACTCTTTAAACACTGCACAAACTCCTCTTTCTAACAGAATAATAACATGATTTGTCTTGATTTTTATCAAAGACATCCTCTTCATTGCTGTCATGTGGCCCACAAAAACATGCACGCAGTAAACACACACCATCACTTTCATGCAGGCGCTTTTTGCTTCAAAGTCAGTAGATCAAAAAGAACGATTCACACAAAAACATTAATATGCACAAATCCAAATAAAGTCTGCATGTGTGTATGCATGCATGTGTGTGTGGCATATCACTGTTGAGTGCCCACTGCCTCGAACAGCTCCCTATTGTTTGGCTTGTTGTGGCAGACTGCTTCAGAGCATTAATCTCTTTGGATGGATGCTCGTTTGGAGGGTTCTTTCCTCTCACTTTCAGCATCCTCCCATCTTTGTGAGTCAGTTTATCCTCAGCTACATGTATGTACTGTATGTGTGTATTTGTATGAACACAGTTGCATCTCTTATCTTGTCAGTGAGTTGTACAATACTGCACAGTATACAGCAGGGGTGTCCAGACGTTTTCCAGCGAGGGCCGCACACTGAAAAATGAAACGATGCAGGGGCCACCATATTTTGTAAACCAACACATATACTGTAGATATGTTAAGAAATTTTATGTATCAAAAAGGACGCCATCTCAGCTTTGTGATATGGATAAAAAGCGTATTATTAATATGAACTACCATCTTTGTTCTTTTTTTACCATTTTTTGCTGTTGTTGTTTTTTTAATTTTCCAAATATTTCAACTTACTTGTTCAATAATTTCCATACATTTTCTTTTCGTAATATTATGACTTTATTCCCGTAATATTACAACTCTTTCCCCAACATAATTTTCCAGAAATAAGACATTTATTTTGTGCTGTTTTTTCCCATTTTCCCCTCATTTATCATTCATTTATCATTCATCACTTATACATCACTGCTAAAAAATAACATATTTTTTCTTTAATATTTCAACTCTATGGTACTAAAGTGACATTATTGTTCTTCATACTATTATGAGTTTATTCTTGTAAAATTACAGCTGTCTTTTCCATTTCTGCTGTTCTTTTAAAAAAAAAATGTAATGGAAAATTTCAACTTTCTTTGTGTAAATTTTCTTCTTGTAATTATAACTTTATTCCCGTAATATTTAGACTTCTTGTAATATTATAACCTTTTCTGCAACCTAATGTTCCAAAATATTATATTATTATATTTATATTTATCATATTATGGCTTAAAAACATATTTTTTCTTTTTATTTCAACATTATGCTATTAAAATAAAAAAATCCTCTAACTAGTGTGATGTCATTCTTGCATAATTACGACTTTTTTTCTTAATATTTTGACTTTATTTTTGCAAAACGATTGCTGATTTTCTTTTCATTTTGCTGTTGTTGCTTTTTTTTTTTTTTTTTACTTTTCTTGTTAAATTATATTTTTAGAATGTAAATATTTTCAGTGAAGCATAAAGACAGAAACATGTAAAAATTGTGGACTCATGCATGCTCACATGCTTTACATTATACCTGTATTGTCATGCATTTATACATTCTTTCAGTCTAATTTCGAAAAAAAAACCCAAAAACATTTTTGACCAAAAATCTGCAAATTTGTGGGGTCCCAAACTGTACTGTAAAGATGCTTTCACCTCGGCTTTGGTGGTGTATGTAATTTTGTGATTGCTTGAGCACATCAGCCTATTGATTTGTCATCTTCACAGCCTGCTTCTTTTACTGATATGATGACAAACACACATGCACACACACACACCCCCACACACGCACTTATCACCATTTATCAGTGTTTTTGCATGACTGCACGTATTCATGTCATTTCACAACAGCACACGTACTGTATGTATGCGCATCACAGGGGAGCGCCTAACCCCAACACACCAAGCTGTTATCCTTTCTCCTCATTCAGCAATAACTCCTCCCTCCATCCCATTCTCACATCAGGGATTTCCAGCGTTCCCAAAATGTTTCCGCCGTCATGGTCCAGCAGCTGTCACTTAGCAGCAGACGCATCGCTTTATTTCTCCATCCATCCAACCGCCTCTCCAGGGACACAGATGAGGGAGCAGTGTGTGTGTGTATGTGTGTGCCTACAGTAGGGGGAGGGGAGAGCAGCAGGTTAATGAATTAGTAATTAGGATTGACATCACGTCTGCAGTGGGTATCCCCCAAACTATTTCTTCAATCTCTGGTCAGCTGTGCATCCTCTCTTTGTCATCTTCATCCCCCCCATGCCTCTCCGTCTCTTGTACAACTGCATCCTCTCCACTCGCCCCCTACCTGCTTCCCTCTCTAACCTTCTCCTCCCCTTGTCTTCAAATACACACACACACACATGCACACACACATTTGCCTCTTTTGTTCTGTCCACATCCCCCTCATGACTTTATATACCCTCTTCAACCTAATACCTTCTTTCTTTTCACCCCTGCTTTATTCTGTCTTCCTCTCATGTGCTATTGATCATAAGATATCCCTCGATTGGCTGAGCTTCTCAATCCATGCACACTTTACTATAAGCCTGAGCCTAAGGACTGTGTTCTATATCCCAGAAGGAAACATGATGAAATACTGGCAGAAGGTCAGGATGCCTGGTTTGTACACCACCGATTTTCTCCTCTCAGTAGCCTTGAATTGCTCCAACAGGAAGCTACACCAAAAAGTAACTCTACAATATGCCTCAAAAGTCACACAAAATCATAATGTATGACATCAAACCAACTCGGTGAGCATCAGAGCATTAACTCTGCATGTATGTTTGACATGTTTGGCTTATTTTGCAGCACTTTCAAACCAGGAACCAACGTCAACAAGGGATTTCAAGAGAAGATGACGGTGCCAAGACAAGGACAAACATAGCCAAGGCCATGGTCATGATCTGGGACCACCAGTGAATGGCGAAAAACTGCAAGTAATTTATACACTCATAAAATGTTTATTTTTGACACACAGCTCAGTCCCCCTCCCCCTTCCAAACCTTCCTACTAGCTTGGTGTTGACATTCTCTTTTGATTTTGGATCATTTGCAATAAAAGTGACTGTTAAATCACAATATTATTATCAGATTCAGCTCCAGAACTCTTCTCATTTCCATTGCCATTTTTCACTCGCGACAAAATCCAGGTTTAAGCCGTAAATATGCCTCACACGCTTAAATTAAAAAACATATAGGTACTCACCACGAATGAATGATAATGTAGATGACTCTAGGGACTGCAGCCTGGTTGTGAGGCTAGTGCTGGAGCAAGGGTTTCCAACCTTTCTTGTTTTACAAAATTAAAATGACTGAAAACTACTCCTTTTTGTAACATTTGTAACAAACTGAATCCGCTTGTTTTACCAGAACATTAACAACATTTTATATATTAAAACATTTACAAGTATGTATGTCTGAATTCAATTCTCACATTATTAACTGAAAACCTGAATGAAAACCAGGCTCGCTGGCACCTCATGTAGTCGCGGGGGGCTACCTGCCACGTTGGTGACCCCTATCGGCTAGAGAAAGCCTTTCCCCAAACTGCGTCTACATCATTCCCACTGCTCGCCTGTTGTAACTCCAGTATCGACATATGATCATATATTAACTTGTGTTCACCTTGCTGTAATTGATTGTCAAAGCCAGTGCTTCCGCAGTCAAACAAACTTTTGTGTCTCGGAGCACACAACTATGGTACATTCGAGGGCTGCCTAAAAAAGTAAACATTGTAGGCTTTTTTGACCGTGTTGCATGTATGCTGTACCATTTATTTATTTATAAATTATTATTGACTTACTGTGAATGAGACGCGTTTTCTGAGGAAAAAGCGGCCTATTTTCGGAAAATAAAATTAGGCTCAAACTCAACGAATTTGCAGGGCTGTGAATGCTGAATATGTATAGTAAAAATGGATAGGTTAACTGCTAACGATAGCATCTAGCTATACATCAACAGGATGCCGCCTCACTTGTTTTGCAGATTTTGCATTTTATTTGTCCACTTGTGTGACATCAGAAAATGAGAAACACAAGATGCCGGGGCTTGAACCCGCAACCACACAGCATCGCCAAATGATGGTTAAGTCGAGCAGCGCTAGCTAGTGAGCCAACTGTCAACCCACTGTCTAGCGCAGCTCTTAAGGCCTGGTTAGGGGTGAGGTTGACTATCGTACAGACCACACTAGCTGGCATTGCTTCCATTTTACCTGACATATACATTTTACATGTGTATGGCTGTTTAAAATGTTAGTTGATACATTGCTTGTAACATGAGCAGATGTTTTATGATGGTGACAGCTAGACTCTGTTACAAATGAATGGGATTCCTATTGTGTTTGACCAAAGGTTTCACTGAATTTCATTAAAAGGTGCACATTGTGTTGCTGTGTTATTGTGAGCCTTGTCAAGGACAGCACAGACAGCTAATAGGATGTATAGATGAATGACATTGTACCGTTTGACAGACACAATACGGCCACATCATCACAGCTCAGGGCAGATACCAATTGCATGTTGACAGCACAATCTCGCTATTTTTGAACCTATCACCCACCTGCTGATACGTGGGGGCAAATCAATTCCTCATTTTGTAAGGACTATTTACACAAGAGAAAAACTCCACATATGATAAATCAGTATTTCTCTAAGGGTGTCAGCTGACACTGAGTGCTATTTGTCTTTGTTCTCCAGCCTGCATAATTGATTGTCTGTGTTGCAGCTGTTTAATGAAAAGTATTTCTCGTTTCTCCCTACATCACAAGATGTAGTGGCAGTGCTCATGGGAGAAAAAAGCAAGGGTAACCTGAATGTATTCTGCAGTACATCCACCCTGCAGAAGCCCAACAGGCTTGAGAAGAAGCTATTTTAATTGCCACGCACACACATAGCAGGTCGAAGGTTACAGTGCTGCAGTAATAAAAAACAGATTGACGCTGTACTTTAGAGGAGCAGTTTTGTCATTCGTCAGGGAATTTGTTTTAACACATCTCTCATTCTTGACATCTGCTTGGCCACAAATCAGCTTTGAATTGCTTCATTTATTGACCCTGCAATTGGCTGAGAATGTATGAAATCAGGCCATTCCATAGGTCTTGTTTTCCCTGCCAGACACCAAAATTTAGTACGTTTACATGCAGTCAAATGACCCTATCATATCCTGAATATGAGCAATAACCCGGTTGCACACGGCCATGTAAACACCAACAACCGTTTTGAAAAAACAGATCATTAATTTGTGTTCTGCGCATGTTCTATTCGAAAGGAATCTTGTGTCTTTGGCAGGAACTACTTGTAAACATGGCGACACGCAAAACCCCACACTTTTGGAGCGAGGAGGAAACAAGCCACCTCGTTAGTGTGGTGAAAGACAGGAACATTATGTCTTTTATTGATGGTAGAAAGTACCGCCATAGTGAAATCTATCGGAAGGTGAGCGAGAAGTTACACGAAGCAAGGTTTGTACGAACGCACCTTCAAAAGTGTCCGGGGGGCTCAGGTGGATGTAGCATGAATATGGATGGCACATTTCCTATTTCTTCACATTCAATGAAGAAAGTAAGACAGAATAGTGTCAAGTACCGGTGGTGGGTCACTACAAGAACCAAAACGCAAATAAAGCTTTCATTATCCGCAGTGCCGCCGTTGTTGTTGTTTTTGGATACAGGAAGAAGAAGCGGAAATGATGCGCGTTGCGTCATGACGTTTTCCATGCGGGGTTTTTGTTTTTTTTCGCATCACGCATGTGAACGGGTTATTCCGAATGTTTCAGAAACCGGAATATTGACATTAGCCTGAATATTGACTGCATGTAAACGTAGTGAATGTCCTATCTAAACCACATTTTCAAGATGAATGTTTTCAAGTGGATATCGCGGATCGATCATAGTATCAATACCAAGGGAAGTCTTCTGTTTATATTCACAAATATCTTATCAAAAAACCATGAGCAACTGATATGTCCATAAAAATGTCTATTTTTGACACACAGCTCTACCTTTCCCCACTTGCTCCTGAGGTGTTGTGAGCACGTTGTGATGCTCTAAGGGTAAGTGTGTGGTGAAGCTAGTCGCTAGCTGGCTAGCAGCTAGCCGGTGTGGTGTGTCAGTACGACAGTAACGTAGTTCAATCGGCGTAACAATGTTAATAATAACAATAATAACAGTGTTGCTGTAGCTTGGTTAATATGCACATCACATTATATGCAAATGGAGCGCTGTTGCTACTTTTCGGAGTTTTTTTCAGAAGGCTTTCGAGGTGGAATATGAGTTTCCTATTACGTGCATTCTTAGCTGCGTCTTTTTAGCTGTTTTCATATCTTTAGAAAGCGCCGAAAAGAGAAAGACATGTGTTCATGTCTCTCAAATTCCAAAAAAAGTGCAGTTTTCCTTTAACTATGCCTCACACCAGGGGTGTGCTCAGGGGCCATTTGCGGCCCGCAGCTCGTTTTTTATTGGCCTGCGGCACTTTCCAGAAATTAAATGAAGCATTAAAAAAACAACAGCAGCAACAATGGAAAAAAAGAGCAAAAAGGTGTAATATTAGGTTTTAATAATAAAACACTTTGTTACCTCTAACACAAAGCTAACACAAAATGTTGCCTTTAAATACAAGTAGCACATTTTTTAAGGCCTTTTAACAAAATAAAAAGTATCAGAATGGCCCTCACATCTTCTTTCATATGCGACCCTCGGTGGAAAAAGTTTGCACACCCCTCCCTCACATACAGTACTTATAAAACACACTTAAACTACTAACCACTAATGAATGATAATGTAAGATGACCCATGAACAGATGGATTTAGAGTCACGGTGTCGCACACATAGCACATTATAGAACACATACTATATGGTGCATTCAAGAATCTACTGTATTTATATATTTTTATATTCTTTACAAATCCAGGTAAAATGTTCTTGGACACAGGGAGGGCTGTGGAAGCAAAACGCTAAAGAATTTGAATGACAGGCAATAGAAGTTTTTGCTTTTGTTTAGCTATTGAATTGACTCGACTATTGACTTTATTTTGCTCCGACAATTGTGTGTACTTAAAGGGACTAAGAGAATAGTCAGATTATTTGGTTGATATTGTTGCTTTGTCTTATATTGTTGGATATTTTCTATTGCTAAATTGTTCATAAATAAGTTCAAAGGTACTTTTTGTTTGCCTAAAATCTTTGCTCTGTGTTTTATGCCAAGGGTTTAGATTATATAGAATCTTCCTGTTTACAGTATGTGTCAGTTTTTTTAAACATAATTTTTTATATAATACAGTTCTTTAAAAAACAACAATATAATAAGGATAAAGAGGTGTAATATGAGAGTTATGAAAGTTTACAGATAGCTTTTACAGTAATATAAATACATAAATGAATAAAGCAGTAAGACTTGACAGATACATTGTTTGATAATCCAATTTTATTCTGATTATAATCATGATCAACAAATTAAAGGCCAATATCATTCATTTATCTTGACAAATTTCAAGTTAAAAATGGTCAGTATCGGTATCCCTGCATTACAGAGACCGATAGGACGCAAACACGCAGCAACGTCGTAACCCTCCAAACACAGAAATGACAAAACAAACGCACTGGGAAAATGCAGAAAATTCTAAATGCAAAATCAAAAACAAATGCACAACAAAAATGCTGCAAATTCCAAACACACACACACACACACACACACACACACACACAAAGAAAATGCATAATGTCTGTGCTTGGAGTGTTTGAACTTTGCTTTCTTGGTGTCGGACTGATACCAAAATTTGCAGTATCGCCCCCCTTACTGGATATGACATCTGTGGTACTTTAGACCTTGGACAGAACTATTTGACTGGCGGTAAATCATCTGCATGCTGTGCTTTTCAGGTCACTTCTTCAGCCCCCCCCTCCCAAACTCCCCCCCAACTCCCAACCCCCATCAGACTCTTGTGATGTCAAATCAATACACTAATGCAGAGTTGAAGAAGAGGACCTTCACTCAGTCTTACATCTGCTTTCTCGAATACACTGATATCTTTTTAATGTATTCCAGCTTGTCATCAGTAGGTTACTCCTTGGTTCTATAATCCTCCCCCTGCAGGCTCCGCTGCCTCATATCAACAGGGCCAGGAGACGCGTCCTGTTCTCACGGTGCGCCGGAGCATCCTAGCCACCCGCTGAAACACTCTTGTGGGGCATCGCGTGGAGGCGGGGACGGTCGTCCATCCGTCCATTCACCGTCGTCCTCCGTCGCCTGGACGTCCTCCGAACGGAGGCGCGCAAGACAGGGGAAAAGAGAGAGAGAAAGGGGAGGGAGAAACGAACCCGTCTGCTCGTTTTATTCCCCGGTGTGGATGTACGGAGACAGAGCGGGGAAGAGGAGCCATTCAGGGACCAATTTTACCGGTGAGTGTAGAAATCTTCATCTTCTTGGAGGACATGCGGTTATGTTAACTGCTAGCTTAGTTAGATCTTGTTTTTCATGGTGTCCTCAGTGTAAAGACATTTCTGCTTTGACGTTTGACGTGTTTTTTTGCTTGCTAATCTGACAAAAAAAATAGGCTACCCTTACCGGTTTAGAGCTGCAATGTTTAGCTAATACACTCAGCGGCTCGTGAGATTTGATGCTAAACGTCTGTGTTTGTGTTATTTTTTCACCTCATCCTGCACGGATAAGTCCATTTTTGAAACGTTACCAAGGGTCTATTTTGGAGGAAAAGAAAGACACCGGCCTCAATTGAGCTTGAACCATGTCTCCCAGCCATCTTGTTGTCATGGTTACTGGCTCGAGGAGGCTGGGAGGACATCGCTTTCTCTCTCTCTCTCCCTCTCTCTCTCTCTCTCTCTCTCACACACACACACACACACACACACACTGGCACGGAGACAATGAGCCCTGTCTATTTAGTTTGTGTCCTTTAAAGTGTATTGGGGTGCACTTTGGCAAACGTTGCAAGTACATGCGATGCTAACAGATGAGATCAGGTTAACACAACTTGCACCATGAATGGTGCTTTCACACTTGTAGTCCGGTACTCCAACATTGATACTTGGTGGTCACTTTAGTGCGGTCTGGTTAGTGTTCACACTGGTACATTCACAGAAGACCAAATAATGCTTTCAGGTAAGCATATGTATAGTCGCCCCTAGATTGGATGGCGTATGTAATGTGTAAATTGTCTCGCGACCTCACGCATCCAAAACATGACATCTTCCGGGTCAAGTGGGCTCCTAAGACTTTCCTTTCCTAATTTTTTTTACCAGCTGATTTTGTGGCAGCTTTTTAAAAAGTTGTGATGTTTTGAGGCTTATTTTTTCCAATAACATTGCATCAGCTTGTGATTTTACAAATTTGGTATAAATGTTTTTAGTGTTATTTGTAATCTTAAACCCCAAAAACACGGTATTTCAACAAATCTAACAAAATATGCTTTACTTTCATATTAAACTCAAGTGCAGTGCACATTTTTGAACATTGACAACAATTTACCAGTCCCACCCAAGATCTTGGAGGCTTATTTTTAGATGCCTGATTTTGCAGTTTTTCCCCAAAATTACAACGGAAGTTGTAGTGTTTTCTTTTAGGTGTTTGAGTCAATAATAAACAAAACTAAAATAAATACATCAGTAAAAGGCTTCCTTATTGTCAGTTACCAACATTGTATGTTTTACGGTCGAAAAGTGCTTATCAATCAAAAACATTGCATGTAGTTTACCCCTGCTTTTGTTGATATCATTGTCTGGACTACAACCAGACTGCAAGCATTTCTTTGGAATTCAGTGAACTGTAATGAGCAACATGACCCCTTTGTTGAAAAGATATAGGTATGTTTAACTGTCAAGATCTGTGGAGCTATCGAGTGTTTGACCCCCAGTGGTCACAGTGGTGGTGGAAAATAAAAATACTTGAATAAATCAGGTGCAGGAAAAACAACAGAACGCGACAGAGGAAAACGGCTCTGTGAAAAACATACACAGAAGACTAGGAAGTAGCAACAGGTGAAGGAACCGTCTAGGTGACAGTACAGGCGAAGTACACAAAGGCAATGAACCGGCGGCGTACCTGCGACGACGCTGGGCTTTTAAACTCCACTAATTGAGATCGAGAACAGCTGTGCATAACACCATTGGGGTAAAGCGGCTGCAGCTTCCCCACAGCAGGAAGTGCAGAACTCCAAAATAAGAGGGCAGGACAGGAAGTGATCACTCCTGTCCTGTGGAACATGACAGTATCCCCCCCCCCCCCCCCCCCCCCCACGGAACGGATGCCAGACGTTCCACAGTCCTCAAGAGTCCATGGAGGATGGAGGGAGGAACCGCAAAGGGTCGCGGGACTTGCACACCCCCCAACTTGGGACGAACGAGGGAGACAGGCCGGCGTCCTTGCTGCCAGCGAGGCAGCGTCTGTTGATGCCAGATCGCGCGATGGTACAGCCGGGGAGACCAAGGACTTGCTGCAGCTGCCGGAAGCATGGACGGCCGGCGCGGCCAGGTTTGCGGCGGCGGCATTGGGATCGGCTGGAGCGGTCCGGGTGACAACTTCCCCTTGTCATTTTTGGTCCGGTTAAAACAAACACTAGTCTGTTTGCTGTGCTAGTTCAGGTTGTTTGGTCAGGTGTAAAGGCAGTCCAGAGACATGGGTCGTAGTTTGCCTGCAAGGGAACTCTAGTCCTAGGTGAGGCAAGTGTGAACGCTGACCACACCAAAACAATTTATTATGCAATTTATATGCTCTTTGTTACAAAAAATGTCAGCTGGTAAAAACTCTGCCATAAAAATCAAAGACCCACGATTGTACATGACATCATGTTGTTTTGAAGGCGTGAGTTTCGTCAGACAATGTACACATCGCATACAGTATGCCGTCCAATCGAGGCCTGACTTGCATGTGCTTGACTGAGAGCATTATTTGGTCTGCTGACAAAAACACAAAGAAAAAAACAAACCATACTCAAGCGAAAATAAAATATCTTTGGAGCACAAGTGTGAACGCACTCTAATTATCACCCGCATATGCAGAGATATGGTTATTTTAATTATAGACATTTGCATGTCTAGTCAAAATTCCTTGTAATTCTCTCCCTGGATACAACAGTACTCCCCAGAGTATTCATCTGGAAGTCAAGGTGTTTGACGTGGACGCTCCAGCAGCTGCATCAAACAGAGCTGTCTTACACTTTGTTGCCACAAGTGATGATCCAACACCATAGCTGCAGAGACCCCTGATTTCGACCTTAATTACAAATACCTTTCAGACAACTGGATGTGTCCAACATTGTGGGAAAAGCTTGGGGAAGGTCCTTCCATTCCGTTCCAGTGTGACTCGGCCGCAGTGTGCAGAGGAAGGTCTATGACAGAACCATGACCTTTCATGAGATGTAAAACGAATTCCATGTACTCAAAGACCTATTTCTCTCAAATACTGTTCACAAGTCTGTCTAAATCTGTGTGAGAGAGTCCCTCTCCTTTTCTGAAATAATCTATCCATCTCACAGGTGTGGCACACCAATTGCTGATTAGACAGGATGATATTGCCAAGGTGTGCCTTAGTCTGGCCACAATGAAAGACCACTCCACAATGTGCAGTTCTATCACACAGCACAATGAAACAGATGTTGCAAGTGTTGAGGGAGCATGCAATAGGCATCCTGACTGCAGGAATGTTCATCAGAGCTGTTGAATTGAATGTTCATTTCTGTATCATAAGCCGTCTCCAAAGGCGTTACAAAGAATATCACAGTACAGTCGTACCTCACCACTTTGCGGTTCTTAACATAGCTCTCTCACTCTATTGCAGTTTTTCAAAAAATAATTAAAAAATGATTGCTGTTTCATGGTTGACTATGGCATTTTATTAGTCAAAAAATATTGAAAGACAAGTCATATGTAGTATTCTGATCACTTGGTGTCAGTCTGGTGATCTCGTGTCTGGTGTTCTTTGTGCCAATAGATGGTAATCATATGAGGCGTGGATGTTAAGGGTGGCGTGGGAACTTAATCTCAGCCATGGGAAGGATTCAAATTTTGGGACACATCATCAGTAGTGTACTTTTGAATCAGTGGGTGTTTCGGCCTTTCAACACTAGACACCCTCATCAAAGGCGGCCAACTATAGGGTGATCAAGCCTGAGCCTGTGTCCCATGCCCAATCCTGAATAGAGTAGTGCCTGGAAGGTGGGGGGAGAGGTGGTGGTGGTGGTGAGCTAGACAGTGAGATCTTGACCTCGGACCAAAACCTGCCCGGCCAACCGGGTCGTCGCTCAGCCTCCCCCCTTCCCGCACACTTCATATCCTTGGGTAAGGGCAAGTGGGTCGGGGGGTTCACACTTCATTAGGGTCGTCAGGTGGGCATCCTCCTTCATTGGTGTTTCGATGGTACTGATAGGCCCATGACACCTCCAGAGAGTTCACCGGCAACACCTGGCGTCCCAGGTGTGCCCCCCCCCCCCCTCTGCTTTGAGCCCAGCAAGGGTCCTTGCGCTTGATCCATAGCCTCTGGCTGCTTCTTTCGGCTGCTTCAGAGACTGATCTTATTGTCACAGAGCCTGTCCATGAATGCCAAGGTCTTTCATGAGCCTGATGGTAGAAGAAGCCACAAAACCTCTGCATCCTACTTCAGCTGGATAGACCTCGGCCTTCCATCCTCATTGTTGTGCATCTGCTGCCAGGTCTGTGGAGCTCACTTTCTTTCGTTCGTAGGCCTCTTTGGTGGAATTCTCCCATGAGACCGTGAGCTCTACGATGTTGACCACCTTTAGTGAATGGGACCATAGAACCAAGTCTGGCCTGAGGGTGGTGTTTGCAGTCTCTGGGGGAAAGATTAGTTGCTTGCCATTATCACCTAGCATCTTACAATCACGGGCCATGGCTAGCTGTCTAGCTTCTGGTTTGGTAGGGGGGTGGTTAGACTGTTTCTGTCCCTCTTGAATGAATGTTGACACAGAGATGGATTTGGTAGCTCTCAGGAGCAAGGAGTTGTTGGTGTTTTTCTTGCTCTAAAAGGCTGCTGCCACAGTCTTGAGGACCTGATTGTGACTGTAGCTTGCCATTTGTGAGGCTGGTCTTACAACTGGTCAAGATGTGTTTGAGAGTCGCTGGGTTTGGGCAGAGGTGCAGGTTGGGCCCTCGCCATATCACTGGTGGAGGTTTCTTAGGGATGGTAGCACATAATATGTAGCTCTTATGATGTTGCTTGCTTCCATTTCCTAGAGCTGCCTCCAGGTGAGCTTTCTCCTCTCCACACCTTCCCACCTCAACCACTGTCCCTGCTTGGCAAGAGGGACAGCCTTTGTACTTCTCTGAGCATCCTCCTTATGGCACACCTCCTTTACCACAATTTTCCTTCTTTGTGAGGCTGAAGCTTTGTGCCAAGTTGGTTTACTCACTGCAACGCCAAATATCTTCCCAACTGGACATGTCCCACGATGTAGTTGTGCTTCAGGGCTGACGTAGCGTGCTGTACTGTGTCGGATGGTGTCCATTTCCGTCCTGTTAGGTCTGATCTCTGGAGTCCTTCAATGTCATCTGTAGTCTCACTTTAGATCACTTGTATTATTTGGTGAGGCTCGTGATAGAGACAGTATCTTAGATTACATTACTTTAACACTGGATAGTGAAAAGAAGTTCTCCTGCCATTTCGTGTTGAATTGGTAAATTTTGGCTTCTTACTTTGTCCTTCACCCCTACTTGGCAGCATGCTAATGGCAAAACAAAAATGTTGCGTTTATATTTTGTTAGAACAGAGATGGTGACCCAGCAGGCTCTCTCTCAGGTTCACAATGGATAAACTGACAACATTTCCAGAGACACACTCCAAACTCTGGTACAACGTCTTCCCGGAAGAGCTGCTGTAGCAGTTGTATGTATTGATATGTCTGGCTATTGTTTGAGTAAATGCGAGCAAATGGTTGACCTTGACATCCTAGAAGTGACATATCAGGGTGATTTGGGGGAACTGTTCCGCTCCACTGGAGTCTCCATGCTGTCTTGACTTTGTATGCAGGCAGAAGCACATACACTCTGGATTCTTTCCAATTCTGTGTTTCCCTGACTTCCTGCCCCAGGCTGACAACCAGGAAATGATTTCTTCCCCATCTGTTTGCATCTGTGCTTATGACACACCATTACATTTTTAAAAGATGATGCAAAAGCTTTGCGCTGTGGCTTCATTGGCCGTGCTGAATCCAGCCAGCATACTATGAACAGGGTCAGTGGGTCATTTTTACTGTGAGACAGAGTGTATTTTTCCGAGCGTGTGTCTCTGATAGATAGTAGAGGAGGAGGGGGGAGAGGGCATACACGTCACATCTTATTGTCATTGTTCATTGCATCAGCTTCAGCTTCATGCATATTGTATTAGCTGTGTTTAAGATAGTGACTGATTGTTTTGAAATGATGGTCTTTGTTGTGTTTGAGATTGAAAGACATTCAGTCACTGATTGAGTCATCTCATGCTACGCCTGTGACTGAATCACTTCATTTTCTGAAGCTACAATTGAAACGAATTTGTATCAGAAATGACAATATATACCTACTATTCTTAGTTTCTCACTGCATTTTAAATTACTCTCAGCAAATATAAGGTATTGTTCCCCTGCATCGTTATGGTTCGCTATTAACGTACAGTCATTATGCATCAATGTGCTCTTGCCTGATGAGATATACTATTATCCCTCAATGGCACAGATTAATCATAGTTGTAGGCATCTGACACAGGAAGGTCAGTTTAGAGGTCGTAGTGTATGAACATGGCTTAGGAGACCAGGTGAACAATCCAGAGGAACCTCTGAGGTTGAGCTCAGTCTCTTCCGGGATGTTTTTTTTTTAAATTTAGAATAAAATTGTCTCATACGAAAACATGTGAATTTAATTAATCTGTCTCAGGGTCAAACTGTGGCCGTCCTACAAGCATTAGTTTTATTTCGTTTTACTTTAGTTTTATTTCGTTATCTGTTCTAAAAGGTAAGACAAAAGCAGCATCGTTAGAAAACCAAAGCTATTTTTCTATTAAGAAATAATTTTAAGCCAATTTATCCTCTACAGACACCTAAAAAATATGAACATAAAGCACATTTTATAGAGAGTAATTATAGTTTTACATGCAGAAAATAATGTGAAATACATCAACGAGCATTTAGCGTCACTTGTACTTTTATTGCAGAATATTGTCGAGAGGGAGGAGGGGATGGATACCTTGGTACTTTGCTACAAGTTCTGTCTTAAATTCATACAGTAAGTGTATCTGACCTTCTTTATCGAAGTGCTGGCACTTGTAATATTCTTTGGCCTCATGGTGGGTTAGCATTGTGGGTTATTCGTAAAAAACACAGAGACTGAGGGCATTTTAGCGTTTCAGCCTTTCATCCGCATGTAAACAGAGTTCTGGGTACCCTGAAACCGTGTTTTTTGAAAACAGCTTCTAGAGTGGGAAAATCTGATAACGCCAGCTTGTCGTTTCCGTGTAGATAAGCAAACCTCTACTTTCTGAAAATGATGACATCACCGCCCTGTCGTCATCACGTGACCAGAAGTGACAAGCCGACACGCCAACATAATATCTGAATACTTCGACTGGCATGACTCACCCCAGTCGACATTCTTCTGATATTTTGTTGTCTTTTACTCCAAAATAACTCACGGAAGTAATTCCACTTTGTCATAAGTCTAGACAAGCCGGCCAAGCGGAAGACAAAGGACTTATCATGTGGTTCCGTCTGTGTTTCTGTTTACAGCACCACACGTTGGTGTGGCTTGTGTGTAACATCGGTTTTACCCAATGACCCGTCCCCGTCTGAATGCACTATTTACTAATCTGCCGCAGTGTGGACGCAATTTTTTCCCAAGAACATTTCCATATGGACAGGACCTGAGTCACCAACGCGCGGTTGCTTTGTTTGGTCACTCGATTCCAGTGGCAATGTTTGGTTGTATGACTAAGGCAATATAGGAAAACTGGGGCAAATTTTTTGGTCGAAAACTGAACCATATGAAAAGTGGGGTGTATGAAAACCACATGAGGTTTAACTGTATATATCATCATAGTGTCTTACGGCGTCACATACAAAAAGCCAAACACAATATATTAAAAACAATATACAATTAATGAATACGAGATTATTAACAGGGGAATAAATGGCAAGAATGGCAAAGTTTCTGAAATAAAGAGACCATTTATTGGGAAAGATAGAATCAAACAATGTATATATACACATAGACTGATTGAAGTATTGAAGTGGATTGTGTTAAATGCAATAGCCAGCAAGTGAGTCTCTTTAATTCATGTTTGATTGCATCAGTAGCCTCTTTGGGATCTCTGACAGATCTCAATCATGCTTATCTGAATTGCCTGCCAGAAGAGTGTGACTCCGTGGCAAAGAAATCAATAAATCTCACCATAGTGCGTGCACATTGTGCGCATTAGACTGTATGTGTGTGTGCATGTGTGTGTCTATGCATAAGTGGGAAAGAAATACGAAAAGTGAGCAATATATAAAAAATGCACAGGAGACAGCTGTTATGCTGACTGCTGGTTTGGTGGTTTATTTGTCTGAGTACTTATGTGTGTGTGTGTGTGTTGTTCACATGACTGACAGGTGGTCAGATTGCAATTAAAGCAAATTGATGTGGTTTAAGAGCTTCAATGTTCTACTGAAAAAGGAAAAATTGCGACACTCTCCCTGAGTTGCTACAAAATGACAGATAAGTACGTACATACTATACACACACTCCTTGTGGTATGTGTGTGTGAGCACATCTGCTCTCCTCAGCAGTGGAAATCACAGTCCGGCTCACTATTGTCTTTTTCTAAGACCCTTTTGCCTCAATTAGTGCAAAATGAGAGTCTGACAGTGGAATTAGACTATGAGATATTAGGAAACATAATGTAGAGCAGATGAAGACGAGTGTTGGGAAGAGAAACGTAACACTGAGAGACACAGAGACAATTCCCACTTTCCATGTCTGGTTTCATAACCCTTGACTGTTTCCATTTATGGAACTCTGTGACTGTTTTGCTTGGGTAAGTGTTCACATTTAACTGTGTGTGATACGTGCAAATGCATGCTTATGTAGTTGCATAAATGGAATTTAATAGTGCTTGTTTGCATATGCTCAATACTATAATTGCAAAAGCTCTATTTGGACTCATTATTATTGGTAATGAGGGCAAGGGGGCTTGTTAGTTATTTTGAAAGCAATCAAAATGCATAAGCAGTTTCTTAAATGCATAGTGCTTTGTGTGTTACAATGTATTCAGTTAATTGAAATGCAAAGTGTGACTATAATGTGCTGTCATGTCTGCAGATGGAATAAATTGACGGTGTTTGGTAAACAGATAATGTTTGCAATTACTACGCCTCCCTGAAGGAAAGGTGTCAGCCAATCGCAGCTCACATTTTCAGAAAGAATCTGCTGAGGGATCAGTCAGAGCGTCCTTTGAGATCATCACACAACAGTGAGAGGGATTAGAAGACACCAGCAGAGATACACACAGTGCCTGCCCAACACAAAAGAGTTGAATATCAGACTGCATTTTAATAACTTTTCCTTTCATCACATCACATTTTCAACAAAAACAGTTCTTCATTTCAAGCCAAAGATATAACTTCTTTTTGAGTATGACTTTTTGTGATCGTAGCTTTGTGTTTACGTGTCAGTCCAAGAGGAGAAAGTCTAAAATGGCAGACATGCCCAGAGCGAATTTGCATCACTTTTTGGCTTTGCATAATTTGCATCATCCTTTTGCAGTGCAGATGAAGCATCAAGTGGACCAGAGGCATCCTCATGTTGAGGGGCTAAGCCAAAAATTCAAAATCTTCCACAGTTTCAAATATGCCTGCAATGGGTAATGATTTTTATTGTAACAAGTTACTGTAGATATTAACCCAGTGACAACCATTATTTTGTTAGTACAGCGTAACCTTGGTTAGTGTCTTTAATTTGTTCCAGAATGTTCAACTCTAACCGAAATGTACCCAAACCCAATCAATTTTTCCTAAAGAAATAATGTAAATCCAACTCATCCGTTCCAAAAGGCCCAAAATTAATCCAAAGCATAAATACCAAACGTTAGGGGTGTCACAAGACACCCAACTCACGAGACGAGATGATGCACGACATTGGGTCCATGACACATTTATTGTCCCACAAATTGATGCTAAAATGTATTATTGTCAACATTTTTGAGACGAAATAAACCTCTTTCAACGTCTACCACGGTATGAAAAAGTCACAGTTTCTACGATACGTGAGAAAGTGGAGGTCCAGCGCGGCTACAATGGGGAAATACTAATGCTACTATATCCTGTGTTATTCCTTGCAGTAGGAACTGGACTTCGATGTGTTGAAACCACGGTGTTAGCTTCCTTGTTTGTATTGATTGGCGATAATTACACATAATTCCTCGATAGTTGTGTGCATAAACTGGGTAATATGTCAGTGAAAATAGCTTCGTACCGTTCAGCATGTGTTATGTCCAGTTAACATTTGCTATACAATATTGGTTTGGTTTGGTTTAATTTTATTTGAACAGGCATGAAGGTTACAATGGAATACATCTCATGAATCATTTCACAGCTCCACATGTCCAAAAGGAGTAGGAAGAAGCAAAGCTTATATAATCCTACCCCCCATCCATTCCACATCTTGTGCAGTACATATTATTCACATGTCATATGTCATATAGCATCCTTTACAATTACATGCACATGTGTCTTGTCCACTTATGCAAATTAGAGAATAGATTGCAGTCCTGTGGGAAACACTGAATATATAGTAAATTTAACCTAAAATAACAGCTTCAAAATTATTTTGATAGGGTGGGTGGTCTTCTTTTGTGGTCTATAATACTGGTAGACCACCCTTGTCATCTCTCATGCTGTGTTAGTATCTGTGCTAACATTAATTTTCAGAGCTGCATACAATCGAGGAAAAGGCTTCTTGAGACGTCATCTGTACTTCTGTGTAGAAGGTGTCAGACGTTTCGCTCCTCATCCGAAGAGCTTCGTCAGCAAACTAATAAGTGCTGGTAGCATAGGCCTTAAATACAGTAAGAGTGGGCGGAATTGGTGTGCCAACACCCTCCTCCTATTGGTTCGTTACACTAAGCCTGGGCGGAGCAGTGGTATAATCCTATCCTGTTATTCACACCTACGATAAAAGGGAAGTGTCGCTCCCTGAATTGGGTATGAACGACTCTGATACTGGCTTGTTAGCATCTATTGTTCTGGAACAATAGATGCTAACAAGCCAGTATCACTGGCTTGTTAGCATCTATTGTATCTACATCTAATAGCATCTATTGCATCTACAGTATCACTGGCTTGTTAGCATCTATTGTTCTGGAACAATAGATGCTAACAAGCCAGTATCAGAGTCGTTCATACCCAATTCAGGGAGCGACACTTCCCTTTTATCGTAGGTGTGAATAACAGGATAGGATTATACCACTGCTCCGCCCAGGCTTAGTGTAACGAACCAATAGGAGGAGGGTGTTGGCACACCAATTCCGCCCACTCTTACTGTATTTAAGGCCTATGCTACCAGCACTTATTAGTTTGCTGACGAAGCTCTTCGGATGAGGAGCGAAACGTCCGACACCTTCTACACAGAAGTACAGATGACGTCTCAAGAAGCCTTTTCCTCGATGGACAACTCCTGTACGACTGAGAGCCTACACAGAAGCTGCATACAATGTTTATACAATCTTTGCTGCACACTAAAATCATCAGAGAATGTTTAGGTCATGTACAGGTATGTATTCATACAGTCACACAGTTCTATTAGTGTTTAAAATGTTTTTGTTAATTTACAAATGCATTTTCCCTCCGTGGACTTATATCTGTGTATTTGTCACAGTGGCTTATTACAAAAAAATCTCAACCCTTCACAACTGTGAGCTAAGAACCCAACTGATCCCAATGGTTACTTAAAATGTCAGTAAATATTTTACTGTTGTTTTCTCTGCTGTTGATGATTCAGCAAAGTAAAGACCAGTGAGTCTGGGAACATTTTCCCCTGCCTGCATGGAAGACAGGCAAATCGACCCTTAGATCATAAGTGACTGCTAAATAAAATCACTGTCATGATTTTACAGAATTTTCATTTGGAAAAATAACAACTCCATGCTGGTGTAAACATAACCTTCGTTTGTAAGAAATCCATTCTTACCGCTTCCATATCACCTCCAACAATAACATGAGTGACCTCAGCATTTTTTGACAGTATTTTGCTGATAAATAGATAGATAGATAGATAGATAGATAGATAGATAGATAGATAGATAGATAGATAGATAGATAGATAGATAGATATGTAAATATGTGTGGTGGCTATTGTCTCATCAATGTAACATTACTGACAGCCAGTGATCAGTGCAGAATAGGGTCTCGTTTAGAAAAATTATGTCTCGCAGGAACAGGTCCTCCAGAAGTACAGTATATCAGATTGTGAATTATGGCATCTACTGTGAATGATAATACACATAATGTGGACGTGGCAGTGCGCGAGGCAGGATTGGAATTGTACATTAAGTGCTTTACGCACATTATAAAACTTGCAATCCAACCTATCACGATGTTCCCAGCGCCACTCGTTCTTTTTTTTATCGGAGTTCAACAGGCAATGTTGAAGTTCATGCAAAAGCGGTAGTAATTCTACATATGATCAGACTTACTGAAGATTTGTCAGATCAAAACACGATCGCTGCCTATGACTTCTATCAACGTGTTATGAGCGTCTACTTCACTACTTCCTGGTACGACAAGCTTCATGGGAAATGTAGTTCTTTTAGCATTAACATAAAGCTAATCTACTGCAATCTGCTAGCTATTTTACACGTGTCTTTTCATACCTACCCATCAACATACATGATTAGTAGTAGCAGCAGTACTACTGCAGTAGCAACCTTCCTGAGCCTTTAATTGGTCTCGTAGTCTGAAATGAACTCTTGAAATCAAATAACTTTTGTATGAGCTTATATTATTATATGTGCGTGGCAACCACGAGTCTGTTGATTTTAATATTATTCAATGATGAATTAATTATCACAATCTTTGAACATTTAATTAATTAATTGGCTTCACTTCACTAACCAAATTCCTCAGCCAATCCAGCAGCATATCTAATTCATAACTGTTCGGCATTCGAAGAGAAACAATAAGAAGCTAGTTCTAATTCACACAAATCTGTCTGTAATTAGACACCGCTTATTGGAATTGCCCTTGAGTAATGATGGAAGATGAGCTCCAGAGGTCTTGGCTGCCAAGTGAAAGCAACAGTGCACCAATATGAAAGGACCCATGTTCAAATCACATTATGCAATTTTCACACAGCACAGTGAAAGCAGGAATGGGAACAGATAGTTATTCAGCTGTAAAATCTCTGCATAGACAGAGAGCGCAGGAGCTTACTGGATCATTTTGACAGGACTCAGTTGGGCTTTATTAAACAAATCTCTGTGTGCCTGCATGTGTTTCACACCCTTTTTCATTGCTGGTTTGGCACCATCAGTCAAAGTGCTTTGGACGTGCAACTCCCAAAGACTACGAATATTGTTGGGCTTTTTTAATGAGACTTTGTGCAAAAGTGAAAATCAATGAGTGACTGTCTACTCCAGGTACTTTCAACTATTCCCCCAGTTGCTGTTTTATCCTTCTCTAATTGACTTCTCTGTTCTGTGTTTTCACAGCATCCTACCCAGTTGCTGATCTGAACCTCTGGTCCTCACCTCTGACCAGAGTGCACAACCCAGTCTAAAGTGAAGAGCAACATGACCCAGGAGGGGCAGGCTTTGCTGTCTCCCACCCCACCAGAGAACCCAGCAGAGCCAATTACCAACAGCAGCGACCTGCCCACGGAGGCTCAGAACCAGGCAGAGCAAGACAAACCTGGTTCTGAAGACTTAGAAGAAGGAAAACAAGAAGACAACATCAGCAAGGAAGTAGAGGAAACACGGGGGGAGGCACACTGTAATGTTGAAGGCAGGGCAGAAATAAAGAAAGAGGGAGGAGAGGGTATTCACCATCACCAGACAGACAAGGAGGAGGAGGAGAGGGATGCGGCAAATGGGAATGGATGCAGAAATCATAAGGTGAGATCAACGGAGGAGGAGGAAACACATGCTGCAGATGAGATGAAAGAGGAAGAGGAGGGTAACGAGAATGAAGAGATGCAACCACAAACAGAGGAGGAAGCAGCTCAGCCCCAGCAAGCTGGACGGTTAGTTCAACAGCTCATCACTCCCTCTGGACGAATAGAACATTTACAGAAAAATGTTTTAGTTGGATGACATAGGATAAAAAAAACATTCATGACTTCCAGTTTCCTCTGTTTAGGTCATCTCAGGCTTAGTGCACTGGAATCACTGCAACTGAATCTGTTTTGGCAGAGCATCACATAAGCTGTTTATCAACATTTTATCAGCTTTAGCATCCTTAAATGGGACCACACGTGCACATACAGTACACACTGACAGACTTTGTAGGAACTTTTTTGTGGCTGGGAGAACAGTGCTTATGGTATCCACATACAATACATACTGTCAACACACAATAAATAATAATAATATCATTCTAGATTGTACCCTATCTCTAGCCCAAAGTCAGATGGGATAGGCTCCAGCATACCCCCATGACCCTAGTAGGACAAGTGGCATAGAAAATGAATGAATGAATAATAATAATAATTATTATTATTAAAGTACTACTAATAATAATTATATATTAAGATGTTTATACTGTACATTATATAGTTATTACCAATGGTAATTATGATCAGCATTGTTATTAATAATAATATAAAATTTTATAAATTTACAATATACATATAGAATATTTCTAAAATATTTCTAAAAATGTTAATATAATATAAACACTCCTGATCAAAAATTTAAGACCAGTTTAAAAATTGCAAGGTTTTACATTGTGCATTGTTGGATCTTTGGGAGGTTCTAAGTAGAACTTCAAAATACAAAAAGAAAAAAATGGGAGTAAGACTGTTTGCTAAGCCACTACAGTCATCCCCGGTCACTTCACGCTTCGAATTTTGCGGTTTCGGTCTATCACTACTATCAACATTTAAATTCATAAATCATGCTGTTTCTTTATTGAATTTGGTGTATTGTTTGTAAAAAATATGCATATTTAAGCAATTGTTTTGCCTAAATTAAGAATTTTCAAGCATAAAACTGGCTAAATTAATTAAAATACAAATATAAGGCATTCAGAAGATGCATTGAAAGACGTTGTGATGATATCTACAGTATTATTCTACACTGGGTACTAGGTCAGTAATGTTACTGTAATGTTTGTTGAGACACACAAGCACCAGACTTGATTGCTGTTCGAATTATCTCACAACAGGCCCAATAATTCCTACAACAGGCTACTGTTACGGCTGTAACCCACGGCAAGCTGAAACTCAACTCTGAACCCCCGACGTCACTCAGCTCTCCTAGCAACACAACAAATTTATAACACTGCACACAAGCACGAGTCTTAATATTTTATTATTATTATTTATTATTATTTATCTCTTAAATGTTTATATTTTTCTTAATTGTATCCACTACATTGGGTAATACAAGTGTAAAGGTCACTGTAGGGGTGCTATTTCATGTCTCGAGCGCTCTAATAATGTTAAAAACTGTATGTAGAACTTCATAAACAGGTTTTCTATGCGCTATGAAAATATTTTATTTATAAATAACATAATTCATACTCGGCGGAAATCCACTCATTACGGTCAGGTCTGAAACCAATTAACTGTGATAAACGAGGGAGTACTGTATTAGCAAATAATAGAGCACTTCTTCAAAGCAAGTTGAAGCTTGCCTCTGATCATTGCCAACACAAGAACGCCATAGTATGTCGTGTTATAATATGTAGTTATGACCTATGTTGATATTTTATGGTTTATTATCACATATTTGTAAATTGCTACCGACTTAGGGTAAATGAGCTGGGTTTTCTGAAAAAAATGGCTTATTTTGGAGGTAAAACTCAAAAATGTGCAGTTTTTGTGGCAAATAGGAAAGTAATGTGATCAAAAATTTGCGAATTTGTGGGTTTGCGAATGCTGAATCGCGAATATATGGGGAGCCACTGTACTCTTGCCAAAGTAGGGTGTAGGGAGACGAGAGCATTTGTATATTGTGTGCACGTGCCCTGACGAACACTCAATATAAATGATATAAACAAAGAAGCTCTCTTATGATTAAATCACATTTTTCCCATTCTCATACAGATTAACCAATGGCATGAATGAGCATCCAGAAGATGAGGAAGGTGGCAAAGAGGACCATGAAGGAGCCGAGGGCGGGACACACTTAGACACTTTTAGCTCTGACTTTGAAACCACTGTGGAACAGGCTGACACAGAAGTGGAGGAGGAGGAGGAAGACGTGCCAAAAGAAGAAGGTGGGAGAGGAAACCAGGACAGTTTCAGCTCAGCGTTTGAGCAGATTGTTGAGCAGGTGCAAGAGGAAGAAGAAGAGGAAGAGGAGAGGGAGTTGAAGAAAGAGACAGGCAAACGTCAAGTGGACAACAAAGATGGTTTCAGCTCCACGTTTGAGCGTATTGTGGAGTCTGCCCTGCTGAGGGGCGGGACCTGTTACAGCAGCCTAGACTCTCTGGATGTGCTGTCGCTTACAGATGAGACTGACAGCTGTGTTAGCTTTGAAGCGCCACTGACACCACTCATCCAACAGAGGGCTCTCTTACAGGGCCCAGAGCCTCTGGAGCTAGAGCTGGAAACTGTTCAGGAACAGGAAGGGGCTGAGGCTGGACCAGATGCCCCAGGTAGTGAGCTCAGGGCTGGATCTGTGGCTGGAGTAAGCGGAAGCCCTCTGAGAACCACTATACCAGGGAGCCGGTCAGAGTTTGTTCTGAGTCAACCTGGACGCTGGGCCATCCCGAATGGATACCATACTGATTCCCAGGGAGCCATGCAGAATTCTGTCAGGTAAGGTGAAAATCTGGTTTTGTGTTTCATCCACTTTTATGCTTTTGATTCTCAACGAACCGAGAAACATTTGTGTTTGGAAACCCACATAATCTATGCACACCTGCACAAACTAAAATCAGACTTGACATTTGCTAGACGCTGGGATTGTCATATTTCATCTCATGGAGCTAAATAAGGTAATCAATTACTATATTGGAAAGATAGCTCATTTCAGCACTTTTCACGACAATAAACTTATACAGAACCTCAGTTTTCATTATTCCTTTCCATCTAAAATTGAATCGAATGAAAACTGGAACAATTTGTCTCCTAGGAAACAATGTAAATACAATGACATCATTCCAGATACCCTAAAATATTAATACAAGATACTTTCAAGGCACTCGTGTTATATTTGAGAACGAAACTTTGTTTACATCAACTGATGCAATCACACGCACGCAATAAACAGCGCTTTACGACACAACACATCACTCTTGTCGTGACCACCCCACAGCAGTATGCTACAATTTGCAACTTTCTTTGGCTTCATGTAGGGTTATTTTGCAGTCGTACTCAATAAAAATAAGCACAGAGACCATCTGAAAGCCAATTTTGACACGCAGTGTTACGCAGTGCGCTTGAATGCCTCATCGGGTGAACAGCCACATTGACAGCGCAGGGAGTACAGAGCTTGATAGAGCCCTCTGACGGGAAGAAGGGAGACAGCCACATTACACACATAATCAAGATGATTAAAGGATTCCCTGGCTGAAATCTGTTGATAGTGTCACAACTCTAAAAGAACCACTGTCCGTCCTTCACAGAGACAGAGTGGATGCTTTGTTTGGGCACTTGATTCCTATTCAGGTTGAGGACTAGTTTATTAGGCGCAATGTTTGGTCGTACAATAACCGAGACAGTGTATGAAAACCAAGATGTATTTTTGGTAATAATTTTCATCGAAGTGACAATCCTATAAAAACTGAGGCTCGACGGTATTTATAACCACTTTGACAATAAGTGGCATGAATAAACTACATTGCAGCCACTTGTATAAGAAATGTAAAACAGTCTTTCAGTATTTGAAACTGAAGGATAAAATGAAAAATTGTTCCTGCGAGAGAAAAAAAATCACACACTTAATTTTTTGTATTCTAACAATCAGTGCAACTAAAGAATTATTTGGAATGTCAGTAATCAGTGCCTTCCTCACATTTTATGACTCAGAAACAATGTGATACTGCAGTAACACTTCCAAAAATCTAGATGATAAAGTATGACTTGACTATTACGTGAGTGCATATTGGTTGCTGTTGTCTTAGTGCAGATGGTGGTGTGATATTGTGATAATAGCAACTACCTTGTACTGCTGTGTCATGACCTAAGCGAAGCATATTAAATGTATCATATCGCAGGATAACAGTGGTTGGTTTGATGATGGTAGATTTCGCTATGTGCTCAATTGCAACCACATAATAGAAGCTTTATGTTGATCCTAACCTGAAATTTGCAATGACCTTGACTGAACCAGAAGGTGGCGTGAGGCCTGTGACAGGAAGCAGGGTGACGGGTAGGGTTGAAGGATGTGGGTCTGCTGTTTGTTGTTACTTAAATGTGAGCAAATGCTCACCACTGTAAACAAAAGCTGTATTTATACACCCTACTCTGTAGAGCTACAAGCAAACTGGCATGTACCTTTAAAAATTCATAGTTGTAGTCTTGTAATTTTTATATAATACGTAAGACTTTTGAAATGAAATGAAATGAATCTCCTTCTCCCTTTTGGAACATGTGGGTAGACCACTGGCCTCACTTATAAAACTGTTAGTGGAAATCTGACTAACTCTGTGTACACCAGAAACCCAAAATGCGCGCATGGACAAAAATATTCAGACCTAAAAAAAAGTGGCGTACGCACACATTCACACAATTTGTGCTTCACCTGCTGTCCAAATGTACTCAACCAACTCCACCCCACATCACGCCCTCTCCACGCATTCAGTTCGCCATAAATGGTCAATGCAAAGTGGCTAATAATAACTACTAAAGTCATACTAATTCATACAGGAATGTGCAAAAAAAATTGCAAGATTTTACTGTACACTACTTAATGGTGGAAAACTTTTTTTTTTTATTGTGCGTATCATCACCATGAATGCACGTCTTTCTCTTTTGTGTTCATTCTAAAGAACAGATAAAAAGGGACAGCTCATTACTGCACGTAATGGTACACACCTATGCAGCCTACAAAGACCGCTCTTAAAACACCCCCAAAAACCTCCAAAAAGGTTATATACATGCTGTAACCACGTAGTAACATGTACATTCATGATAACATATACAGTAATACTTACAGTAGTTTGTCGTATTTTGGTCCTTTTAAGCATTATGGGAATTTCTTTCCTGGGCGCATTGATTTCACATAGCAACATTGAAACGAACGCCTACACCTAGCATGAATCCTTTCCAAACTCAAAAACAAAAACACAGCAGCAGCTGTGTTGAATATGTAGCTGAATATGTAGCTTTACCCTTCGGTAGTTGTCGGAGTGTGTGGTGAAGCTAGCCGCTAGCAGCTGGGCACCTTAGGTAGACGTGTTTACCAATTGTCTGCGCAGATGAAAGACTAACGCCAAAAGTAACACCATCACAACAGTTTCCACTAAATGAATACCACAGTAACTATTAGTTAATCAGCAAAATGAGGTACCAATATCTACTTAGTTTTTCAGTCTGGCTACAACCGTTAATGTCAGCAATGGCTGCCATTATGGTACAAAGTTTCGGGAGGCATCACTACACACAAGGCACGTGGGACCTCAGCAAATCTAGCAAGCCTGGGTCTGTTTTTTTTTTTTTTTTGAACAGAAGACTGACAGTCATTATGCAGAACTTCATGGACCTCAAGTTCACTGACCATGACCTTTTGAGGCAATACTTATTTCAAAATGACCAACATAAAGAATGGGTGTTAAGGCTGATGTTTTACTGTTTTTCCATGCAAAATTATATTAAAAAATCTTAAAACAATACCTGCATTATTACTAAAATCTTTGGTACAGTATGGGTTTCTACCTTAGGGGGTCTACAAGTTGTTCTTCCAGCCGTGCTTCCTCTCTTGCTGTGTTTGCGCTGAATGGTGCTCTATAAATAGCTTATTATTATGCAAAAAATAATAATATGGCTATGATAAATAATGAATTGTTATACCATTGTTTGGATTGAAATAAGGTAGCTTGACCACATAAATGTTTTAAGATGTCTTAAGACACAGAACATCTGCTCTGGCGTCTTCAAGACATGGGTGCATGTCTCTTAATGTTTGTCTTAAGATGTCTTAATACACAAAAAAGTCTTGCTTTGAGTTGTTAAGACGTCTCAAGACAAAGTGATGGCTGGGTATACATACGTATGGTATGAAATACTAACTGTAATAAAGATTGTTTACATAAATTGCTTAAGTCTTAATCTAATGCACCTCCTTAGTGCATTTTTAGTAAGAGAAAAATGCAACAGTAAAATTGTGCCTTCCATCATGTTACTAGTCCTAATTTAATTTCAATTCACTATTGCTGATGGGTTTCCACAGCATTTACACTCTTGCACATACAGTATTTGAGGGCATGACATTATTCTTTTAAAACGATGCACTTCTGCTGACCTGTCACACTGAACTAACATTGTGTGCTTGATATATTTGATTAGGTGCATGTATCGTATCTTTTGCTCAACACTGTCCATCTATTGCCGAGGCCCCACAGACATGTGGATAAGAGCAACCTATGACTCACTTTTGATGAATTACCGTAATAGTACTAAAGAGGGCTGAAGAAGACAGATGGGTGCCACTGAAGGGGGAGGTTGTAACAGGAACCATATGGGAAGAGCCATGTAACTTGAACTATGGTAGCATGGCTGTTTGGTTTGCCGACACACACTTGTTCCCGCCCGCACTGTTTCTACAGTTACTAACTGACAGGAATGCCAAATAGATGCACAGACCTTTGACATGATCCTCCCTGCTAACTGCTGGGATTTGCTGTCAGGCTCTGTTGGTACTTCCACAGCTCAATAAGCTTTAATAAGATGAAGAGAGGTTTTTTTGGACATGGATCCTATCCCCGCATCTACAGATGTTGTCCTTTAGGCACAGGCTTGCTTCCTGACCACCCGTGCCAGAATGAAAGAGCTATTGTTTATGCAATGACATCATCGTCTTCAGCTTTCCTCTACCCAGCAGGCTCTTAGAATGTGTGTGTGTGTGTGTGTGTATGAGAGATTATTGCCCCTCTGTGCTGGCTGCCTTGCCACACATTTGGGCAATTAAATGAAGAGTGGATACATCTGGTGGGGTAGTTTTCTTTTAAAGAGGGTATCTATTTATAATGAACCAGAAGTCACTGATGTCCATTTAACAAAGCTTTTGAGACATTTGCCAAATTATCGTCAGCTGTTATCAATGTTGGACAATTCCAACATTTTGAAATATCTCTTGACCCCGGTCTTTTTTCTTTCTTTCTTCTTAAAGTGTTTTTGCGAGTCACAGCATCTGTCAGGCAGATGTGACTAAACATTTCCTCTGCAATAGTGTTGCTTGTCCTACTTTTTCTCCACCTCATCCACAATTGCACATTTTGTCACATATATTTGTCCTAGGTGTGTATGCCTGCTCTACTCCAAAATAACAGTTTGTGTCTCCATGTATTTTCTGTTACATTTTTATTAGATTCTCCTGCAGTAAAGTGGACAAAAGGCCACATGGGCGTATATAAAACATTGAGTTTTTAAGTATGCAAAGTGGTAACAGGAGGCATTGCTTTGTTGTTGTCACAGAAACCTAGCCTTACGAAACAGAGGCTGCACACATACAACATGGCCAAATGCTTAAGCACTGTGACACAGATAGATGTGTATCTTTTACCCAGGGTTCACTTCACCTCTCTACGTGTGTGCAGCAGCTGTGGCGCCACATTTGCATGCATGCACGGCGTTCTCAGCGCGTCCATGCTGGAACCATGCTGCGAGTTTGTTCCTCCCCTTGTGTTCAAGTCTACCACATCTAAGCCCAAGCAGAGCAGATAAAAGGCAGGCACAGTTGATTCCATATCACAGAGGCAGCTCTGCCTTGAGAACTAATCTCTTTCACATATGCTGTCATGTGCAGAAACATGCACACATAAAAGGCACATATGCCGGCAGCATACAGTACATGTGCAAACAAGAACGTGTACAATGTTCACTCAGCGGCCTCATCATATACTGGATCTCACACACTGAGTCTCTCGGTTTCTCATGTGCAAATTTCAGGATGTCACCAAAGGAATAAAACCTTTAGCGTGATTCTATAGCGTAGCGAAACCATCCTGCAGATTATCCCCTCCTGGCTCTCACTAAGGTAGCAATGCACACATATACACACCCCACAGACAGGAATACATATGCACACACAAACCAGTAATACACACAAATTCTGCTGCATCCTTCCCACAGGCACACACACTGTCGCTGAATCATTTTAGCACTGACAGATTTATTCTTGTCTATTTATAGCTGCACTGTGTGTTTCACACACATCTCAGAGTCTGACTGTAACAATAACAGGTTTGGTTGATTTAGGTTCTTCTACTAGAAGCTTCTCTTTTTGTGCTTGTCACATTAGTCAAATTCCTCATGACACTATGCTGTTTAGCAGTCTGTCTTCTTCTCTAGGAATTCTATTTCTCAGTGAATTTTCTGCCACCTCTAAGAAAGTTATTTTTTCTTTGACATTTGCTCATTCGTCTGTGGCAGGTTGGATTATTGGGAATGTTTTCTCACCTCTTTTGCATCATATTTAAAACACAGGTCCATGTAGTTGATGAAGACTGTGTTTTGATTGTCACCGCAATATCATCATATTCATTACAACGCAACCAGGTGGAATAATGTTCCTGCAGATTTTAGCTTGGCGTGGGGAACGGCGGAAACATGTTAAGTATTACTATGCCTGTTGTGGTTATTGTGATTATTCAAACCTGCAGTAAGAGCTTGTTGTTCGCACGATTAAGTCTGGTGCTTGTGTGTCTCAACGAATGTTACAGTAGCATGTTCTTTGGTATTACCATATCTAACCATATCTAACTTATTGTGTGGAGATATGGGGCAATAATGATAAAAGTAATCTTCACTCACTCACTGTACTACAAAAAAGATCGGTGAGGATAATTCATAATGCGTATAGAGAACATACAAACCCTTTATTTTTAAAATCACAGATATTAAATTAGCTTATTTATTACATTTTCAAACAGCTAAAATAATGCATAAAGTTAACAATAACTTCTTACCCAAAAACGCCATATAGTATTTCTCTATAAGAGAGGAGAAATAAACAATGTACCGAGATGAGCAAATTCAAAATACAATACAAGCAGTTGATGTTTGCTAAATACAAGGCAGAAGAGTCTTGATCATTATACTGACTGTTCTGTCATGCTTGTTTTGTTTTTTTAATTATTTATTATTACGCTGATTATTATATCAAAAATATGACATGGAATGCAGGAAGTGAATAATATGTACTGTACACGTTGTGGAATGGATGGGGGGTAGGATTAAATAAGCTTTGCTTCTTCCTACTCCTTTTGGACATGTGGAACCGTGAAATGATGATTCATGAGATGTATTCCATTGTAACCTTCATGCTTGTTCAAATACAATTAAACCAAACCAAACCAAACATTACTGACACCTAGTGGCCAATGTAGACTAGTACATATCATTGAAACATCTTTGAATGCGTCTTCTAAATGTGCTTTCAGAATGCCTTACATTGGTTCTTATTATAGTTCATTTAGCCATTTTTATGCTTGTGAATGCTTAATTTAGGCAAGAAATACATAGAAGTTTCTTAAATCAGAATTTTTTTTTTACTAATGATAGGCCATATTCAGCCCCGAAATGGCGATGATGTATAAATTAATATATTTTTGAAAAATCGTGACAGAATAAAGCCGCAAAATTTGAGGCACGAAGTGGCGAGGGAAAACTGTATGGCAGAGTTCTGTGTGGATGTAGCTTATAAATTAAGACAGACTACACGACTGACTAGTTTAAACTGAATCGACAACGCCATTGCTGATTGCAGCCAAATACTGCGCTTCATTTTGTGTCAAGACACGACAAATTTAAAATATATTCCATGCAATTATTAGAATTCACAGCAATCAATGATTCGGTTCACATGCACTTCATTCCCTCGTCTGGACTCCCTCTAAACCTTGAGCATTAAAATATGAATCTTTTGCAGGATTGATGATAGGGTGTTTCGCCATATACTGGGGATGTAACTATTTCAGCTTTTATAGGTAGCTCGACACATTAGGCACTAAACTGCCATGAGAAGATCACATCTGTGCAGCATCAGGTTAATACATGAGAAAGACAAAATGACAAAAGGTTACCCGCGAGTCATGGTATTGTAGCGATGGATGTGTTGTGTGGTTCCAAGCTGCTGCTATAGGGGGCAGTGTCGTTCGGCATGCTGGTTATAGCAAGTGCAAGCGTTTGGAGACAAGTCTGTAGAATAAGAGAATCCGAAAGTTGTTGCACTGTTCATGTGTGTCTAGCATCTACCTGCCAAATAGTGTTCTGTGGTTCCTGCAAATAATGGCAAACTGGCTTACAGCCATCCTGACGGTGAGTTATTCAGCCGCCATTACAGTATTTTGTTGACAAACTGATCAATGGTCTTCTTCCAAAAAAAGGACGTTGGTGTTGTTGTGTGCACCTACAGTGTAGCTCATGGCTTAAAACAGGTTGCTACTCAGTAAAAATCATCCTTTTTGCATCTATAGTCTTATTATCAGTTATACTTTTGACTTCACAGCTGCTTCTCTGTCATGTGCTTCTTTTTTCTTTCTTTCCGCTTATAGAAAGAGGAAGGGGGGCATGCAAGGATGTGTCAGGATGTTATCCTGCATTTTGGTGGCCGTGAACACATGTATGTCTTTGACAGTTACATCTAGTCATGCATTGTATGTAAACTGACGCCAGTGTTTTTATAAGAAAATAAATGGTGGGGGACACACAAGCAGTACTTGCTTCTCCGGTCAGAGGTAATTCCAATAGCCTTAACCAAAATAAGATAGCTTTCCAACAGAATGACTCAGATTCTTTTTGCTTTTGTCGCATGCTCACTTGTTTCCAGGCAGTGTTCTCAGCGCTGAAGCCTAACTGCCCCTTTTACAAATAAAATATTACATTATGTTAAGCGATTTGAACTCAGAAGGAGCAGCTGACAGGATATTCATTTCACTACTGACTGTCCAGCTGTGTCCAAAATACAGTGGAACCGCTTAAGTCCGTCACACTTTAAAAAATCCTTTTAGTTAATAACCTAACGATAAAAGAGTTACAAGTGTTTTTAAAATTTATTAGAAAATACAGTACATACATTTTTATGGTGGCCTGCAGAACCAAACATGCAAATGATCCAAAACCAAAAACACACATACACCATAGAACACATGCAACGGGAAAATGCTGCAAATTAAAAATCCTGCAATAACATAAATGCTGCAAAATGCAAAATAAGAAACACACACAAACCACATTTAAAACCATGAGCGGGACGTCCAGAAGAAAGGTACATTTTTCTTTGTTTTTGTCGTAATATTGTACAGTATTATAGAGCAACAGATTATTACTGGCAAGTGTTTAACAAAGTCATAAAGAAACATGTATTGTCTATATGTGCCCTGCGATTGAGTGGCGACCAGTCCAGCGTGTTCCCTGCCTATTGCACGAAGTCAGCTGGGATACGCTCCAGCATACCCCCGTGACCCTAGTGAGGACAAGCAGCATAGAAAATGGATGGATGGACAAAGAAACATGTACATTTTCATTTTTATCTTTCTTCTGGGCATCCCGCTCATGTCCTTATGAGCACCCCCTTTCGTCGCCATTGTTCACTACTTCTACACAGGAAGCTAAATAGCTGGTCAACAAAAGTTGTGGTTGCTCATGCTCAGGAAAACACCGCCCCCTAGCGTTTTGGTAGATAATGGCAAGTAATGAGCTTATCCCTCAACTTTATTCTCATGAAACATCTCTCAGCAGCACACACCACTACAAGGTAAATCTCAATTCTTTTATGTATTTGAGGTCTTTTCCAAAAAGTAGCAGAATAAATACTTTCCCTGGCAACTAATGACATTTATGAAGGAGTAATTCTGTTACTTTTTAGGGAGGAAAGTAGACACTCTCTGCGTCCTCTTCAAACCCATACAACACTTCCTCATTCTCCACCAATCACACACGAGGTGCATTCACGGATATCGAAATTCCGATATGACCGCAAAAAAAAAAAGCAGGTCGTTCCATTTTGGACTGATTTGGCACACAACGGTACACACCAGGTGTTTTAGGGTTTTTCTAAGAAAGTAGCACAATAATTACTTGCCCTGGTAATTAATTACATTTATGAAGGAGCAATTCTGTTACTAGTTAATTTACTTTTTAAGTAACTAGTAACTAATATAACTATAACTAATTACTTTTTTAAAGTAATTTGCCCAACACTGCCACGCATTGCCAAAACGTAGGCTACTGTAATTTGAAATACATATTGGAAATGAAAGAAAAAAGCGCCTTTTACTGGATATGATAGGACACTACTTCCTGCCTCCTATGTAGAGCTGATCAATAACTTGCAACATGTCAAGTTTGGAATGAGGGAAACATCCAGAAAGCATAGCAAATTTTAAAGAGGAGGAGCTGCGGGCCGAGAGGAAGCCGGCTAGGGAACATGGAACCATTGTACATAGGCGCACAAACATCAGACCTTCCATCAGGAAAAGTCTTTGCAGCGTCTGCTCCGCCCCTACATCCTCTCCCCACGGTGGAGCCTTCAGACCCACAAGAAACATCTAGGAAAAAGTCCAAATTTATTCCCCGCCTGCTGACAGTATGGCGGAATAACACAGCTACGTATTATTAGGAGGCTGTACTTTTTTGCGAGCGGACTTCCGCTTGACTCCACTAACATTCGGAGTTGAACAACAAAGCGGACGCATGCAGATTTGAAAGCCGGAGAGCGAGAGCCGGATGATGTGTCGCTCGGACATCGCGTCTTTAACCAGAGATTTCCCAGATTTGAGACCATGTGGAAAGAGGAATATGATGCTCACTTCGACTTTTTGCTGCAGCTGCTGTAAGTTCAGTTATTTAATTTCGCTTTCTTTGTCGAATAAGCGAATTTGCTGCGTGGCAAAGTGGAAAGAGTGAGGCGTTTTTGCAAGATTAAATATGATGTAACTATTAATATTGAATGAGTTAAATGGCGATACATAATACGTTTTGTTTTCATGTCTAAGCGTAGAACTGGGTTGGAAACAATGCACCCTTAAACTGCCTTAAAATGATAATAACTTGCTCTTACAGCTGGGTGGAAATGATCTTTTTAGTCGTTATTTTTTTTACTGTACTTTGGCTGACCACAACTTTGCAAAATCAATATATGAGCCAACTTTACACACAAAAAGCTTTTTTTGTTTAAGTCAGACAATACACAGTGCAGCAGTTATTTTTATAGATATCATATCCATCAGATAAAAGCTGCTGACACACACAAAAAGCTTTTCTTTTGTCTGTTGGTTCACATTTGAACAGTGAAATGTCACATTTTCATAATCCTGTAATTGCTGAATGGGATCAGCTACTGCCCCAGTCATGCTCACACACATGTAAACACACCTTGGAGGCAGACACAATTTAGGTGTTCTTGCACAGTCAAAGAGGTCAGGTGAGTCACTGGCATGCACCATCATGCACGCTGTCCCTGATGCAAACATTTAAAGACAGCCTGGCGCTGCATACAGTAGGTATATTTATCGAAATACCGTATTGTCATTGTCTCTCATGCTGTTTTTCTCACATCATGCATTGCATTAGAATAGCATTTTTACCCTGTGAATATAAGGTGAATGATTTATTAGATTTCTTTAAAAAAATATTTCCAAATACACAGCTTAACAACGTTTTGCATAATTATTGTGTATGAATATAATATGACAGGGATGCACAATATATATTTATTCAAGCCAATACCAATAACTTCCTGCTTCTCAAGAACTTTACCAATAACCTTTGATATCCATTGTTGTTTAAATTTAGATTTAACTGTAGTTTGTGCACACCTGGTGGTAAGAACGACTCAAACACTCAAGCCTGTAGATTTGTCATTACCAAATATCATGATATCAAAACTATGGCGACTCAGAAGTACAAACCATGGCTCCAAGGGGTATCTTCGATGATGATAAAGGGCTGGTCATCCAGCACCATCGTTTCCATGATGAAATCACAGATCGCTTTAGTCCTCGGGTTGCCTCTGGCGAACGTTTTTGCACTTTTCAAATGCAGCGTCAAGAAGAGCAAGCCCCGGACCCCGGCGTCGAAGCGACGCTAGCATTTCAGGTGGCTGATAAGGTTTCACGTGTTTAAGCGCGATATTTTTTTTCCCTCAATGCGGAATGTTTGCCGATTACCACATGAAATGTCTTCCTCTGAAACTGTGAAGAAATTCCGCTCGATTGACGCCATGTTTGTTTACAAGTGAGTTTGCACATCACAGGCAAGAGCACAGAGGAGCACTTGATTTGCTCATTCTAACCCAGTGCCAGTAATCTCAGCTCATTGGAGCGTTTAGAGAAAAAAAAGAAACGGTTAATGGATTTACTGATATGCCGTCATAATTCCTCATATTGGCCCGATATTTATCGTGCACCCCTACTATGAACGCATATACTTTACCTTTGCGAAGCTCTGCCCAAGTTAGTTTGGTTATGTATTTCTGTAAACACAAGTGCCCTGTCTGCTTTACAGGAAGCATCTTAATCAGATCCCCCCAACCCACTCCATTGCCTTAACCCATAACTGTTCTAATGGTTTCACTCCTTCCGGATATAACAGCTGCCCACCCTGTCCCTAAGGATGAGCCCAGACACCCTACACATGAAAGGAATTTTAGCTGATAGAATCTCGTACTTTAATTCTGAGCAGTAATGTCTTGTCTACTTATGTTTGATGCATTTAAGCAGGGAGTTGTGTTGCTGAGGGCAGTGACTCCAAGCAGGGTGTTCCATGCAGGTATAAGTGGTTCAAGGTCGCAGGCATCATAGGGACTAATTAAGATCTTATTGAATCAGCCAAGACAAGAAAATATAACCTTGTATGCAGCAGGTTTGTCAGGAAGCAAGGGAAGGGGTCAGCGGAGGGCTTGTAAGGCTTAATCAGCTACTGTAGCCTGCATGTGGAATATTAGTTTGCATATCGGTCTCTATCTTAATCGTCTGCGTCAGCCTGTATTCACATGGCAGTTTATGACAAGCAGCACAATAGAGACTGGAAGCCCTCAGAATGTCTCGTAGCAGACACCGCATAGCTTCCTCTGTATCTATGGTAACTGCCAAATCCCTAACGATAATGGCTGGTAATGTATTGAATTTGTGAGAGTAATGCAATTGGGCTGATCAGATTATGCAAAAATCTTCTGAATCATCTGGCGGGAATGCTGACATGCCACAATGCACATGCACACCCTAAGGAAATGAACAAATGCCATTTAGACTCATTTAGACTGACAGAGGTAGAGAAAGGGAATTTATATTGAGAAATGCTACTCACACTTTAATACTCTGTGTATCTTTCCTCGCATATTTATATGACGTGAACGTCTATTTTATGTAATTTATATAAGATTACTATTAGCTCTTTATGGCTATTTTAGTAGGCATCTTGTCTGTTTGTGTAACCCCCTATTTTACACTATAATTTACTAAAATACAAAACAATTTCCACCAAACTTTGTAGTGGGATGGCGCATGGACTGAAGATTGTCAGTCAAATACAGAAATGTGTCATGACAGTTTGAGTCACTAAGGCATCAAAGGAATGGTCCACCTATAATGACCCCCCCATCTGTTTGTCATCCTCCATGAGCCAGGAAGGAGCCTGCTAACTAACAAGCAGAAAACAAAAACAAACACATATGAACACCACAGGGGTTTAGCAATATAGCCTTGGTGGAGGTCTGCGTCATACTACGTGTATTGCTAAAACAACATATGTGGTGACCTTAGACCTTTCACAATACTGTTTATTGAATAAATGACATTCTACATCTACAAATGTTGTATAGACACACATTTAGTATTTATTTAGTATAGTGTTATAGTGACGTCATGGCCATGATGCATTTACATGTAATTATAATTGACGGAAGACAAAAAGCGAGTAAAAAAAGAAAAGAAAAGCACAACAAATGTGTTTAGAACTACAATTTATTTTTCTTCTGATGCTTCTTTATGCCATTTTTTCAAATGTCACAAACAAGACAGTGCCGCCTGTGAGTCCGGGTGAGGGGCCCACCCGCAGCTGCTGATCATTGAGAAGAGCGATACGTGCTTTCATGTCAGCGTCTCTGTTAGGAACCCCACAATTTGTATGTGTTATATCTTTGTTTCATTGATAATGTTTTTTGTCAAGCATTAAGATTTCACACTTTGCTCTGCGGCCCTTGAATGGATTACCGTTTTGTGCTATGAAAGGCAAAAGTGAAACCTATACGTAACATTCTCCGACACTGCCACAGCTTGATAAATCCACCAAACAGAAGACAGACTGCCATGTTTGAGCACACACATACAGTATATACCTTTGCCTTTTTAAACCAGCTCAGTCCCAGGAGACATCTCACCCTTTTGAGAGCCTCTTAGTTTTAGTCTCCAAAATCCTCTTCACTAGATTTGTCTCTGGTTGCTTTTTTGAAATAGAGCATCTTGAGGCGTCTGATTACTTGCTAAATATAACGACAATGTCACTAAATCCTTCCTGCTACATTGTCTTATTTTCTGGCAGAGCAGATGCGTATGAGGTGTGCAAAGAAGCAGACAGTCATTACAATGTGTTTATGAGGGTGAACAGGCAGCGCCAAATCTATTTGTGGGGGGCTGCCACAAATAAATTAATGCACGGGGGACACATTTTATTTTTTCGTTGATGACAATTTTACTTGGTCTGAAACACACCATCTGCATTGGCTGTCAAAAGTCTAAATAAAAGGCTGATGATTTTTTCCGGTCTAGTGGTTAGCACGTTGGCCAATACAGGAACAGCCTGGAGATCGGGAAGACCTGGGTTCGATTCTCCCCTGGGCATTTCTGTGTGTAGTTTACATGTTCTCCCCGTGTGTGCGTGGGTTTTCTGCGGGCACTCCGGCTTCCTCCCACATTCCCAAAAACATGCAGGTGAGGTTAATTGGCGACTCTAAATTGTCCATAGGTATGAATGTGAGTGTGAATGGTTGTTGGTCTATATGTGCTCTGCGATTGGCTGGCGACCAGTCCAGGGTGTACCCCGCCTGTCGCCCGAAGTCAGCTGGGGTAGGCTCCAGCATGCCCCCGCGACCCTAATGAGGATGAAGCGGTATAGAAAATGGATGAATGGATGGATGGATGATTTTTTCCCAGTGAAGAGGAAGTTAGTGTTGTTCTAGTATAATTGATAATAATAATTCTGTGTGGAATCAATTGTCGCTGAATTGAATCTTGATGCACTTAAGGCAAAATGGAGTGCACTACTGCAACCAGCAGAGGCGCAGTTGAGTCAGGTTTAACTAGTTTGTGGCCCAAATAAGAACATGATGCTAATGGGATGGTCCTCTGGGAAACATCCTGATCAGTAAAACGCTGCAATTGAAACAGGAGCTCAGAACATTCAGAGAGAGTGAGAGAGAGAGGCCATTCCATTAAAATCGTAACAATATGTTAATAAGTTCCTTATAAAGAGGTTATGGTTTAAAATTGTTCCAACTAATTTATAGAAATGCTTCTAAATGTCGCCATGACCTTTGCATCTTTTTACATAAGTAAATCATTGAAACTTCAACAGGGCACATTTGTCAGTTATTATGTGCCAACTAAAGGTCTACATTCAACTGTCAACTGTCATATTTTCAAGCCTAACAGCTCCTAATAGGGGTGACCAAGTGTACATCCTGTCCTCAGAGAGCTCAGAGGGCATGCATATCACATTCTTCCATCCATTCATTGCTCAGCTAGGCAGCTAGTGAGCATGAGATGGACAATTTAGTAGGTCAGCTGAAGGTTTGGCTCAGGGGCAACTTGAAGGGTTGTTGAGTCCAGAGAGAATACGCATTGCTTCTTTGTGGATCCTGAAAAAAACAGGCTTACTTGTGAAGTGTTCAGGTCACATTTTCTTCTTGCAATGGAGTTTTAATATTAAGTGAATTGAATAGTGGGAGATTAGTGGAGCTTTTGGGGAGAGACCGAGACAGGAGAGATTTATCTCAGCATTTTATAATAAGCCACAACAATGAAGAGGGACATCATGGGAATTGGAAATGACTTCAGTGTCATCCATCATTTAAACAGAATGTCATCTGGTTTTTTGATATGTAAAATATTTGTAGGTAATTGGATTGTAAGTATTTCAGTTCTATGACATGACATGTGTTCCATTCATTAACCTGAACACCTACGTGTGTGTGCGTGTTTGTTTTTGCCCATCCATGTGTATGCGGTCCTCCCTCCAGCGATGCCAACCTCACAGACGTGCTGTCTGACTCAGACGAGTGCGATTTGGGCAGTCTGGAGCATTTGGAGCGCGGTAGTACAGACACTTTGGCCAATGGCTGCCGAGCTGACTATGAAGCTGCCAAAAGGCTCGCCAAGCGCCTTTATCACCTCGAGGGCTTCAAGCGCTGTGATGTGGCCAGACACCTGGGCAAGAAGTGAGCATGCATGCACATCCTCATACATATGTGACATTAAGATTCATTCATTCGTGACTTTACGCCTTCTGCTTCCCTGCAGTAATGACTTCAGTCAGTTGGTGGCGTCAGAGTACCTGAGCTTCTTTGACTTCTCCGGCTTGTCTCTGGATCGGGCTCTAAGGTAATGCTGAGTCAGCACAGAGAAACTGTACAGTAAGTGTGTCAGTGTAGATGCCCTGCACATGCGTGCAGATGTCACATTCCCCCTTCACAAGGCATTAGCTTTGTGCTTAGCGGCGTTGCCAAGTGGAGCTGACAGCTGAGAAGTGCATCACTTTCTTGTACCTGACATGATGCTGTTTCAACATGCTGTCTTTCTGCACAGCACCCTCAAGCTCATAATAAGAAACATATACTGTACTTTAGGGGCGACTGGTTGTATTTAAATGAAAATTATGGCTTTTTTCTTCATACAGGTGTTATTTATTCTGTAAAGGACAAATTAAACCAACTTAATGCAACCTATACCAGGGGTCACCAACGTGGTGCCTGCGGGCACCAGGTAGCCCCCCACGACCACATGAGGTGCCCGCAAGCCTGCTTTTCATTCGGGTTTTCAGTTAATAATGAAAGAACAGTAGTAAGAAATGCATTCTGAAATACAAAATGTGAGTTGTGGACACCAGCATTTTGTTAATGTTCTGGTAAAACAAGCATATTCGCTTTGTTTGGGTTTAAAATAAGCTCTGAAAATAAATGTTACAAAAATGAGTAGCTCTTGGCCATTTTCATTTTGTAAAAGTAGCTCTCACAAGGAAAAACGTTGGTGACCCCTGACCTATACATTGTAATATTCCATCCATCCAATCGTTTTCCATGCCGCTTATCCTAACTCGGGTCGCGGGTTACATTGTAATGTTGTGACAGGAAATTAATAAATACATCTATATCAGATGTATCTATATCAGACTTGCCAACATGTATGCATTTTTTGTACTTGGCACACATTTTGAACCCTGAGTATGCTTGTATGCATCGCTGCTCAAAGCTATAAAACGGGTGTCCAAAGTGCAGCCTAAGGGTCATTTGCTGCATGAAATGTTTATACTACTAAACTTCGTCTTTAAATATGTATCATGTTTTTTTTTTTTTTTTTAGCTTTTTTACAAAATTAAAAAAGCTATACATAAATTCTAGAAATAAAATTAAACCAAAAAAAACTACAAAATGCTGAAAATATAGCAAAAGTCATAATGTACCAAGAAAAAACTAAAACGTGGATATTAATAATTAAAAATTACACAAAGCCTTGTCTTTAAATGTTTTTCACATGTTTTAATCCTTTTTACATGTTGGTGGGTGGGAATAAATTTCTTCAAGGTTGACATGTTTGATATTGTGAAAGGAATACATAATAATATTCACTGGTAGTACCTTTCATGAGTCCATACAAATATGGTATAGGCTAAATTGTGTTTTAGTGGCCCGTGATAGCATTGCCATTTGACCTGTTCAGAGACTTTTTTTTTGCATAACCCATCCATCCATTTTCCTCCGCTTATCCGGGTCTGGGTCGCGGGGAAGCAGTCTCAGTACGGAAGTCCAGACTTCCTGTTCCCCAGCCACCTCTTCCAGTTCCACCGGGAGGACACCAAGATGTTCCCAGGCCAGCTGTGCGACATAGTCCCTCCAGCCTGTCCTCTCGTTCTCCCTCACCAGGGAGGCGTCCGGGATGCATCCGGACTAGATGTCCGAGCCACCTCTACTGTCTCCTCTCGTGAAGGAGCAGCGGCTCTATGACTCTACAGAGGACACTCATTTCAGACGCTTGTATCCGCGATCTCGTTCTTTTGGTCACGACCCAAAGCTCATGACCATAGGTGAGGGTGGGAACATAGATCGACCAGTAAATTGAGAGCTTTGCCTTGTGGCTCAGCTTTCTCTTCACCACGACGGTCCGGTACAGCGACCACATTATTGCAGATGCTGTGCCGATCCACCTGTCGAACTCCCGCTCCAACCTTTCCTCACTCGTGAACAAGACCCCGAGATACTTGAACTCCTCCACCTGGGGCGAGACCCCATTCCCAACCCAGAGGGTGCAATCCACCCTGTTCGACTGAGAACCATGGCCTCTGAGTTGGAGGTGCTGAGTCTCATCCCAGAAGCTTCACACTCAGCTGCAAACCGCCCCGGTAAACGCTGAAGGTCACAGCCCGACGAGGCCATCAGGACCACATCGTCTGCAAATAGCAGGAATGATATCCTAAGGCCCCCGAACTGGACTCCCTCGACGCCTTGGCTGCGCCTAGAAATTATGTCCATGAAAATTATGAACAGAATCAGTGACAAAGGGCAGCCTTGGCGGAGGCCAACGTTCACCGGGAACAGGCTCGACTTACTGCTGGCAATGCGAACCAAGTTAATTGGTTTGCATAACCAATTAACCATGAATTAAAGGTGAGATTGTTGTGAGAAAAGCTAATTATGTATTTGTATGGCATGCAGGTGAAGATTGCTGTGATGTGAATAATGTGATGTGATGTGTCAGAATCATCAATTCATTCTGTCTTTGGCAGTTTGGCCCCGCGACTTAGCATCTCTGCAATCATATACAATATCTGACAGTATATTACGTCACACTTTAGCTTTGTTTCTAAAGGCCTGCTTGTCTACAGTATATCTGTGACCGCCACACATTCTATTCACTTGCAGGCATGGTTAATGTGCATATTTTGCAATGTAACTGGGAGACATCTGACCTCCAGTTGGCCTCTTTATGTCATTTGTGTGTGACAGGAACTTTTTAAAAGCCTTCCCACTGATGGGGGAGACGCAGGAAAGAGAGCGAGTCCTTGTGCACTTCTCCAAACGCTTCTGCCACTGCAATCAACAAACAATCACGTCTGAAGGTTAGAGCAAATGATAGTGTTGTGGAGAACCCTTAATTAAGGAGCTGTGTGATGAAGGCAAACAAACTGTTAGCATAGCATAACATGAACACACTTATTAAACAGATTTAAAGTACAAAATGTACAGGTACTCACCAGTAATGAATGATAATGTAAGGTGATTGATGAACACATTGAATGAGCGTCACGGTGTATAAGTGTCACTTTTGTGGTGCTTTCAAGCCAAAAAAAAGTGTGAAATCTCAAAGCTTAATGGAAAAAGAATGAACACATACAGTGGTACATGTATGCTGTACATTTGACCTGATGTATCATGTATTGTTAAATTATTGCAGATTTATGGTGTATTGGATGTGTTGTCTGTGGAAAAAAACGTCTTATTTGCGGAGAAAATATATATAGTTTTTGACCAAAAATAATGCTAAATGTGGGAATGTGCAGGGATCCATTCTATTTAAATAAGGTCAGCAAAATAAATGTAATAATAACTATTTAATTAATACATCTCTAACAGTGTAATTGAAAACAATGCATTATTGTTTTTTTATTATATCGCTCTTGTAGTGGATCTCATTTGTTTGTGCAGCTGTACCTAATGTAGCCGGTGAATATATACTGCAGTGTTATTATATTAACCTTACAGGATTCATTTGTCATGGCACTCAGCAACAACATGGACTCGTGCAAAATGTGAAGGTGTCTCCCTGCACTGTAAGCAAATGTGTAGCATTGCATTTTGACATGAAGTTGACCTCAATCTTGTGCGTCCATCTTTTGCAGATGGAGCTCATACCCTAACCTGTGCCCTCATGCTGCTCAACACAGATCTACATGGACATGTATGTGTTCACGTCCTCCTTTGCACCTTTTCTTGTGGATTCCTGCTCATCTAATGTTCTTACATATTTGGAAAAAGGCCAACAGTGCAGGCCTGTCTAGGCCATCAATGGCATGTTGTGATTATCATCTTATTTTGCATTTTTCTTACCTTCTCCCAGACTCACTCTATCCTTCCTCTCTCCCACTCTTTCAGTGACTCTCTAGTCTCTTGCTTCCCAGCCTACTTTTTGACCTGTTTCTGTCTTTCCTGTCCTCAGATAGTCTCATGTGTTCACTTTTAAACTGGAGCATTGTGGCGTGAACCACATAGCAGTAGTCATCAAACCTTTCAGCAAGGGTTCACATGAAGCCAACCCCTGCTAAACACTTGTGTTGTAGACTATCCCTCTTTTAACTAACATCCTTTCTCTCTTTTCGGTTCCTCTTCTTCCCTTTCAAATCCTTCCCCTGCTCACCACATCTGGTTTCCTGGTCTCTCTCTGTCCCTGCAGGTGGTAAGTATTCCTCCTGTGCCAGCATTGGACTTGTTCCTCATTTAGCATGTGCGCCTTTTTCTTTTCACCGGGCAGTATTAAGCCACAATTTTCGTCCTAGTGCTATTTTATACTGAATTGTCAGGAGAAGCTTTTCGATGTGCGCAATTAAAGAGAAAATGCAATGCATTCTGTACTGCACAGGAAGGCACAGAGGAGATTGATTGACAATGGTTTACAGTCCCTTAGCCAGTCAGGCTGCAGAACACAATGCGTGGGTTCTCCCGTAACCAATCAGGACGCAGAACACAATGCACGTTCATACGCTGTCAAAAAAAGCAGTAAAAAAAAGGTGAACCACGATGTAGCGAGGAAACACTATAAGAAAATCAGGTTGCTACCAGCAGTGGCGCTGTGGACTCTCTCAAGAACAAAAACATGATGCCAGCTATCTTAAGTTGAGCTACAGTACATCCTCATGAACTACAGTGTGAAAAATTGTTTTCCCCTTTCTTGACTTCTTCCTCTTTTACATGTTTGTCACACTAAAATTTTTCAGATCATCAAACTAATTTAAATATTAGCCAATGACAACACAACTGAACACAAAATGTACTTTTTAAATGAAACTTTTTATTAGGGGAGAAAAAAATCCAAACCTTCATGGCCCTTTGAGAAAAAGTGAATGCCCCCCTGTTAAAACATAATTTAACTGAGATTAATTCAGATTGATCAATCTGGAAAAGGTTTTAAAGCCATTTCTAAAGCTTTGGGACTCCAGCGGACCACAGTGAGAGCCATTATCCACAAATGGCGAAAACATGGAAGAGTGGTGAACCTTCCAAGAAGTGGCCGGCCAACTAAAATTACCCTGAATCCTATTGAGATGCTGTGGCATGACCTTGAAAAGGCGGTTCAAGCTTGAAAACCCTCCAGTGTGGCTGAATTGTAACAATTTTGCTGAGAGTGGGCCAAAATTCCTCCACAGCACCGTAAGAGACTCATTGCAACACTTGATTGCAGTTGTTGCTGCTAAGGGTGGCCCAACCAGTTATAAGGTTTAGGGGGCAGTCACTTTTTCACACAGAGCCGTGTAGGTTTGGATTTTTTTCCTCGCTTAGTAATAAAAAGTGGCATTGAAAAACTGCATTTTGTGTTCAGGTGTGTTGTCATTGACTAATATTTAAATTTTTTTGATAATCTGAAATATGTAAGTATAACAAACATGCAAAAAAATAAGAAATCGGGAAGGGTGTAAACACTTTTTCACACCACTGTATGGCACAACTCCTCAGGGCAACATTATTCTTCCCAATATAAGACAGGGATATGCCTGTTGTGAGATAATTTAAACTTACAATAAAAGCCTGTTGTCACAGCCATCAAGTCTCATACTTGTGTCTCTCACTGAACATTACCATAACTGACACCTAGTGACCAGTATAGAATAGTACATTATCGTTTCTTTGAATGCGTTTACCGAATGTCTTATATTTTTATTGTAATTTATTTTGTCATTTTAATGCTTGAGAATGCTTAATTTAGGCAAAAAATGCATGAAATTGCACATTTCCTGTCTAATAATAGGTTGTATTCAGCCACAAAACAGCATGATTTATTAATTAATATAATTTTGAAATTCGAAGCGTGAAGGGGCGAGGCATTACTGTATGTGTAACCGAGGGCCTAAATAAGACGTCTGCAGACGTGCGAGCTCAACACAACGAAAGGACCACAGCCAGCTCGGGAGGCATTTCTTTTTAGCACGTGGCATCGTCTCACCGTCGAGACAAAGCGGCATCCTTCGGACCTTCACAATAAAACGCTGCGCGGTACATCCTGTCAGATGGCATCAAACAAAATAAGGATCTTAAAAAAATAGGTTTAGTTCGCAATGAAAGTGCTGGTTATGTAAGGGGGAAGAAAGGCATCTTTACTTAGTTACGAAAAACTAAATGTTAAAAGTAAATGTGGCATTTTTCAATAACCTACATTGCATATTGCAGTATTTGACTTGTTTTGCACAACAGTGTTTATTTTTAAAAATGCATCCAGTGCCATCACAGTAAAAGAAGCATTATTCATTACACAAGAAGTGGCTTGACATTAGTTTTAGGGAAGAGCTGCTGCCAATATCAGTATTGGTAATGAAGTACTGTGCAATTATGGATATAAATAAAAAGCCAATATCAAGCATTTGTAAAAATAAGCTCTGCCAATTGATTGTTAATTTCCCCCATTGTCAATCAAAGCAATGTAGTGAAATGCCCATGCCTAATCAGAACTATGCCAGTTTTGTAGAAATGTGAATAAAATCGATATGAAAAAAGATGGTTGTTGAGCAACATTGCATATTTTGTCTATGTCTATGTCTATGTTTTGTCAATAATAGTCGCTGAACTGTATCCGTTTTGGTAACCAGAAGACAATCTCATTTCCTAATGACGGTGATGGTAAAACAAAGCGTGAGTTGTGATGTTTCGTCAAAAGATATGCACTGCCACCCGGTGGACAGTTGTATTACTGCACTTCTTTGGGCCTGGTCAAAGTGGATTGCTATTTTAGAGAGGGATATTTGTAATTTTATTATTAAGAATCAATCACAATTTTAAATGAATTAATCACACACTTTGTTTCTCTTTTTTTCTCTCCTCAGAACATTGGGAAGAAGATGTCTTGCCAGCAGTTCATTAGTAACCTAGATGGCCTCAACAATGGCAAAGACTTTCCCAAAGACTTACTGAAGGTACACATCTTCTCCTGAAAGCATGTTTTATTCTCCAAACTTGTTTGATGCTTTCAGATTATTTAATCTCCTTGTTCTTCCTTGCCTGCACAGGTCTTATATAACTCTATCAAGAATGAGAAGCTTGAGTGGGCTGTGTGAGTAAGATTTTTGTTGTGCTGAAAATAGTTTATTAAAATATGTACATCTCTTGTTTGTCTAAGTGTTATTTTCTTTTGCTGTGTGCAGTGAAGAAGAAGAGCTAAGGAAGAGCCTGTCAGAGCTGGTGGAGGAGCAGTGTGAGGGCGGGAGTAAACGTGTTGCCAGGGTAACGGACAGCAATAACCCTTTCATCGCCATCCCCATCCTCCTCAACGCCGTAACCTACAAACATGGAGTGCTGACTCGCAAAAGCCACGCTGATATGGATGGCAAAAGGAGTGAGTGCACTAACACCAACTCACTGGTATCTTAGAATGTTTTGTAATATTGTAATAATATCTTGCATTATGGTAAAACATGAAGGAGTTCAGTTTCCAATCTCTCCCTCGTAGCCCCAAGGGGTCGTCGTGGTTGGAAGAAGTTCTATGCGGTTCTGAAGGGGATGATCCTATATCTTCAGAAGGTACATGTCCTGCACTTCTGCTTTGTTGCTATGGAAACACACATGCAGCACTGTCACTGATGTGGTGGATGCTGCTCCAGGAGTTGCACAGCACTGTGTTTGTGTGCGATGGGAGAGTTATCCAGATAATGAGTCTTAGCAAACGTAGTGTGTGTGTGTCCCCCTCTGCTGGGAGTGAGGCTGTATTGCAGCATAGGAGAGGTTAAACGTTCACTCTGACAAAGACTCGATTCATTTTTTTTATCACGATGCAATGTTGCTATTATTGTTATATTGGATGGTATATTCTCATGATTATTATATTGTCAGATTAGTATGAAGACATCAATAGAACATTTATATAAATGTATATTTTTAAATTATTAAGGCTGATTGGGTCCCTGAAATGCCTATGCTTTTACAGTGGAACCTGGGTTTTTGTGATTAATAAGTTCCACATGTTTAGACGAAAACCAGTATGTACGAAAACTATATAAAGTTTTTCCATAAGAATTAATATAAAGCCATGTAATCCGTTACAGACACCCAAAAATATAAACGCAAAACACATTTTTATCACAAATAATTATAGTTGTACATGCAGAAAACAAAGCAAAATCCATATAAATGACAAATGAAATGGACAAATCAACATTCAACCTAGCTATTACATTTAATGAAGACTTTAGTGAATACGGTGATGAGTGGAGAGAGAAGACGAGGGGACGGGACAGGATAGCACATGACTGCCACATGGACGCTGTTTCACACTCGTCTGTTACAAAGTTAACTTTAGTGCACATTTAGATCTGTGTACTTGAACTTTATTGTAACTTCAGCAGCTGGTACAATCATTATTACACACACTGGCTCACTGACCCACCGTGTGGCCGTTTATATGGTTTAAAATTGCTCTGAATTGAAATCCATTAGTGGGGACTTGCGTCATCAGCTCTTTTTGCCTCCCACGCAAAAAAAACGTAAAAGACGTAAAAAACTACGTCTTTGGTATTAAATGTGTTAAAGGATTCCCTGCCGAAACCTGTCTGTAGTGTCCCAACTCTAAAAGAACCACTATCAATTCTTCACAGAGACTTGAGTCACCGATGTGTGGATGCTTTGACTTGATTTTTGTACAATTATTATATATTTTTTATGGCTGTAAAACCCCTCACCATACACTTTATACACTTTTGCTCAGACATGCAATACCATTTTCTCACATTTCTCTCTTGTTTAAACAATCTCAGAAAGTTCAAACCTTCTTTTGAATTTTAATAATCAACCTACGGATCGGACACAAGAAATTATTAAGTCACTCACACCTATTTCACTCCTGTGACCAAGCCTTTTTCGTAGCGTTTTTGTATCCTTGTAAATACTTATTGCTGTATTGCTCCTCCTGTGGCAGTCCTTCTCCTTTCAACCGAAAATTCATTTACAAGCTAGCAAGCTAGCAGTGACACAGAAGACACTGCAGGGTGGCATGAAGGACATTGAATGACGATGGTCTACAGTCATCAGGATGCAGAAAACAATGGTCGGTGCAGAGGAAAGGAGAGAGAGAGAAGAGAGAGAGACAATCAATTTCCCACAATGCAATTCTTCTTAAAAGGCCAGGCTCGGCCTGTAACAGCATTCATACGCTGTAATAAAAAAAAAAGATGCACTAAAAAAATTCAGCGAAACATGGAATCTGCGAAATGTGAACCGCGATGGAGCGAGGGAACTTTTTAGTTCATAATAATTCATCAAAAACTGGAGCTTATGAAAACTGATGTTCCACTGTAATTATTATTTGATTATTATTAGATTTTTCAGTCTTTCTGTAGCAATAAACTTTGACTGCTTCTCAGGGTGTTGCTGAACATTAGCTTTGACATTCACAGCATTTTTTTTTCTCGTCTCAAATGACTATTCTTGTATTGCATCATGAGGCCGCAAAACAGAATATGACATACAAATTTCCTCATTCAGGATGAATATAAGCCAGATGCAGACATTTCTGAGGTGGATCTGAAGAACGCTGTGCGGATCCACCACGCTTTAGCCACTCGTGCCACTGATTACAGCAAGAGAGCCAACGTACTCAAGCTCAAAACCTCAGACTGGAGAGTTTTCCTGCTACAGGCCCCGTGCGTCACCCGAGTTGACTTATTTGCCTCCCTATAATCTCCCATCAGATAACCACGATTTCTCTCTCTCTTCAGAAGCGAGGAGGAGATGATGTCGTGGATCTTCCGGATAAATCTTGTGGCAGCACTCTTCTCTGCTCCAGCCTTCCCTGCTGCTATTGGCTCCATGAAGAAATTCTGTCGTCCCATTTTGCCGTCCTCATCCACAAGACTTAATCAGGTACAGATAAATTGTTAAGGAAAATGGTGATATTTTTACATTCAACACAGTTTCACCTTATTCCAAGTGAAAACCCTCCATACAGACCCTTGATGACATTATATCTTTACATATTCTATTTGTGTGCACGCCCATCTGATTGGCTGTTTTGGGGGTCTTCTGTTTGTTTGCCTGGCCTGTGATTGGCGCAGGAGGAGCAGCTGCTGAGTCACGAGAGCAAGCTGAAGCAGATGAGCCTTGAGCTGGAAGAGCACAGGAAAAACCCGCCCTCATCTGACCCCAAAAGCCGCGAGTGGGAGGAGTATCGGCTGAAAGAGCACTACCTCACATACGAGGTATACTCGTTAAACAGAACTGTTATTATCATTCATGGTTTATTGCGTCATGTGTTCTTGACTTATAGGCAGATTAATTAATTTTAACTTTGTGCAAAGTTAAGTGCACTTGCACAATCTAATAATCCAATATAAGTGCTATATTAAAAAAAAACGTATTCTATAACGAATGTGTTTATTTTATGGTTGTGCTTTGCATTTACAGTAGAGATCGACTGCTATGGTTTTTGAGACCTGTACCGCTTTTTAACAGTCAAGGAGGCCGATAACCGACATTTAGAGCCGCTATTCATTTGCAGTTAAAGTGAAAATATTGGCGACAACATTTTTAATAACACAAACTCCAACTTTTAACTTACGTTAACTCAAACTATTTTGCTTATTCCATGCAGTATAACTCATCAGAGTACGGTAATGACCAGGCATTTACAGTACTTGGTTGTGGCGTGCCATTAGGGTTCATGCAGTTGTGCAAGGTGTGCAAACATATTGTGTGAAATATGCTCAATAAAAGCATAAATTAAAACGGATTAAGCATTTTTAGTCTTTGCCAGATAATTCACTGCATGTGAGCAGAGCTGCCACTTATGTTTCTAGAACGTTACTGGGTTCACAGTAATAATACCAGTAGTTGTGAATTGTACTGGGATGTTTATTGCATTTTTTAAGAGAGTCTGCTGTCTTAGAGATCATCCCATATTCTAACAAGTGAGGAAATAGCACCAAGTACATAGGCTATACATGTCATACAGGTAAGTCACGGACATGATTCATCAACTTTGCTTAAATATGTTGTGTATTGTTTGTAATTATGTTCTACATTGTTTTTTGAAAGCGAACGGTAAAAAAACGGCAAAGGTTCACAAATTCGTAAAAAACGTGCATTTATAGTTCATTGCTCCAGCCCTGACGAACTCGTCATTTGAATGATGTCAATAGTTTTCAAGGAGAAAAGAGGGGAGAAACATTTGGAGGTGAAATAGAGAACTTGCAGAACTTAATTACGACATAGAAATGAAGATTGGTCGCCTTCAAAACACAGAATAGTGAGTGTAAATTAGTTGCTTATCCTTCAATTATTGTTTTAAATCGGCTTCTTAATGAGCATATAAGGGTCTTTATTAGCCTTTTTTGTTGTGTATTTTGCCGCCGTCGCCTGCTCTGCCCCCGCCGCCCACCATCAACATATCGCTGTGAAAAGATGTTTATATAACATGTATAATGCGTCTGTGTAGGCTCTCAGTCGTACAGGAGTTGTCCATCGAGGGAAAGGCATCTTGAGACGTCATCTGTACTTCGGTGAAGAAGGTGTCGGACGTTTCGCTCCTCATCCGAAGAGCTTCGTCAGCGAACTAATAAGTGCTGGTAGCCTAGGCCTTAAATACAGTAAGAGTGGGCGGAATTGGTGTGCCAGCACCCTCCTTCTATTGGTTCCTTACGCTAAGCCTGGGCGGAGTAGTGGTATAATCCTCTCCTGCTATTAACACCTCCGATAAAAGGGAAGTGTCGCTCCCTGAGTTGGGTATGAACGACTCTGATACTGGCTCGTTAGCATCTATTGTTCTGGCTATTGTTCTGGAGCGAAACGTCCGACACCTTCTTCACCGAAGTACAGATGACGTCTCAAGATGCCTTTCCCAACATGTATAATGCTTTACTGGCTACGGTGGAATAGTGTTTAGAATACAATATGTGAACAAGGCATGACTTACTCTGTTCTGTGGCAACTTTGACGTCGTTCTTCCTCTGACCCGCAATTAAAATAGCGTCCTTTTTCAAAGTGCGTTTATACCATACTTTCAAGCCAAATGCCTCTTGTAAAGGTGTTCATTCATAGCAGTCATCAATGAATTGTTCACTGCAAAGAACAGAACCCGAGTTGGCCGTCCATTTGTCTCTTGTTCTGTGTACTTGCTTTGTCCATTGTAGCCTTAGACCTTCGTCTTTTGGAAAAGAAAACAAAGTTATAGTATCACTCGGACACTATGAACATCCAGCAGCAACACGTTTGGCATGAATACTGTTTTGATGAAAAATATGCTGAAGAAAGTTGACAAGCTACCTCGAGAAGCCTTTGTTTACTCTGCTTTAGCTGAGAGGTGTTAATCCACTGATGTCACTTCCGGAAATGACACTTTGCTGCGACAAGTTTGTCATGGCTAGCTCCATGAACTATAAATGTAATTTTTGCGAATTTACCGTTCGCTTTCAAAAAACAAAAAAAGTATAACTTAATTCAAAACAATATTTAACATATTTAAGTAAAGTTGGTAAATCGTGTCAGTGACCCTTTAAAGGCAGCCCTTGTTCTCTGTAGCCCTTTGATCTGTGGCATCATACCAGCAAGAGTTCCTGCAAGGAGCGCTGAACCTGGGGAGACAGAGCCTTCTCTGTCGCTTTTACCATGTAAAACGTCTTTGACTTTTTGAAAAGCAAAGCATGAATAAAATGTATTATTATTATTATTTTAATGATTTGTTATGCAGCCCCAAGCAGAACACATCAATTGTTGATGACAATTAGGATAAAAATGCAGATTGGGTCATGTATTTGTTATTTACGACATTTAAATCGCGGTGGAACCAGTCCCGTCTGTCTTTTGTTAAGATAATGTGCTTTCTGTTTTATATTTCAATCCCCAAAACTGGTAGTCTCATCCGCAGTGTTGGGCAAATTACTTAAAAAAGTAATTTAGTTTTACTAGTCACTTTCCCAAAAAGCATTACTAGTGGAATAAATACTTCATAAATGTAATTAGTTACCAGGGAAATTAATAATTGTATTATTATTTTGGAAAAAACGTTTAATGATGTAAAGGAGTTGTGATTTAGCTTTGCAGTGGCCTGTGCCGTTGCGAGATTTTTCATGAGATTAAGGCTGGTGCGTGACTTGCAACTAACTTTCTACCAAAATGCTAGGGGGTCGTGTTTTCTGAGCGTGAGCAACCACAACTTTCAGTGACTAGCTATTTAGCTTCCTGTGTGGTCATAGTAGTGAACAATGGCGACTGAAACAACATCCAGATTGTTGATATACCTGTAGATATCACAGCATAACACGCCACATTTCACTGTTGGTAACGGCATTGAAATGTTTGAAATCGTCATTCCTTATATAACCCGTGTTACTGCAAAACAATAACAGGGTGTTATTTTATGCTGTAATGGTGGGCCGCCACCAATAAATGAATATATGGGAAACACTGCAAAGTTTACCACTTTGCCCAACCAACAGAGTCGCATTCCGCTTAATTTCTTTCACCTTTCTTGACATCTATCCCTGTACCCCCCCCCACCCTCTGTTTTCATTATGAGCAGAAGACTCGCTATGAGACGTACATCAGCCTCCTTCAGGCCAAAATCTGCACTGAGACGGACGATCTGGAGAAGATTGAGGCCAGCGTGGTGGGTGGCCTGATGATGGAGGGTACCCTGGCGGGCCGCGATTACCACCTTCGCAAGACACAGTCCTCGCCGTCCATCAGCCAAGCTCACAGTGGCTTAAACGGGAGGGGCGCTGGATGCTCTGCCCCGGGACAGATGAGCTGAGGGGGGATCACAGAGACCACAGCCCTCAAAATAAGATCCCTCAAAGCCAAATCCAGTGTCATCGGGTTCTCAGTTTGTCCGAATGGGAATCCTTCGTAGAATTTATCAACCCTGGTGATAAGTTTCCTTAAGCAATAGATGAAGAACACCCGCCATGATAGATCCCCCCCTCCCCGCCCTCTTCAACCTCAGTACTATTGCACATTTAAAAGGATCTGAACTGTGACTATTTATAACATCGTCAGTATTATTTTGAAGTTGGCGTAATGCTGTTGTCTTTAGCTGTGTTTACTTTGGATGAGAGAGGATTATATTGCATTTGTTTCGAACACAAATGACTCTCGGAGGAAATGGTACTACTGTAGCATTTTGGCCTTTTTGTTTTCACACTCACCGTTGGACCTACAGTTTTGGTGGGGTGTGATGGCGAAGGCGATGCCACGAAATCTGTTACAGAATCTCAAACAGAACTTCTCAGACGAACCCTCCCTCGTAGAGCATATTTATTTATTTATTTAATTCTTGGAAGAAAAAAAAAAATAACCTGTATTGGCTCTTGCTGTTTTTGCAACCATCTCCTTGCGCACACGTGTCGAGAGGGACGCCCTCACGGAACAGGAACTTGGGGTTGAGTGCCTTACTCGCGGCACCTTGACACCAGCTAGTGAGCAACACGTCAGGAAGAAGAACTCGATTCAAAAAAGGACTTGAATCAGAGCTCGTCTCTTGGTCGAGGTCTCGCTCTGTCATTTCTGAGCTGCCGTTACCCCCAAATACTGACGCCTGTTTCGATATTCTGTTTGTTTCTAACGTCTCAAAGAGGAAATCAGCTTGTGACTGAATTAAAGCACTGTGCCATGTTCTGTTAGAACCACCGCCCCGCTCTCCTTGATGGGCGGCACTGAGAAGGGTCGGGTGTGGAGTTATGTGGTTGGAAGCAGTTTTTTTTAGTCTTCATACTCCCCCATAAGACATTAATATACAACAATGAAGGTGTGATTCAAGTGTAGACTTTCTCGGGATATGTGTCAAATTTTTGACAGAGTTTATACTCACGAGTACTCGTCTTTGTTAACTCGTTCACCCCTCACCCTGCTACCGCTAGCTTAAAAAAGGAAACCGGGTGACATGTCATGGCCTGATTAAAGTCGGGGTATGCAGTGGAACTTATTGTGCATGTGAACCGGGTACTCGATTCACTGGAATCACCCGTCACACAGCGCAAATACTCGCACATGCGCAGCAAGTTGTAAATGGAGTACAGTGTACATGTGCGAGTTTCTTCACACGAGTGAATCAAGTACGTGATTCACTTCAGTGAATGACTCATCAGAACTCAAGCCCAGTAAAAGGAATCAAGTTTCCCATCACTTTTTACAAGACTTTCGGACTTCTTGTACTTGAATGTTACCATTGGTTTGCACCTTCAAGAAGGACTCTTCATTTGGACAAAGATACGCCAACTTCTCCAGAATATTCACGTCTGTCGATGCCATGAAGTGTTTTTTTTTAATTCCTTTTATTCACCAAAGAAAGTATTGATTCATCATCATCCACTTTAGTTGTTTAGTAAAAAAGGTTGTAAACCTTTTTGTGAAAACTCTTAAAGCTGAAAGTCCACACTTGAATTAGTTCATTTTCTACCGCTAATTGTGTTCGGGGTCATGGGGAAGCTGGAGCCTACCCCAGCGGACTGTGGTCACTGATCAATCAGAGCGCTCGGCTTGATGGTTTAACTTCAAATCTATTGACAGCTTAAAGGCCCTGTTTCAATGCGTCGTTTAATGATTCCGTCTGAAAAACGAAGGCGTACATTTTTGGGACTTTTTAAAATTGTTTTTCCGGCTGGTTTACAGACGTACCAAGACGTTGCCAGAGGGTGCGAGACATTGGGGATTGGCGGTATGTTACCCTGACGTTTTTGTTGTTGTTGCCATTTTCAAAATTCAGGCGAAACCCTACTGCTTTTTAGACTTTCATGGCTGTTGGGCAGGCGGACAGCTCATCCGCCTCCAGTCACGGAATACACCATACGTCTATAGAACGGTGAAAACGGCATGGAAACCTTCACTTAACTAATACATGAGTCCCTGAGCTCAGGCCAGAGACAGTTCTGGTATAAATAGATGGATACGGGAACGTCGAGGAACGTCTAATCTGGCCTGAATAACGTTCAAAACTCATGTAAAGTTAGAGATAAGTGCAAGAAAACAGCCAGACGGGTAGAAACTGATGTAATCTGCCTGCCCTTGCCTTTGCCTGTAGTACCCCTTTTCTTAGCTAGCGTGATAGTACTCCAAACTAATAGTATTCCGAGGTAATACTGAGACAGATGTAATTTAAAAACGAGCCATGTTGACCATGTAGGAGCTACGACAGTTGTGATGAGGCTATGGGCGGAACTAGGCCTTTTTTTAGACGCAAACTGAATGTTGACGTAATTCAGACGTTTTGCAGCCATTCCGTTCGTTATGCATACTTAACTCATTCAATCCCAACCATTTTTCAAAAGGCAAACCCTTGAGTACCGGCCATTTTAGACGATTTTGACTGATCTTTCAAGGCACACAGAATATTGTGTTCTATGACTACAGTATATAAACTTGGAACCTACCAAAAGAAAGATTTAAGTCGTGCCTTTCATCAGAAAAAAGTGAGTTTCTACCGTTTTCCGTTCTTTAGTAATCAGCAGTAGAACATTGGTAAGTTTCAGGAAGATATCCGTTCCCGACTAGAAAAGGTCGAGCTTTTTGTGAAAAGATACATTTCAAGCATAACTATCACGTTGACACAAATATTTTTGGCTTTTGTGACAGCCAAACATCTAAACAACTATATCAACATAAACAACACAAAAAAGGGGTTGTTTTACATCAATAATTTATCAATATAATACTATGAACTATTTACAGTTTTCACATTTGGTACTGAACTATGCGTGCGCGCATGAGCGTGGGTGCACGCGTGTGCATGCGTTCAAATTTCCCTACAGTGTGTAACCTTCCGCACGCTACACTCCAAGCTCTCTCGCTTCCACCTTCCTGTCGTGTGTGTTTTTTTTTTTTTGTCCACCTGATCTCTGCCGAGCTCTTATCAAATGCACTTCTGCCACCTTGTGGCCGTTTTTATGGCGTAAAATTGCTCTGAAGTGATCCTTTAGTGGGGAGTTGCGTCATCTTTTGCCTCTCGCTCCAAAAAAACGTAAAAGATGTATAAATGCTTTGTTGGGATCGGGCGTCGGGGTTTATAAAAACGTATAAGTGCGTCTTTGGTATTGAATGAGTTAATCAGACTTTTCTCGGATGTGTTTAGACATTACTCTTGCTGTTCTTTCTACCGTGCGCGGCCCAAAAACTTGAATTTGCCCCCGTATGACACTGACGTTAAACGGCAGTATAGGACACAGCCTTTCATGACAAAAAGTGCATGTGTATGCCTCGGCATCTTCTTTTCCTTTGGTGAGACTATAGGTTGAGAAGATGTTAGTTTACAGGGTCATGCTGCTGTGTACGAGGTAGTTCTTCGTGCTTCAATGTATGTTGGGTGAGAAACAATCTGCAGGTCTGCTGCTGATACCTGTCAACCATCCCATTTTACCCAGGATACTCCCGTTTTTCCTATCGCCCTCCCGTTGGAATTAGTTGGTCCTTAATTTCCCGTATTTGAACTTTCCTGTACGGTGCTGCAGATGATGAAGGTATCCACTCTTGCCACAGCAATCTGTGAGTGATGCAGTGCATTGGTAGTAGCCAGTCTTTCTATCAAGGCTAGGATATTTTTCTTGCATTGGGGGAGGAGAAGGAATTTCCCCTATTTTCCAGAACTGTCCTTTATTTTCCCTTATATTTTGGAAAATTTCCATCCATCCATCCATTTTCTATACCGCTTCATCCTCATTAGGGTCGCGGGGGCATGCTGGAGCCTATCCCAGCTGACTTCGTGCGACAGGCGGGGTACACCCTGGACTGGTCGCCAGCCAATCGCAGTGGAAAATTTCCCTTATTTTCAAATACAGCGGTGCAGTGCATCGGCAGTGGCCAGTCAGGATCTTTCCTACAAGGCCAGAGAATTTTTCTTGTGCGAGGGGAGGGGAAGGAATTTTCCTTATTTTCCAGAAAATGCCTCCTCTTATGTTTTTTTTTTTTTTTTTTTCCAGAAATGTTTCTTTATTTTCCAGAAATTTTGCCTTATTTTTGAGGGGGAAAATTCCCATATTTTTCTGAACATTTTTTGAAAAATTATCTTATTGCCCCCTAAGTTTTGGAAAATTTCCGTAATTTTCCAGAAAATTTCCCTTATGTTTCAGAAAATTTTTCCAGAAAATTGCGCTTATTTTGGGGAAAATTTCCCCTATTTTCCAGAATTTTGGGGGGGAAATTTTCCCATGTATTCTAGAAATTGTCCCCCATTTTCAAACACAAATGTTGACAGGTACGCTTCTGCTGAATAAGACATCTCATTAAAACTTCAGCACAAATGCAGCACCAATCCTCTTTAGAAAAGAATTTACCTTTAAAAAAAAGTGTTTTTCCTTGTCAAGTCTCAAGTCTTTCCTTTGGGAGAGAGTAAGCAGCAGGACTGCTCCGGTTTGGCACACCAACGCTAATAAAACTGTCAGAAGAGTGGGATGGAGCAGAAAAACAACTCCACCCGCGGAATATCCATCAAAACATCCTCCACGTGGGTCACAGTGAGCATTACAAAAGACGTGTTTTCGAAGAAGAGGATGGTTAACTTTTCTCAGTAAGCCTCTTCTCGCACACGGAGCAGATATTTAACAAAATATCACATCAAGGCGTCTTCTCTCGGAACTTAATGCAAGGAAATTGGAGTGGTGATGGTACCGTTGTTTGTCAGCACCTTATTGATCCCACCCAAATTCACACACGCATGCCTCGTTTCCTCGTTCTAGGACTGATATGACACAACTGTAGACCTTAGAGACCCTCACTCGGCTGTCCGAGCTGTCATATCTTGATTAATCGACACGTCTCAAGATGATTTGTATCCCAAAAGGAGAAAGCTGGATCATATCAGGATAAATAACTGCTTTTTTCCAGGGAGACTGCCCCTTCTAATCACGTTGGCTGTTGTGCTACCATTGATGTTCCCAATATTCTAGGGTAGGCCTGTGCTGTTAAATAGGATTGTGACAAAAATATTTGTTGTTTTGTTTTATTGGAGAAAAAAAAAAAAGACAACTTCGGCACTTTGATGTCAGCATTAGATCTGTCATTTTGTTTGTATATTTGAACTTTTTTTTGGGGGGGGGGGATGTTCATACAGTGTAAAGGACATATTTACCAAATATTTAGTCTGTGCTTCATAAAATAAGAAGCTTTTATAGAGAGGATTGTAGTCGTGATTTATGAATATGTTGGAGACGGCACCAAGACGATGTGCAGTGCAGCCGACATCACTGATGTACATATTTATTTGTACTCTATATTAAAGGCTTTTTAGAAGAATACGACTACAAGGATCATGACTGACCTCAACAAGCTCATTAGTCCTTGTTTCTTCACTTTATTGATCCATTTTAATGGCTGGTATAACTAAAGGTACATTTGTTTGGACAAATATAATGATGATAACAAATATAACTCATAAGAGTTGAATTTAAGAGCTGATATCTAGCAACTTCCATGCTTTTCTTGATAATAACCAAAATCACTACTTAAGTTCTTAAATGAATAGCTGTAGCATTGTACTGCCAAAAAATGAACTCTATTTTTGAGCTATTTTTGTTATCATTATATTTGTCCAAATAACGGTACCTTTAGTTGTACCAGGCATTAAAATGAACAAGAAACTGAAGAAACAAGAAGAAACAAACAAACGTGTATATATATATATATATATATGCAATTAACACACATCAGGCAAATAGCATTAGCACTACTTGAATTAATTCTGTGTATTATTTATGCAAGTATGCCAGACTATGCTAGTGGTTAGCATGTTGGCCACACAGTCACAGTCCTGGGTTCGATTCTCCCCTGGGCATTTTCTGTGTGGAGTTTGCATGTTCTCCCCGTGCGTGCGTGGGTTTTCTCTGGGTACTCTGGTTTCCTGCCACATTCCAAAAAGATGCATGTTAGGTTAATTGGCGACTCTAAATTGTCCATAGGTATGAATGTGAGTGTGAATGATTGTCTATATGTGCCCATAACTAAATGAATAGTAAATTTAAAACAATCATCCACCAGTGATTAATAATTCAAATTACATTCAAGATATGTTGAATATTGTCAATATTTAAAAAAAAAACCCACACATACACATCCTGGTTTGATCTTTGACCTACACTATCTCAGCTCTCTTATGTTGGATATCAAACTGACATAAATAAATGAAAGGAAAGCATAATCCCTGAACGTCCGGAGGCTGGAGCCGCCATCCTAGTCGAGGCGTCGCTAATCCATTCTGTTACGACACATGCATTTCAAGAAAAGAAAAAACTGTCTTTATCAAACATTGCAAAAGTGACAAACAATTGTGCAGACGGGAGATACTACTATTAATTGTAGGGATGCTCCGATCAAGGTTTCAAATTCATTTTAAATTCAGTGTTGGGGTTGCAGGTGTCCCCAACTTTCATCACTATTAGAGCCTTCAACTATTGGTGTTTTATTTCTGACTGGCAACATTTAAATGGTACACCACTTTATTTACCAAGCACATCTCCACTCAAACAGTGTGGCCGTCGTCTTTATGCTATTTTGTAGTCATTACATAAAGGAATATAGTCTGAATTCAACAGTTATAATTAAAAAAAACTACTAAGAGTTAAAGCAAATATTCTTTGACCCGTTGTTAAGCTAACCAAAGTCACATAGTATGCAAGTATGTTCCTTAAACAACCACACATAAATAGTGTTTTGAGGACAAGATGTAATTAGTATAATGACAACAAGAGAGCAAAATTGTTCAGTGACACTTGAAAATGTTAGCACGTACCCCGTGAGCGTCATTATCCACTTGTAGCTTTCCCGTGGGACAAAAACGAGCTCCGAACTGACCGCAAAGAGTCACATTTGGACTCCGAAGCTAGGTAGCGCCAGCTCGCGAGCTAGCTAGCAACCGCCAGGGACAGCTAGGCAAAGCTTGTACAGTAGAGTCCCTAGGATCCCAAAGTGGGGTACGCCAGTTGCCATAGGGGTTACGTGAATAAAAATGAAAAACAATTAGCCCCTAAACACACAATTACAATTATTACGCGCCTGAACGCCTCACGGCGCGGGGAGAACGGAGCAAATTCAATCCCTACGAATGGAAAGATGCCAACATCGTGCTTCTTACAGACATAACACTTATCTATTTATCAGTGCTCATGTGGAACTTTATCAAAATGTGACCATGCAGAATACAAATTTTGGACTATAAAATGAATTAATGGCAACCCTACATGACACAGCACACGTCGTGTTTGCTGCCGCACGCCGATCGGTTTTTGTGAAAGGCATTTATCAACATTATGCGAGTCACGTGGTGTTTTTTACGGAAATCGGCCGGTATTGTTCAGCGGCCGATCGATCGCAGCATCCCTAATTAATTGCATAATTAATAGCGTAATCCAATACAACTATACGGCAGTAGCTTTAGATTCAATATATTTTATTCACAATTTCTAAGAAGCCCATCTTATGCTTTTTTCTATAAGCATACTGTAGCATATTTAGTTAGCTACAATGCCACGGATAGTGTGGGATTATGTATGCATTTCTTGATGATGCCTTCACTTACTGTCAGAGAATTAGGGCCACACTGGAAAGCAAACTAATTGAAGTTACGAGAAGAAATCACAGACGTTCCGAAACATTAACAATCACATAAAACTCCACATACATACGTACAACACGTGCTACAAAAACAAAAGTGTTTCGTTTGTGACTAAAATGTTATTTAATGCAGTTTAACGGACCTTCTGATGTTTGAAATAAAACAACAGTGACGAAGTTCAAGTGAACGTCCCATCACCTGTCTATTGTCTATTTCTATTTTGCTTTTTCGCATCCCATAATGCCTGAAATGACAAACGAGCTAGCTTTTTCTGGTGTAGAAACATTTTCACTGCCTTTTAAGTCCTCTTAGCACCAGTAAAAAAAAAACGGTACTGGAAGCAGAAAGTTTGTCATTACATGACAGTAATTTGAAAATGTTAGCATGTACCCCGTGAGCGTCATTAGCCTATGGCTTGGGAGCCAGATGTGGCTCTTTTGATGACCAACGCCAGCCGTCCTTCCCATATTTTCCAGGTCAGACACCAAAACTTGATTATTATTGGGTAATGTGGTAGCCTACGCGGGTCATTGAGAGGTCAAGAAGTAAACTTCCCTCCTTTAAACAGCTAGCTAACTCTGCGCAGCAAACCCTTTTGATGAAGAAGATGGCAAAAAGAAAGACCGATACGGAGTACGATGTGAAACCATGCAGCACCAGAAGTTGCATTCATGGTAAGAAATATTTTACTTAACATTGGTTAGCCTCAGTAGGACAGTGTTGGTAAAGAGAATCAATTTAATGACCGTATTGTCTTCTAAAATTGTTGGTCTTGCTAAAAAATGCACACATTTTGTTGTATTTAGCGTTGCAAAATATGATGTGGCTCTCACGGAAATACATTTTAAAATATGCGGCTTTCATGGCTCTCTTAGCCAAAAAGGTTCCCGACCCCTGGTTTAGACCTCGGTTAGTGTTAGGCTCTATCTAGAATATAGTATAAAAGATTTCTGCTACTTGATTTGTCCTGCTCATGACTAGATTGAAAATTCAAAATGTGAACAAAGACTCGGTAAGCTGAATAAAGTCTGGGAAAAATCAGCTTCAGTGTATTAATACATTAAAGGGATAGTTGGGATTTTTGGACATGAAGTTGTATGACATCCCCATCAGCATTGTAGTCCAATAACAGCGACTTACCCCCCACTGGTCTCCCAAGTCCAGTTCTGGTCAGATTTCTGTGATGAAGAACGTAGTTTCACTTAGTTGCTGGGGACCCATTGGCTTCTCAAAACAACATGCGCTGAAAAGAGTACCAAACTATCCCTTTAATGAATCATTATTGGGTTACTACCAATCCATCAAAAAGGTGCGCAAGTCAAAATTGACCGACGAGCCCTGACAACATAATTAAAAAAGGAAATGACTATTTTTAAAAATAAATGCAATAACATTCAAAATGAATTATTTAGAAAATATTTTAAAAAGCTCCTTTTGCCCTCTGCCATAAGTACGGATAAATATGCCGAACGGGCATGTCCAAAGTACAGGCCGGGTGCCATCTGCAGCCCACTGCTTGTGTTATATTACTATTATTATAAAAAGACACAACGTAAAGAGAAAAGTCTGAAATGTTCAAACTAATAACTCACAGCACAAAGCTTTGTCTTTAAATATACACATATTGTTTTTAAAAATTTTTTTTAGCCTTTTTATCAAATCAAACTGCCCCCCCACCCGCATCTTTTTGTTTTTTCAGTAAGCGTCCTTTGCTGGAAAAACTACTGATTCAAATAAACTGCAAAAAAACGGCCTTTTGCGTGATATTCTCATTTACTGAGACCAGAACGTTGCCTCACATGAATCAAACAACACCCACGTGGTATTGAGACAGGCGTGCAGGGAAAGGAACACATGGAATGAGCTTTTATTGCATGATTAATCATTTTTCAGACAACAAGACTCCCCCGAACATTAAAAACAAACAGCACTGTACAAAACAGCACACCTTTTCTTCTTTTTTGCCATCAACAGAAATTTAATAAGGTGGTGAATGGAGTGTAAGGACACGCGTTATGAAGACGTTGAGATGTATAGGATGATGTCCGAGTCAAAGTAAGCACCATCATCTTGTAGTCAGGAAAGGCCATATTTCAACAGGAAATATTCCCCAAAGGGCTAGGAGAGCTTGAACAAACAAGAGGGTTGTTATCACAGTTTTCAGACATTTTTTTTTTTTACCAACTTAAAAAAAACAAAAAAGAACAATATCGGTGTATAACCACTACTTTATCATGCAATTTACTCCAGTAAACTTTCTGACACACAAACAAAATATACTTCAATAAGTAGAATTCAATACATCTTTGTCCAGCAATAGTCACAAAGCTTGTAATTCATAATCTTTTAATTAGATCCCTATCAAAAATAATATGCAGATTTGTAGTCTTCTTAATATATCTAAAGTGCAAGTATGTATCCGTTTTTATTCAATGCTTTCTGTCAGTATAAATATACAAAGCAAAAGAAAAACGCAGTATGTTTTTCCTGTTTACGTTATGTTATATTTTTTCTGAAAGGAGGAGCATCATATATAACAAACCATATATATATATTTGCTATATATACACACACACACACGCGCGCGCACACGCACACACACATACGCCACAGATAAAATATTTTTGAAAGGTACAACATATTATTGTCACATGGGATGGTAAAGGGCTTGAGACCAAACATGGGATATGTTCATTGTGCGTTGTACCCCGCCCCTTCAAACCTACAATCCCTTTGGAACGTTTTTAAAACTATACACTAGTCCAGCCTATGCAGTCTGCCAATGACTTGTTGGTGTGAGTGCAAACAGAAGACGAGCTGAATGAGCTCCTCTGTGGGTGATGTGTGATGAGTCATGTGAGCAGAGGCTGCTATTGGCTGTGTGGTTAACCAGGAACTGGTGCGTGGCCAATGACGGATGTTGCCAGTGAAACCAAGAAGTTCTGTTTGTTGTCTTGTTTGGTAGGAGGGAGAGGCCACCGCCCACTGTTCAAGAAAGGTTGCTGTTTGACATTGTGCATGCAGACCACCACTTTAAGGGGCTTTCATACACGTTAAAACATCATCTTTGTCTTTTTAAATGACATATTTTTTTGCCTGTGAATATCCTCATTTGTCCAGGTCATTGTACGCCCGGGGTGTTGAATTCATCACAACTGGACTGCTCAGCTTGTCTTAGAAAACGTTCCATCGGTTCATGCTCAAAGACTAGATAGGACAGCTGTAGAATGACTAGAAAACATCCTAGACTACACAACAGCTACCCTATCTAGTCTTAGAAGACATTTCACCTCTCATCTGAGAAGGCATCACCAGTTCATGCTCAAAGACTCGATAGGACAGCTCTGGTCTGATGTATGACATTCTCAAGTCATTTTAGGACAGCTCTCATCCCAGCAGGCTTCATCAGTTCATGCTCAAAGACTAGATAGGACAGCTCATAATGACTAGGCTAGCCTACAGCTGCCCTATCTAGTCTTTGAGCAATGTCTTAGAAGACGTTTCACCTCTCATCCGGGCAGACATCATCAGTTCATGCTCAAAGACTAGATAGGACAGCTCTGGTCTGATGTATATGACATGCTCTAGTCATTTTAGGACAGCTCTCATCCCAGCAGGCTTCATCAGTTCATGCTCAAGGACTAGATAGGACAGCTCATAATGACTAGAAAATGTCCCAGGCTACACTACAGCTGTTCTATCTAGTCTAGTCGCTCAAAAACTAGATAGGACCGCTCTAGTCGGACTAGCGCAGAGGCATCTGTGTTATGGTTGTCCTCAGAGGGCCGCCTGTAACCGTGAAACCATATTAACTTCTAATCATTTCATGATATTAATAGACATCGGCTTGGTTACTTACATTATTTATGTACTTACAATGAAATCAGAAGTCGGGCTGCCCAGCTGGAATTCATATAATTCATTTTAAATGGGGTTTGACTCCAATTGTACTAATTTTCTTTCAAAATTGACAGAACAAATATACTGTATTTAGCAAGAAATTATTTTTTTTACTGTGTTTATGTAAAATAATATAAATACATAAAATAATTGTCAAAAAGTAGAAGAAACAATTATAATTCATCAACTTTTTTTAATGCTAAAAAAAAGTTCATAAAAAAAAGCGTCTTTTTGGCATGCGTTATTTCCTGGCTTTTGCGAGCCACATAAAACGATACGGCTGGCCAAATCTGGCCCCCGGGCCTTGAGTTTGACACCTGCGGACACTTCCTAGACTAATGCTAGATTACACTAGACCGATCCTATCTAGTCTTTGAGCACGAAAAGAAAGGAAGCCTGCTTGGACGGGAGGCAAAACGCCTCGTACATTAAGATAACCTGAGCAGGCCACTTGTGATCCATCCAATGCTCTGAGACATACATCTTCCACAATACAGATAAAAGGAACGCCGCAGTCTGTGATGACGGCTACTGCTGGGTGATAAACCAAAACTGAGAACAAACTAGCATTTCCCATTTAAATCCCCGAAAGGGAGGACTCATACACGACTGCAGGTTCATTCTAGATCTTTCCAGATGTCAGTAACAAAACACAATACATAACAAAACACTTAAGCGGTTGTCAACATAACCCAAAATAGCCATTGCTTGAACATTTACTCGTGAGTTTGGCCAGAGACAAAAGGAGAATGGGCGATAATAAAAGATTTTGGAACCTACGGCAGTTTTGTTGACAGTTTCCCTCCTTTAATTGGGGAAAGGCGCACGAAAGATCGTCTGCCCACCAAAGAAGTAAAACCGAAGAGTTGATGGTATCGGTTATTGTTGATCTGAAATCTGCTTTCGCAAAAAGACGTAATCTATAATGATAGCGAGCAGTCCTACAAATGATATCAACATCATTTTTCATAGAAATTATAAAATAGAACTTTTAGGTTGACAAAAGAGCTCAACTGTGTATGTCAAAGTCAACTTAAGCGGGCATTCTGGGTGGACCGGGACTTGATGAGTTAAAGGGGTTCCACTGTAATAAGTATGTGTTTCAGTCAAACTCTATAGAACTTACATAGACACAGTCGTAGAACACAATTTCCTGTCCCACGCACCTTGTGAAACAAACAAATAACGGGGAAGTGTACAAAATAAACCTCCGATTGTGTCTTTTAGCCATCATGCTAGGTTCGTAGCGTTGAGCCCTTGCAGTGATTTGCCACACTTCATCAGGCCTTTCACCGGCACTCCGAGACAAACCTTCGGCCTTTTCTGCAAAATGAGATTGACTTTTGTTGTTGTTTAAAAGGACAAATCCCTTCTTCTTTTTTGGTCCTGTGATCAGGAGAGGTCCCCGAGCCTACTCCTGGATTCTAATGACAGTGGGCCTCATTGAAAGTACTGTAGAGAGGCCTCCCAAACTCTCCAAAAGCAACATGAGGCCTTTGCAGGGGGGGAACGCTGTATGTGAGTGTGTGTGTGTGTGTGTGTTTGTGAGACCCCAATGTGAATGTGAGGGTGGGATGACTTCATGGTATCAAACTCCACACACTGATCCAAAATACTTTCGAGCTATGAGGGGAAAAAAAAGACTTCACGTTGTTAAGCACATTATCATGCTTTTAAAATATCTATAAACCACATACCTATGTACTGTTTGCTCCTTGTGTCCGTACACGTGACACAACGCCATGGAATATTGCACACTAACATGTGGTCAGTGTCTCCACGCCTGCCTGGGAGGGAGAAACCTGACACGATGTTGAACACAACGCGGTGAGGGGGACTATAATGCATATGTGATGTATGGTGAGCAAAGGAGCAATGTTGGGGCAATAGCACCATAAAGAGATATGCTGCCTTGGCCCTGCGCTGATACCAAAGGGGCACAGGATGCCCCACCTCGTTCTTGAACAGCTTCTGACAAATCGTGAAGCCTCTGCGGGTTTTCCGTCTTTGTCGTCGCTACTGTTTCAACATCCCACTATGATGTCAAGAACGCCCGGCCTCCCCTGACTGCCAGCAGCAGTCCAGCTTACTCTTCGTGTCGCTGCCTCGCACCCACGCGCCCACCAGGGTGTGGATCCGGCAGCCCCGGTCATTATGGAGTATATTTCTGCCGACATAACAGCACTCGTAAATGATAGACAGACCATCCACGTGAGGACACGTAAACGAGTGGCGTGTATAAGGCACGAGTTGTAATGACGTCAGAGAAGATGCCTGCACAGAGCAGGCGTGTCTTTTTTTATATATATATATATTTATATATATAATTTAATTTCACCTCACGCCTTTGCACTCCTCAAAGTGAACCTTTTCGCATTGCCGCCCTCCCTCAAGGAAAAAAAAAAAAAAACACAAATTCCCCCACAGAAAACGTGGGTATCTTAATAAGGATCTTTTTACAGCTGATTCACAAAATCATAATTAGTACATCTAAGTTAGCACTTTTTCAATGGAGATGGTGCAAGAGGGCTGGATCCTTATGACAGCGCAGAGATAGACTTATCCCATTTGTTGGAGGTGCATGTGATCTGCATAATAGTATTTTTTAGGTCAAATTACAAGCATGCATTTCATATTCACCTGTAGAGCGCTTTCATATTTCGTCTGCAATTTTGGTTTCTTTTTGTGCCGGCGTCAAATATTCTATGAGCAGACTGTCATTTCTAATAGAGCTCCGGTGTCGTTTCTTGACTTTGAAAAGGGTTCAAATAGCTTTGACGTGTGCAAAATCTTCTGCGAGATCATTGTCACTGAAATCAAGTAGAAATGTTACAGTTAAAGTCCTTGATAGCAGCGCTTACTGTGACATGGTGGATAAGTGGGTGACATCCAGTCAAATGAGCGAGGAGACAGCCGAGGTGCTGCCATGTCTGCGGTGCCTTGTGTGTATGTGTGAGGGGTGTGATTCCCTTGGAGATCTTCTCTCTTTACATTAAGATGAGTTCTGTTTTGGTTCCGGTCCCAAAAAAAAGTCAGTCATCGTCGCCGTCATCTCCGCCGTGCGGGCCCTCCGGTAGCAGTTCCGAGGCCCGTTTCTCTCGACTCCTCTCCTGTATCTTCCTCATCTCCTCCGCGTATTTGCAGAAGGTGTTGCCGAATTTGGACCACACTTTGCACGGAACCGTGATGGAGTTCCGGTACGTGGGCTTCACCTCGCTGACCCGCATGAACACGCCGTACTTGTTGGAGCCCACGTCGAAGAAGAAGCGCTTGTTGTCCACCGTGAGCGAGGTGCCCTCCGGGAGCTCGGCGGGCTCCTCGTCCACGCCGTAGTCGTCGATGAGTTTGGCCAAAGCGTCGCGGAACTCGATGAGACCCTGCGCCGGCAGAGCAATGGTCTGGCCTTGCGAGCTTCCCAGCCCGGGCCCCCGGTTAACGGTCTGCCGGATCCTTAGGAACCGCCCCCTCTGGTTCTCCTTCAGATCCATGTAATATTTCCGATTCTCCCGCACCAAAAACTCGCTCTTGAGCGCCCGCCGGGGCTCATCCTGCACCATGTCGGGGTTGCTCGGGCCCAGCTGGGCGTAATGTTCGATAAAGTCCCCGAGATAATCGCGGAACTCCACGGCCACCGACATGGAGAGCGTGAGGCGGCTCTTGTTCCCCCCAGCGCCGACCTCGGCTATCTTTAGGAAGCGTCCTTTCACATTCTGCTTGACGTCAAGGTAGAAGCGTTTGTTCTGAATGTCGACCCGCTTGGAAGCGAGCTCCTCGGTGTCGTGCTGCAGCCGGGACATGGCTCCCATCGCACCCGGGGGCAGCGAGCCGGGGCCTGCGGTGGGCCCTCCGTGGTCACTGCCACTGTCTCTGTCCGCCATGATGCTGCCTCCCTGCTTTACCTTCCTTCCACCGTCTCTCCCTCTGCCTGCTGCAACCTCGACTGCCTGTCAAAGCCCCTCGTCGCTTTATCGCGAGAAGAGAGCAGAACAGGAGGGTGGGAAAAAGAAAAAGCGTAGTTTCGTCCTGTAGTTCTTTGGGATCCGGGCTCCGTTCAAGACGTTCAAGGATTTTGCAACGTTTTGCAGCAGCTGGCGGGAGTTATCGCTGAACAAACCACGTGACTCATCCGATGCAGCATAGATACATATATACATACTGTACATACATACATACATACACATGGCAAATTGCCCAACCCACAAGGGTTGAGTGTTTCAGCACCACGGACAGCGGCATTGTGCGTTTGTCCATAGTCGTGTCGAGATTTTTGAATGAACAGCTGTGCGAGAGCACTGAATCATTGCGGTGTGACTGGACTTGTGTGTCACTGTTTCTCAATGGGAGATTATTGATGGCATTTATAGGGACGACAAAACGAACACGTTGGCTTGGTTTATTCATGTGCCATGATGGAACATAATGTATTTACACACACACCATTAGGACATTTACGTTTACAAGCTACTGGGCTGTCAAAATGTTTTTTTGCCTTCAATGATCATAAAGCTCACTTTTGATTAACACAGTCAGGAAGGTGTTAATTAATAATACTGTATTTTTTATTATTGTGAGTGTGGTATACAACTGCACTGCATCAATTGTTTTAACCACCTGAGACCATCCATCCATCCAGGAAGCCAGAGTACCCAGAGAAAACCCACGCATGCACAGGCAGCCAACATACTAACCACTAGGCCACTGTTGGCCTCCTGAAACTCAGAAAATTAAAAGACAAGAAATACACCGCAATATATATGTATATATATTTTTTGGGGTTAGCAAAGTTCTCATTTTGTCCTTTATCTTTATGTCTAGTGCCAACTAAATGCTGTCATTCCTTTTGCGATTTCACTCTATCACGGGTTTTCAAAAATACATTGATTAATAAATTATGCAGTTTTGTGGTAGAATACGGACTATTAGTAAAAAAAAAAAAAAGCATATTTAAGAAAATGTGGCTTAACTCAAATACAAATAAGGCATTCAAAAGACGCATTCACAGATGACAAAAGGTAGTATTGTAAACTGGTCACTAGGTGTCAGTAGTGTTATTGTAATGTTCGGCAAGACACACAAACACAAGACTTGATCATCTGAACAACAGGCTTTTATTGCAGTTTGAATTCAAAACAGGCACTATAGTCCCAAAAATCCTTAACAAAAAAACAGGCTACTTTTGTGGCCGTTACCCATGCAAAGCTGAAACTGAACCCCTGATGTTGCTTCCTGATAGTGAAAACCAAGGAAAATACAAAATCTGTCACATGGATTGTGACAGTACCCCCCCCCCCCACTTGCACCCTTGGGCTGGAAATAAACTGCCTAGTGGCAAAGCTCCAAGGGTGGACGAGTTTTTCCCTGCGTTCCTCAAGTCTCTAGATGTTGAGGGACTGTCTTGGCTGACACGTCTCTTCAACATTGCATGGAAGACGGGAACAGTACCTATGGATTGGCAGACCAGGGTGGTGGGAGCCCCATTAGCAAGGCACAGGCTATGGGTACAGGACTTCTGTTCCTTCAAGTCTGATCGTTGCGTTGGCTGGCTCAGATGTTACGGCACCTCTGGTTACCACAATCTTCATCACTTCGCTGGTAAAATCCCCATCAGCATCCTGGTAGGTTAGAATCAATGTAAGTGTTTTAAGTACCAACTAATGATGCGACTCATGAGTACTTTTATGATTGCTTTATCTGTCTCGGTTAATCAAATAGCTGTTTGGTCCATACAAGTCAGAAAATGGTGAAAAATATCAGTGGAGCCAAGAAAACAGGAATACATTTATGAACCTGAAATCATGGGCTTATTTTCTTAAATAACTACTTGAATTGATTATTCGTCACAATAGGTTCATCACAGCAATTAGTTTAGAAGTTGTTTATTCCATGAATTGTAGCAACTCTAACACAAAGTATAGCGGTGTCTTTCCCTGCTCCACCAAACCACGGATAGCAACCTCGCGCCTTCTCTCCACAGAATCGTCCTGTGAATGTAAAAACTTTACGACTGTACCAAGTATAAATTTCCAGTGATAACCAAATAATGAATTGAACATTTCAAATATGGCCAAAATAACTTTAAAATTCAGGTAAAAAAAAAAAAATCTAAATCTTATCCTGTCCTACCATTTTCCATATCACCTTTATATGTGTATTCTTATTCAGTACTTATTTCAGTATAATAGATATATTTGCCTTAGACTAAGCACTAAACAATCATGTCACATCTTATCGATGATAAGAATTGGAGTTGTAAACAGCTACCTTTTAATTTAATGCATCCAGGAGTCAATGAACAACCTTATGATTGATTTGATATTGTATTTCTGGCAACCTGTAACATTTAGGTTCATTATTCACTCTCAAGTTACGCTCAACAGCACAACATTACTGATATAGCCTGAGATGTATAAATCACGGGCAAAATCATTGGGAAATTAACCACATTTCATGTATTCTTGCCTCTGTTAGCACGTTCCTGATGAGCTGAATATTCCTTTGTGTAGCACCTCCTCTTGATGACAGCAAGGACATTCTTTTTGGGGAGTACTGGTCCAGTTTTGCCGTGAATATCGTCTCCAGGTATACAGTGGTGATCCTTCTGAATTCTTTATCTGTATACAAAACAAAAGCAAAAATGGGCCATGTCTTAGTCTATAATGTTTCAACAGATCAGTCTTTCTTGGTGTTTCAAATTTGCAAATTTTACAGATCCACTTCATTTTTAAAACTAATGAAGGCTCTGTTTAAATTACTTGACAGCTGTGGGGCCTACAGCTTGTGCCACACCAGCGTTACAGTAAACGTTATATTACTGTCTTTGGATATTCAAAATGAAAAAGAAAACACCTTCTTGAAAACTACTGCAATGAAATGAACTAATTACATTGCAGTCAATATAACATCTTTAACTATACAGGCTTTTCTGACAGAAAATCTGTGAGAAAAAGTTTTAAAAAGGTAAAACTATGCATATACTTGTTAGCTGTTATCATGATGTGCTGTCTTCATGCGTAGCTGACCAAGTTATCTTTGTTAAATTGTTAAATAATTAGTTGATCCTAAAAGTTGCTTGATTTTTCCAACTCAAAAATATTTGATTTAAAGTGATTATGTATCTGCAGTTAACAAGCAGAATTTGATTTTCTGTGCTAATGCATAGTCGGCGTAATGCTATTACAACAACTCTTTTACGGTGTTATTCGTACCTTTCCGGTGGCGTTTGTACACCATGGCGTCCCTTCCTTGCCCACGTTTTCAGACCACACTTCGACACAGCTATGGCTCACACAACAAATTTAAATTTCCCATGAAAAACAACACTAAAGCTGAAACATTAAAATGCACGGATATTAAACCGAATGTGTACTCAGTCACCTATTTTCGTCATGAAAACGGCCCATCCATGCAGTTTCTTCTGGTCAAATTTACCTCCATTGACACTGCAACATTTGAAAATTCAAACAAAGCAAAAAGTGTATTTTTCTGTATTTGCGGAGTTAAAACTGCTACTACTGAATACAATGCCAATTAGCAACACAACACCATTCGGCTCCCAATGTAAAAACGAGACCAATGATGGTCAAATTACTAGCTCGTTAGCTAAAATTCAACGTTGCAAGCTTACGTAAGCATTACGACCAATAGCAGACAAAAATAGTTTAGTGTGATGAAAAAACGATTTCTTGCCGTGTGTGTTTATAGACGTATTATGTGTTGTGGATAAAAACGAGGCAAAATTGTTCTCACCAGGTATTAAAGTTCAGTAAATTTCTGTGCAAAATGGCGTTTCTCCCTCTTCTTTCTCTGCTTCCCTCATTTCTTGTGCCAGGTGCGGTCTGACAGCAAACATGTCCGGGCATGTCCCCTGTACTCAGATTTTAAAGGACTCTTCCAAGATTTTGAAGTTGTACTGACGAAATACACTTTTATGATAGCTTAAGGCAAAAGTGTATGTTCAAAATTGATATATTACTGAGTTAAGGTAGTTTTGTTTATTTTCATTTAGATCAGCCTATTAAAATAATGTACCAACTGATTTTAATGTGCACATGTAACAAATTTGATTTTTTATGCAAAAAATGCGATTGATTTTAAGCTTAACTAACTACTCCCATAAATAATTTTTAGCTGCTGACCTTTTCCTCCGATTTCAGATCAACATTTGCAATAAAAGTGACCGTCGATTATTTAGATTAGATTCAGCTCCTCTTCTTTCTTCAATAAGCCTCACACGCTTATTAAACCCATTTAAAGTATAACATGTGTCGGTACTCACCGCTAGTGAATAATAATGTAAGATGATCTGTACACAGATTGAATCGGAGTCACGGTGTAGAAGTTATTTATGTTTCAGTTTTGTGTCCCACAGCAACTATGGTGCGTTCAACGACTGCCGAACAAAGTGAGAAATCTCACATTGTGCTAATGTGTGCTGTACGTTTTACCTGTGTTAGAACTCGTTTATTATTACGGACATATGGTGAATGAGATGTGTTTTCAGTGAAAAACTGGTCTATTTTAGAACAAAAACTATTTTTTAAACCAAAAATCTATAAATTTGCTGACTTGTGAGTATGGTAGTTGCCACGGTACATCTTCGGCTGAATGAACGAAAGAGACAGATCAGTGAATGAGTACACAGTTGGATAAAAAGGGGAAAAAGTGGGGGTGGTTCACTGAAACGAGACACTGTGTTTCCTGGAATTGGAGCAGCAATCCCAGTAATGTACTCTTACTTAATTGTAGATTTTTAGCATTTAGGGGGGAATGGTTACACAAAGGACTCAAAGAGTTTTAATAATTGGCTCTTAAATGAATACATGAGAAAAAAAACTTCATTCCAGTGATGTTGCTCAGGCCTTCTACAGTATATCTGAGATTGGTGGAGGTGCAGAGCACTAAACCTGTCAAGCCCTTTCAGCACCATGGACAGACACCCTGCTCTAACCTGACCCTGTTGATGGTGAACCAGATGAAGGAGGCAGTTATGTTTGTCAAACCTGATGAAACGACCTCTTCGACAATTTCTTTATCATGTCCCCTATAGGACACATATGTTTATCTCTCTTAAGGTGGACAGTGAGAGGCTTTCTGACCTCTATTGAAGGGCAGAGGTAAAAGGCTACTGGCTACGGTCATGATGGATCCACATGCAGATGGAGGTGTGCAGTACGCTGAATTAAACTTGAGTTGTTTATGTTTTGTCATCGAAGAGCAAAATATAACTTAAACCTAAAACAACACCAATGAGGGGGGAGTAGACTAAAAAAAAGTGTGCAAATTGCCAGGCTGTGTCTCTGGTGTGTGAAGCTCATTTCGCAGCGTTACTCATCGCAACCGCAGTGTGTAGCAGGCAGCTTCCATTGCACCTCTTGCATGCACTCCGGTTCCACAGTGGTCACCACAAAACGCTTGGCAACACACTATTGTGTCTGCTGCACCCCACGCCAGGATCAACGCTTGCGTATGAGAGGTGCTTTGCTGCTGCTCGCCGGGGATTTTAGGGTGTTTTTGCGCAGCAAGTGTGCTTTTCCCGACGCCAGTGACCGGGCAGGTGATGCTTGCTCACGTAAGGCGCACGCGTGTGGTGAGGGGCGCAGGGGACGCGGCTGGAGGGTGCGCGCTACTGTTGCACCGCCTCACCGGATAACCGCTATCTCATCCTGTCTGGTCTTCCCCCGTTTCCTCTCCTCTGACTAACGGATTTACCGGACAGAGACTTTTTCTTTTGTTTTTTTTTACACCACAAGTGGATCAAGGGCCTGAGCTTGGCGTGGAGTGTTTATCTTTTACGGTGATTCTCTTGTGCGCAAGCTTTTTTTTGCCACCCGGGGAGGCAATGCGCCCACCCATGCGATGCTAGCCTATTAGCTGAAGGTAGAGAAAGAGAGAACAATTTACGAGTCTTGTTTCGCCTTTCAGGAAAGACGAGAAGAAGAGGGGGAGGGTGGTTGCTGAAGGAGAATGCAGCAGTCACAATTTTAAGCATGCAGAAGAAGCGGGCCGTTTCCGGTTCCTAGGCTGCTGTGTGTGTGCGTAAGTGTGTTACTGTGTGTGCCCCCCATCCGAGGCCAGCAGCCGTATGGGGAAAGCATCGGCACACACAGATGGCATGGACACTTCTACAAGGTCTGCCGCTCTGCCCTGCCTCCTCTACCGGAGCCCGTTCGCCGCCGTCTCTCTCTTGCAGCTCCCTCCGCCGCCCAGCAGCACTGCAGCACAGCACAGGCTGACGGTATGAGGCTTGATCCAGTGCATTTCTCCATGCTGGTCATCGGGGTCTCGTTCGCCTGTTACGCCCCGAGTCTCAACTCCCTTCAGGACCAGGCGTACCGATCAGCTGTGGTCATTGAGGGCGAGGTGCGCTCCTCCCCGGAGAACGTCTCCTCCCGGGAGCCATACAGTGTGAATGTCAAAGTGCTGGACGTGTGGCCCGTCAACAGCGGCGGCCTCGAAAGGGAGCAGCTCGTCACCGTCGGGGACTTCGGTTCCGAGGCCCCATGCACCACGGTGGAGAAGGACCACAGATATATCTTTTTCATGGACCCTACCGGGGAACCCTACGTGTTCAAGGCTTCGTACGCCCCCGTGGACGCCAGCGAGCCGGAGCTCAAGAAGGACGTGGAGAGAGTGTTGTGCGAGGACTGCGGTAAGTTTCAGGTGCACATGCACGGTGAGAAGGCTGCCATGGTGATGTAAGGAGACGGGCTTGCGCGTGCACGTGTGGAGTCCATACAGTGTCTGCGCGTACGCATGCGCGCCGATTGACACTTCAATCCTCCATAACCCGGTCACCCATAATCAAATGAGAAGCATGGCAGGAAATGTGTGTGTGTCGTATAAATGTGCGTGTGTGCGTGCGACTGGAATCGACCCCCCCCACGACCCTACCCCCCCCCCCCCACACACACACACACACACACTCTCCCTTCCATCCACTGCAGACTCCTGCTGACTGGTGATCATTTGGACTCTTTGAGCATAGCCAGCAAGATCTGCACCATCACAAATTAGAGTGGCGCTCCTGTGTGTGCGAGCGCGCGCGTGTGTGTGTGTGTGGACAGCAAGCTTGTGTTGAGGTGACCCTTGTGTCTGTTGAAGAGAATTGTTGTCAAATGATGACATGTATCACAGTTGTGACTGCAGTGACCTGCGAGTGGAGAGTTCAAACAGCTCATCCTGTTCCCTGGATAGCTGAAACTGTGTTTGTGGCCATAAAGTGCACCGCACACACACATCTGTTGCACTTTGAGCGTGTCTTATCTTAAATAACACCACCGTGCGTGATGTGTTTCGTGTGCTATGAGCGACACGTCTCTTCAGCAATCAATTAAATAGTCACGAGATGGATGAGGTGTTTTAGTTCCCTGAGAATCATCTCAGCGAGACGTTTTTGGACGTCTCAATGCTTCTAACTTTGTCGGAACAGATTGGGGAAGGCCCTTTTGTATTTCTGCATGACTGTACTCCAATGGTCCTTCAAGGCATGGCTGGATGGATTTGGTGTCGAAGAACTTGACATTTGGGTAGTGACAGCACGCTGCATTTGGCCGTACTCCTCAGGGGAATAAACTTATGTGGTCGGAATGTCAGAAGTGTCAGAGTGGAAGTCTGCGAATTGAAACACAGCCTCAGTTTCTACCCGTACACTTCCGTACTTACATTTAAATATGTATACTTCCTGTATGTGCCCTGCGATTGGCTGGCGACCAGTCCAGGGTGTACCCTTCCTGTCGAGCAAAGTCAGCTGGGATAGGCTCCAGCATACCCCCACGACCCTAATGAGGAAAAGCGGCATAGAAAATGGATGGATGGATGGTTCCTGTATGTATACTGTGTTCCAAAAGTTCCAAATCCATTACCGTCATTGTGCACATACCGGAGGGGTCGATCACAATGTTAACCTCTTCTTCTCTCCTTTTTAATTGTGAATTGTAACCACTTGAGTCAGTCACTGCACTTTCGCTATGTAAGATGCAAGACGGTGATGGTTGAGGATGGTTAGGGTCCATCGCTGCACGGTTGCTCAACATTTGGGGCGTGTTGAGTGAAACATCCAGGGACTGGCAGCACAATGCATTTTTGTCGTATTTCTTACCGGAATGCACTTATGCACTGAAAATGCTTAGTCTAAGTGCGGAAATACGAGAATTGAAACCAGCGTGCGCACTGTGTTCTTAGTTCCTGGGGGTGAGAATTTTATCAGTTTGGTGCTGTTTCCAATTCATTACTTCCTGGAAAGGACAATATTTATCTGCTTCCTGTTTTTCTTCCTCTTCTCTCCTTTTTAATTGGGAATTGCAACCACTCAAGTTAGCCCCTCCTTTTTTGTTACATAACCAAGATGGCGACTCACCATTTGAGGCGTGCTGAGTGCAATGTCCGGGGGTACCGACGGCACACTGCGATTTTTTTTAATGCAATCAAAATGCTAAATGTGCAAATTGAAACACCGCCTCAGTTTAAATTCACACACTTCCATACTTACACTTCAATTTGTATACTATGTACACTGTGTACTTAGTTCCTGAGAGCCTGAATTTTGACAGTGTAGCGCTGTCCCAAAGCCATTGCTGGCACCAGAAGTGATGATTTATATGCTTCCTCTTGTTCTCTCCTTTTTAATTGTGAATTGCAACCACTCGAGTAAGTCCCTCCTCTTCTGTTATGTAGGTATGACGATTGAGGGTGACGGCGCACTGCATTTTGCCGTACTTCTCGTTGGAACGCACTTGTGCACTCAAATTGCTAAGTGTGGAAGTGCGCAAAACACAGCCAAAGTCGTTTAATTGGAACTTGACCGACTACTGTATTGTGATTTTATCCCACGTGACATAACATACAAGATACAGGTCCTTTTCAGACCAAACCAGCTCGTCATCGTCAACAGCAAACCAACACGTCGAGACCTTCTCCGAATGGGAAGTGCCCGGAGATGACTTTTCTTGTGTAGAAAAGACGCTGTATGAATAAAATAGAATTGAATTCGAGGAAGTAGGATGAGGAAGGAACTGAAATGGCTGCACAAAGACCTCATCTCGAAGCCCAGCTAACAACGTGACGTTCTATTTTTAGCTCGGTGACATGCTAAAATGATCAAGTCATTTATTTATGACACGGCTGTTGTAATCAGGCTTCAGTCTAGAACACATTTTGCATACAGGGGTAGGCTCTCTCTCATACACACAAACACACACGAAACACAGCGTGATCTAACAGCAGCAGTCCAGAGCGTGTGTTGACTTATGATACGCACGATAGTAAGACATTTCAGATAAATCACGATTCTTATTTCGAATTGTTAGTATGTATAAAGTTGATCAATACAGTCTGTTCCTCCACATGTCTATGGCTGCCTGGGTTTCATGAGAAGCAGCTCACCACTGCTCTGCAGACACACACCCTGAGTCGAACCAATCCAAACCTGGGCCCGATGGTAGTCAGCCAATCACAGCCATCCTTGGGAAAACACACACACACACTTTCAGTCCATGCCCACCAATTTGAGTCCATCTGCTTGAGCTCCAGTTGTGCTTTTGGCTTCAGGAATCAATTTATGCTTGATGACTTACAACAACAAGAGACATTTATTGTGTTTTCAGTGCTCTAAATTGAGACTTATAGAAAATTGCATATTGTCTACAAGCAAAAAAAAAAAAAAAAAATCCATGGACATCTGTCATGTCCCTTCCCGATCAATGATGTCTCTTTAAAAAGTAAGTCATATGTGTGTACTCACACGTAGAAACTCCTATATTTTCTTTTATAATGCAAACACCATGAAGACTTGTCCATTAAATGTTGACATTTACATCAACACCAACTGCAGGAAGTCTCAGCGGCACGGACCACTCGTCGTGACAAAAATTATGAGACAGCAAATCCTTTTTTTGCAGTGTAAACAAACTGGTGTGTATTTCATGGAATGGCGAGATTGACCAGGTGCTTTTTTTTTTCAGTTAATGTGTTGGGTATTGCCAATCATTCTTCTCTTCATCCAATAACCAAGGTTACCTTTGTCATTGTAAACATTCACATATCTTATTATTATTATTATTATTATTATAACTCCTTACTATAATAGTCTCCTGATTATTCCGAAATACACTACCTAGATTTAAGGAAGCAAATTGGGAAGAGCCTTCCATTGGATAATTAATGCATGGGTGATTATATTTCACTTATTTAACCCGAAGTGAGTGTCCTAGTGTGTAGCTGTGTGTACCTCACCATGTTGAAAGACCCATCATCTGGTGGTGGAAAATATGTTTTTTTGGCATGCAGCACCCATGACAAAACATCTAAGGCAGGGGTGTCCAAACTTTTTCCAGCGAGGGCCACATACTGAAAAATGAAAGGATGCAGGGGCCACTTTGATATTTAGTAAACCAACACATAGAGATATGCTAAGAAGCTTTATGTAGCTCAAGAAAAAACTGCATTTCACCTTTGCAATGTAGGTGAAATGCTACTAAAAATGACGTATGATACGAGTTTATTCTCGGAAAATTGCGGCTTTTGTTCTTCATTCGTTTAGGAATTTTTTCTTAATATTTTGACTTCATTGTCATAAAATTACAGCTGTTTTTTTTCCCATTTCAACAATAATGTATTTTTTCTTTACTTCAACAGTATTACGAAAATTATATTTTTCCTCATTTTACAAGTTCATTCTCATAAAATTGCAACTTTTTTCACATTAGAAATGTTTTTTTTCTCTTAATATTTGACTTTACTCCAGTCACATTGCTGTTGTGGATTTTGTCTGTATAATTTTCCAAATATTTCTACTTTCTTTCTAATATTTTGACTTTATTCCCATGTTATCAAATTTCCCCCAACCTAAGTTTCCAAAAACTACAACTTTAGTCATTGTTTTTGGCTTAAAAAAAATCTAACTTTTTTCTTTAATATTTCAAATTCATGCTACTAAAATAACATTTTTCCTAATACTATTACTTTATTCTTGTGAAATTATGGCTTTTTTTCTTTGCTAGATTACAACTCTTCTCTAAATATTTTGACTTTTGATTGATTTTCCCATTTTTGCTGCTGCTGCTGTTTTTTTTTTTTTTAATTTCCTTGTTAAATTACATTTTTAGACTGTGCTGCGGGCCGATAAAATCACAGCCGCGGGCCGGAAAATGGCCCCCGGGCCGCACTTAAGACACCCCTGATCTAAGGAGATCGATCAAAACTGAAACTACTGAAATCAGGTTAAGAAGTGTGTTCGGTATTCTTAAAAAGTTGACGGACCATGGCAAATTTTGTGCTGTGGTCTGAATCTGAACAGAAATAAATGATGTGACATTGCAGGTTTTGGAAACAATGCCACAGCGAATGTGTGCCGTAAACAAAGCTTGAGAGCTTCAGTGTTGAGAGTATTAGAGTATTATAGTAGTGCAGTAATAGTTTGTTGGCCAGGCACTGTATATTCTTTTCCTTGTGGATTGTCCACCATAATTGTGAAGTGTCAGATTTGATATGCACATGTAGTTTGCACAATTAACAGACCTGCCAACCCATTCTGGTAAATGTATTACATTTTTTTTCAATGTGCAGGCCAATAAAAAACACTGTCAACTCTGTGAGCAACCACAACAATTCTCGACTATTTAGCTTGTTAGCTTCCTTCATCACGCGCAAACGATGGTAATTAAAGAGTGGAAGGGAACTAAGGATGCTCCGACCGATCTGCCATGATAATATTGTCTAATTTCCGAAAAAACACATGATCGGTGTATGTCGATAAACACCTTTCAAAGGGAATCACAAAAACTGATCGGCGTGCGGCGGCAAATCCTACATGTCTAATGTGTGACGTAGGGTTGGCAACAAAATGACGCGTCTTGTATTGAGCTTCCCACAGGCTACACCAATTGATGCCAGCGTGCTTGATCACTCCCTTACCAAAAATACTGCAGTTGGACTATTCTTGCATCTTTGTTAACACGCTTTACTTAGCTGTCGCTGGTTGTACTTTGCATTGGCGGAGTTATCCACCTAGCAAATGACCACAAAATAGCAAAAAGACGATGGCCACACTGTTTGAGTGAAGATGTGTTTGGTAAATAATGTACAATTTAAATGTTGGGAGTCATAAATAAAATAATAGCAATGAAAGTTGGAGGTCCCTGCAACCTGGACGCTGAATTTATTTTGGTTTAAGTTGAGCGGGACAGATTTCTATTTAACAAAGATATTTATTTGTATTATTTTAGTCTGTTAATTTTGCTATCTTGAGCTAAAATTTAATTATTGAACAGTTTATTTCCGATGTATTTGTATTACTCCAAAACGTGCATCAAATTAAATAATAAATAAATATCTAAATTAAGTTTTGTGTCAAATAGTACTAAAATCGTTTCATAAAAATCAAGGCAAAAAAAAGGTAATCCACCCAAACGTTTATTTCTTTAATAATTACCTATTGGATTTACCCTTGGAATTGTTTAACGGCGCCCCTGACCAATACCATGTGATCGGTATCGGGATCGGCAGCATAAAGCCCTTATCGGAGCATCCCTACTTACAACAATAATTTTTATTGCAAATGTTGATCCGAAACCGTAGGAGAAGGCGTTTGCCGAGGTGGGCTAACCGTCCAAAAGTTTGTTTTTTTTTTTGGAGGTGCACGTCACGCTGTTTGCAGAGTAGGAAAGCTTCCTCACCGTCTCTGATTTCAAACCCAGAATGTGTTTAATGGGCTTGAGGTCAAAGCTTTGAAGTACTTCCACACCAAACACATCCAAGCATGCCTGGAGGGACCTTGCTTTGTACAGAAAAGGGTCTCCCCCAGACGATGCCCACAGAGTTGGAAGTAGGGGTGGGAATCTCTGGCCACCTCACAACTTGATGCAATTACGATCCAGAGGCCTGTGATGTGATGATAAAACGATTATCGATGCATCTTTTTTTGTGATCACTAGTTTGTCAGTTTTTTCATGAATAATTTTTTTCTATATATACATTTTTTTACTCACTGTGTAGTACTAAAATAAAGCATATTTGTAATAATGAAACAGATTAATTTACTTCCATTATATTTTACTAATTGGAAGGTTACATCTACCAACATACAGTATTTCCCATTGCAGGAAAAGTAAAGTGCACCACGAGCAGCATGTATACAATTAACAACTTCAGCATAGAGTAACCAACATTAAAAAATCTGCCATTATTCACAAATAAATAAGACTTCTTAATTCAAACTAAAATCCATAGAATCTCTGGCAAAATAATATTTTTGCTGTATAGTCAAAAACAGCTTTCATCCAAAATATAGATTTCTGTACCAACAAGAATAATGCTTGCAGACGTCAGTATATTACGAATGACCGAAAAAACGAGGCTGCCCTTATTCACACTTGCAGTGTCAGTGAAATAACGTTCCGATGCGACACTGTATCTGGGTTCCAGAGCACGCAACAAAGCACGAAAATATGGCCACAAATCCTTCACAATAAAAGTTGCGATTGACTTTGTGATTCGCTTCGCCTTGTCAGGGTTGGGTGGAAAATTAGTTATCACTTGCTCGATGGTTGTCTGGTTAGCAGCAACTTCAGCTGGCTGTTTTTCCCTCCTGGTTTGGGTGGAAACGTGCTATGTGGGTTCGTATATCTGTGGTGTTCCCAAAATATTTTAAGCTTGTATGACAAAGCTTGCATGTTGTCTGGCTCCTGTCCAACTCAATTTTACCTTCAACTACGTGAAAGCCACAGTGCTTCCAGACGCTCAGCCATTTTGGTAGCGTCTTACACTTACACACTTACACACTACACTGGTGGAACTAAGGGGTCAAACAATCCACACTCCATTACCTCTGCCACGTTCGAAGGTATTGTTTGGCTCTCAGTGATCGTTCTAGAAGGCACGTGGTACGGTGTCAACTGATTGCAGTTGTATGAATGTGAGGATATATGTCTGCCTGGATTCTCAGTCATCCAGGTTGTGGTAATCTGCACGGGTTGAAATGAGGCAACTGGACTCGTCTTGTTTGTTGAAGACGTTTCACCTTCACGCCAAAAGGTTTCTTCAGTCCTAACTTTTAAGTGTGGAGTCTCCATATTTAAGTCTCTAGTGGGTGTGTCCCTGGGGGTGGTCACAGTTGATAATGACCGTTGAGCGACAATCGACTCTTCCTGTGAAATGAAATCTTTGGGGGAATCGTGTAATCTGATGCTAGTGCAGTCTGAACGGTCCGACATATACGTCATCGAAAGGCGTGGTTTATCCTGCAAGGCTTGGATAAAGACGACGTAGGCAAAAGTTTGTCCTCTCATCCAAAAATGTATTTCAAAAAGGTGTTAGTGAAGCAGCTCTCGTCAATGTCTCACCACTCCTGCCTCAGACATCCACCCACACGCTCCTTGGAACAGACGTCGCAGCAAGTTGTCTACAAACTGTCATAGCCAAAATTCTTGCCCTCTTCTTAATCTCCTTCACAGAATTCATTTGGTTGAAAAAAATATCGACTCCCGTTGCACAAAATCCTTGAAATTTCCACAAATGTTGTGAAGTAGAGCATGCTAGTGATGTGTGGCTCCATACTGAAATATCGATACTTCCGATACCAACTCTTCATGCTCTCAAGTCGATTCTCAAATCAAAATATCTATACCTTTGATACTTCAGGTATATGATTTTGTCCTTTGTTTTTTCTGTTGTTGTGTATTAGCTTGGCTTTATTGTAAATCACCCCACTCCCTCAATATACAGTACTTCAGGGTTTAAAATACTGTACATCAATAAATTACTATGATGTCTTGTATTCTTTGTGCTATGATTTGAAATACTGTACACTACTTTTTTAAATTTATCAGACACATTAGGTGTATTTGCACAAAGTATCGGACCGGTATCGCCGATACCAGCCTGAATTTTGCCCAGCATCTCATCAGAAATGGAATCTGTGGTATCGCACATCACTAGAGCACACACTGCAGCGATCTTTACTTCTGTAAACACAGAAGTCGTGAGACGTCGTGCTTTTGAGCATGCACGTCAAATTCCGGACGCTTTGCGTTCACATTAACAAGTCGTCATAAAAAATTGGTTTAAACAAAACAAAACAAAACAAAACATCCGAATTGGGAATGCAGTGTGAACGTAGCCATGGATATAAGCAGACAGTAGGTGATGTCCAAACTCTAGATAGGGAGGACCTCTGGTTAAAAAAGAGGTGTGAAAGAATTGTTACGTATACACCAAACTAGAAAGGCTCTCTTGAAATCGAGGAAGGTTTGTACCATCACCTACTGTCTGCTTAAAACAATGTGCTAACATCTTTCCCCCAAAGAAAGAAGAATGGCAACTACTAACAAGCTGTTTTGCCAGCAGGCGGGCGAATGACCTGTTATACCAGCCACACCCATCAACAACAACACAACAAACATCAACTCTATTGTGACCACCCCTAGGAGATACTCCCACCAGAGACATAAATAAGGAGACTCCACACATAACATTTAGAACGGAAGAAGCCTTTTGCATTAAAGGTGAAATGTCCTTAACAAACATGAAGAGCCCACTTGCCTTAATTCAAACTTTGTGGAGACCATGAGGATGCGTTACTCTTTCGCATTTTATGTAAATTTCACTATAAGGCTAATTCACCCCTGCTCCAGAGTTGGTACATTCCCATATCGACTGTACAGGGACCACAGAGTAAAAAGCACTGAGATTTTAAGTGACTTTGTGGAGTGTTGGTGAATGTGTTTCAGATATTTTCCACTTGAGACGCCTTAGGTTTTTGTGTGAATAGAGTTTGCTTATGTAAATGGGAAATGGACGTTCACTTGTATAGCACTCTTCTACCTTCAAGGTACTCAAAGCATTTCATAACCCCCCCAAGAGACTGGGCAAAGTGCTTTCAGATTTTCCTTAATAAATACACTTTCACCACAACAATGTGAATGATAAAAAAAAACTCCACTATTCTTTGCCAGGCATCCTTTGCGTTGATATTCAGACCACAGTCTTTCAGTTGATTGAGAGGTGTCTCAATACATTTGTCCATATACAGGTAGTTTAAATGTGGCATCTGTTCACCCATCCAATCCTACATGCAGCAGGCTGATAGAGCCCTATTCTGATCATTTTTGTTGGCATGTCTTTTGAGGTACATTGACAGAATATTCCTAAAATAGCTTATCTGATTGCCAAATACTGCTGTCACTGATTCTGTATCAAGTGCTGCGTAGCTCCACTCTTAAGCTCTCTTCCCTCTTTACCTGTCCCTCTCCCCGTGCTTTAGCTGGAGTGTCTTTCAGCTTAAGCCTGCCCAGCTGTTAGTCAGAAACACTAAGGAGTAGAATCGGAGAAGGATGAGGAACGTGGATATGACAAACGGATGAAGCAATGATACATGTTATGAAGCTGCTAACCCACTGACTGCCAGCCATGTTCAGAGCAGAGAGATCCATACTTTTGGAGCATTTTTGCTGAACTTTCAAGACCCACAGAATATTGAGTTTTAGGACTACATAAACACTGAAACTATCTAAAGAAACTTTAGACTCTCTTCTTTCATCAGAAAAAAAGGTTTGTTTCTGGCCTTTTTGTGTCTATAGATATTGACGATAGAACATAGGGTATTTTCAGCAAAAACACCTGATTTTGACCAAAAAACTGAGAAAACGAGCTTTGAAAACTGATGGTGGGGTCTGCTGGATGTGGGGATGAACCCCTGCTGCTGACCGATCCAGACAGATCCATTTTTTCAGTAATGGCAGACTTGTGCTTGTCACTCAAGTCCTGCTCCATGATGCAGTCATGAAGTTGACTCAGGATCTGTGTGGCTGCGTAGCCCTCACCCACCATGTTCCGGACTTCAACCTGAAGTTTCTCAAATGTCCCTTGAAAGTCAGAAGAATCAGGGTTGGGTTCTGAGTCACCTGACTCTGAACTGGTTGCGGTGTCGCGCCACACGACTCAGCAACGCTAACCACTACCTTGTTGCTTCGGCTGCCATTATCAACAGCATTTGTGTCTACGTCACCTACATCACCCACGTCACCTCTATCTTTCGCAATCGCGTCACTACTAAAGGCAGATGTGTTTCGCCATTTTCCTCTCTCAACCCACAATCCGTCTTCTTCATAGACAATCTGTCGCTGCTGGTTGAAGGAAAAGAGAAGTGTTGCCCCCTACTGGGACAGAAATACATTGCCTACAAGTCAGAAATTCACACACAAGATGAGTAAGACTTTGATCTGTAACTCCCGCGAAAAAAAGCAAAAGACGTCAATAGAAATCTTTGGCAGTCAACCTTACTTTTTGAAAAGACGTCAATAGACGTCTCTGGCATTGAAAGAGTTAATAACCAACATGTTATCAAGATGTGTGAGTGCTATTGTGCTACCCTCATGCTAACACGTACTGTATTGCCATAAACAACGTAACTGTACTAGGCAGACTGATATCTTATTTAATTAATCATCTTCTATTGCATGTCTACTTTTTTTTTTTTGAAGACTCGAGTTTCACAGACTCACGGGTAATCGATTACAATTTTAGTTTACCTGTGGACCCACGAGTATGCAAAGAATCTTCTGTGCGCTTGTCAGGAATAAAAATACATATCGCTCATCCAGCAGTGACATTTTTGAGCTACTGGAAGGGCTGATTTGGAGGCAACCACAAAAAAGGAGCCATGCCATATCTCCTGTGGAAAAACTCCTTGCAACTCCTGATGTGTCGGACGCACATCAGGAATCGCACAATTCGCACAACGCACAACGAATCGGCTCAAAGAGCCGGCTCTTTGAAATGAACCACAGGAGCTGGTTCGTGTCATTGGGAGCCAATTGGGAGCCGATTAGTTTTTTTCCTTGTCTTTTTTTCTGTTAAAGGCGAATGTCATTGGTCAAAATGTGTGGCGGCGTCGCTGTGCCCACACTGAGCAGGGGGAAGGGCGGGATGTGTTCATTGAGGTTTAAATAAAACCATTTACATAATAAACATTTGATATCAAGTATTTTTTACATTGGCAATTCAGTTTACACAGTACACATTATTTGGTAATAAATTAATTGAAGACAAAAACAAAAAAATATGAGGAGCCACTAGGCTCTTTCTAGTGTGCCGAGCCAAAAGAACCGGCTCTCTAAAAGGAGCCGAAATGTTCATCGCTACTGCAACACTGCATTTTCTTGCGTCTTTATCGCGCACCATCACAGTTAGTGCCGGTGTAATAACCCCTGTTGAGTTGTGTGCACCTTAGTGCAATAGTGTGGATTTCACCAGGCTATGCAGCTATCTAAGTAATGTGTAAGTAGATATAAGTACATTCTCCACATGTTAACAAGAATATCACAACCTAATACATCGTAAATTTCATTTCATTTTACACAAAATGTTGTCGTGTAAAACATATGTTGAATGACAAAATAGACTAATATAGTATTATTATGAGGATGCGATGTCTCTGCTGGAGTTCTCCAGTGTGTTTATTTGCATCCTCCACCAAGACCTCCAACTCCATGGCTTCAAACCTCATTTTTCCTTTACAGCGACTCTGCTCTCCCAACTCTTCACAGCTATTTGCACACACAAAATCTTCATTCAAATAGGGCAGTCTGCACCACTTTTGCAGCTGTTAAAAATAGTTAAATATCTTAGCAGATCACCCGCAACACGCCCACTACGAGTATATTGTATGTCATTTTTCAGTTCGCTCACACAATTTAGCATTCGTTATTTGGGATCTTAGTAGATCAGGTCTTTAGAGTGCAGTCGTTTCTGTAGATTCTCAGCCATTCAGGTCATCGTCAAAAGATTGTTGAAGATGTTCATCTTTTGTCTAAAGGGTTCCTTCTGTGTAAAATGTTAGGGGTGGGCTTTCCCTATTTATGTCCCTGTGTTGTGTGTCCCTATAGGGACAGGGTCCCTATAGGGATGTTGTTGTTATTGCGGTCGCATAACAATAGGTCTTTTGCCCACCTGCCTGGTGGCAAAACAACTTGTGAGTGGCCACTCTTCCTGTTGAATGAGACAATCTTTGGGGGAGAGATGGTACATTGTTACAAGCGGACGACAGGTGATGGCACAAACGGGAGCCTTTCTCGTTTGAATAGATGGCTTCTTTCACACCTCTTTCAAACCAATGGTCCTCCCTAAACACAATTTGGACATCTTTGTCCCAAAAAAATAATGTTCTTTGTTTTTGAGATGCAAATGAACTGCTGATTGCTGTGGTTGTACAAGGGTTGTTTGGTCTCTCCAATGTAGGGGCCATTGCACTCCTCACGAGACTGCACCACACTGTGATGACTTCTACATTGGCGAGACCAGTTATGCATTCACACCTAAGATGTTAGAACTTTTGGACTAAAGGTGAAACGTCTTCAACAAACAAGAAGAGTCCAGTTGCCTCCACTCAACCTTGTAGTTTTCCCGGGGTAAAACAAGCACACATTAAGGTGCAACATGGATGTCAGCCAAGGTTTAAATACGGTACACATTCCGAGCAGGTAAAGGTCTTCACATGCGCTCTTAGCTCAGTCTTGCATCAGTGTGCACATCACCTGGAGGGCAGAATCACTTTGGCATTGATCTCAGAATTAGCAGATCTTTGCTCAGTTGCAGCACGTCAAGGCAATTCTCGCAACATGAATCGCATCTAATGCCACTCCCTTGACCAGCTTTCATCGTTATTTTCTCTTTGCACTTTTTTGTGAATGGTCGTCTGCTGCAGGCAGTGCGAGGGAATGATGTTATAGACAAGAAAACAGTTTTGGGCGCATGAATAAATTGATTACAATTGTGCTTTGAAGTTAAGATGGTGTAAAGGTGGCAAACACACGGAATGTTAGTGAATATTCTGCAGGAGGTTGAGTCAGTGACTTGACTGTAAGCGTGTGTGTGTGTGTGTCTGTGTGTGTATGTGTGTCTTCTGAGAGGTCTCACATGTCTGCCTCATTGTTGCGTTATCTGTGTCTATTTCAGACACTCTGTGTTTCTTTCTCTTCTTTCTCTGTCTCCTTCTGTCTCTCATTCTGTCCTTGCTCCAGCAGAGCATTATACCGGCACACACACACACACACACAGCCACACCAGTTAGCTGTTGCTGCTGTGCTGCAGATGCCCTAGTGTTCTGTCATTAGTGGGGAGTTCTGGGGCTGCTATAAATTATGCACACAGAATAACGGAAGGCTGAAGATTTCTCTGTTGCGTGTGTGTGTGTTTGTGTGGATATGAGATAAATGTACAATTTAACAAATGTAGCGAAGGCATCAATGCTTACGGTATGTTTCCCGTCACATTGTGCTTATCAGTTCATATTAGCAGACTTCTCCGTTGCTCATGTCGCTGATGACTGCCTAACTTGTGTTCATGTCCTTGGTAATGTTGCGTGTTACAGAGTGTGTGTATCTGTGTGTGTGTGCGTCCTTGCTGGTGAATAATATATCAGCACTCATCTTTTTCCAGGAGTCAGCCTCAGTAGAAAGCTCATGCCTCTTAAAGGGGCCGACTCAGTGCCACATGGCTTAGTTTGTGAATGAGGGAGGTCTTTGTGTAACTGCACACACACACACACACACACACACACGCACCAAACAGGCACTGGCTGCACACACCACCCACACGCCGATGCGGCAGGCGCCTCACCACGTCAGCAAAGCGCCTCTTTTCGTCTTCATTTACTAAGATATATTTGATTGTATGTTGGAAGTGCGTTTAAAATGGAATAAACTAGAAGCGACATGCTAGTTGCCATTCTTTACTGAGCTTAAGAGAAAAGTATGACGCGCACATCCTTTTTTGGAAGGTGGACTAAATGTTTGGCACACTTCTTGTAGCACACTGTAGGTTTGGCATGCAGTCAGCTAACACTTGATATTTATGAAGTTGTAAAGTAATGTGACATTTTCAGCTGTCACTCGACGTATTACGCTACCCGCTAAGAACTGCTGGGTGCTTTTGAGCAAGGCCTTTCATTCATGAAATCTATTTCATTGGTCATGCTTGATGTCAGCAGTTTCAACCAGAATGTTGCACTTGGTATGTACTACTTGGACAAAACAAGGGCTAAAAATCCCTTTTGCTACATTATCAAGCTACATTAGCTGTGGAAAGGTGGGCTATGTTAATCTCTTTTGCGTGTTTGACAGCGAGAAGTAGCATATCTTCCAGTAGTCATCTCATCACATAGCTATCGCATCTGTATCTGGACATAATGTAAATTATGTTTCTCATAAGTACAATGGAACTTGTTCATGCTAAAATTTGGCCTCATGTAGCGTAGATTTTACGGTTAGCGTACAATACTGCGCATGTCTTGTCGTGTTAGTAATGCACTGCATGAGTGGAACTGTGTTCTTAATGTTTAATTGTTTTTTTTTCTCACAAAACATCCTTGTTAGCATCCTATTAGCTTGCTAATACATGGAAACAGGAACCGGAAATCAAGATGTGACCAGCAGTTGACTCTGTAGTTCTTTGCTAACTGGCACAGTTAAGGCAAGTATCAAAAATGTGAACACAAAACATGGTTTTACAAGCATGAAACAATTCTAAAGACATATAAATGACAAATGAAAGAGAGAAATGAACATTAAAGGTTACTTTTACGTTCACTGACGACGTAAGACAAAGACACAATGTGGCAGCGATGGGTTGTTTCTTGAATTTAATGGTGTTTCTCCCCTTTTTTTATCGAAATGCTGGCACTTGCTACTTTCTTTGGCTCATTTTGGTTTATTTTGCAGTCGTGATCAATAAGAAAACTAGACTTGAGTTGAGAAACATTCATGGCAAAACCTGAAGGTGGTGTCTGTGTTGATCTCACTGCCACATCGCATCTTTGTCAAGAATCACATCTCCAATTAAGGTAAAAGTAACCTTAAATGCTCATTTATTCCTTTCATTCATCATTTATGTCTATGTATTTATATGCATTTTAATTGTTTTGTGCATGTAAAACTGTAATTGTAAAACCATAAAAATGTGTTTTTTGTTAAAATGTTTTCCTTTCTGGAACGGATTAATTGGATTTACATGATTTCCTAGTAAGTTTCAGTTTGAGTCGAACCTTCTGGAGTGGATTAATGAGGCCAACCAAGTTTCCACTTATATATTTATCTCCTTTGAATGCAAATTTAGTCATCGACTGCTTCTCTACATTGCCACATTTGTTATGGTACAATAGGGGTATTAGCTTTATTTGCATTAGCCTCCTGACTCCTGATTGTACAGTGGATCCCCACACATTCGCCATTCAGCATTCATGGCCCCGGAAATTTGCAGATTTAAATTTTTTTCTAGGAAAATAGGCTTTTCCGAAAGAAAACAAATGTCATTCACCATAAATCTGTAATGATATGTCTTTGCTGTTCATGGATAGTGTTTTTTCATCAAGCGTTGCATTCAGTGACAGTCCTGTCCAGGAAGGTCTTGTGTAGGATTTTCCAACAGTGTCCTGTGATTGATAGTGTCCAGGGTGTGATCTCTCTTTTGCCCAAAGTCAGCTGGGATAGGCTCCAGCTCCCCTTGCCCCTGAACCAGGATAAGGATGGATAGCTGGAAAGATTTTACATGATGATTTCCGTCTAATAATCAACGAGTACCGGCAGAACAGTGCACTGCTTTGATTGACCCGCTCAGGAGAGATAATCATTTAGCAATATTTCACGATGCGGTTGATGACGACATGACGTAATCATCAACTTGCCACAAATATGTTTCGAACTACAATTTTTTGTAGTTCTCTCTTCTGTCACTTCTTTTCAGCTTTTTTGTGTCATGTCACGAACAAAACGGAGCCATCTGTGAGTGCTTGGATGGGGTGGGGGGGGGGCCCTTGTGTGCTTTCATTTCGGTGCCTCCAAAAGACTCTTAACTAGATTTGTCGCTAGTTGCTTTTTAGATAAAGAGTATCTAGAGGGGTGTGATTACTTATAAGTTGATAGGCGAGGGCGAACAGGTAATGCCAGATTTATTTGTGGCACTCTCAATCAAATATCACAATATATACATATTATATTATGCCCGGACTTGCACAGAGTTGCATTGAAGGTGTGTTTTTTTGGCATTTTCAAGATGCAGCAGGGCATCCTGTTGGCATTTCAAAGGGATAATGGGACATCTTCAAACCTTTTGCTCCTCATGGAGGACAGATGTGATCAATGCCTCAATCCCCTTATCTGGAGAATTGTGCTGGTTAGTCGGCTTACACGCCTGCAGTTAATGGTGTGTGTGTACGTGTGTATGTGTGTAAATGTCGGGGCGTTGAGGTGAAGATGAGAGGTGAGAAATGGCGGGGTGAGAGGTGGATAAGCGATGTGGGAGGAGGGAGGGGGGCAGGATGGGTGGAAACGGGGAATAAGGAAGAGGTGAGACAAAAGAGGGAAGACAAAAACGAGGGATGAGACGAGGGGGGGGGTATTGAAGGAAGAGTAGAGAAAGATAAATTGAAGACATGTGGAAACCAGGATGACTTGCACTCGACCCAAAAAAGGAAAAAGAGGAAGTGGAAGAGAAAAAGGGTCTTTTGCTACGATTTTGCCTGCAAGCTGTTCATTAACTATTCATAACCTACACCGCACATCCTGTCTATCTATCTGTCTATCTATCTATCCATCCGAATACTAGCAGTGCCGTGTGTTTGTGTGACAGACAGAAATAATCAAAATAGAATGATAATACAGTAGATCCTCGCTTTTCACAATAGTGACTTTCCGGGACTACCAACAAATGGTGAAAATTCACGAATAATTGATACGCACGTAAACATGTCCATTTTTGACACACATCTTGCGCCAAACCCTCCTGCGATTTTGGATCAACATTTGCAATAAAAGTGACTGATGTAATTATTACAGGCTCCAGAACCCCCCCCCCCCCCCCCCCCCCCATTTCCAAGGTACTCACCACTAATGAGTGCTAATGTAAGATGATGTCTTACAGATCACTTACACACGTACACATATAGCTGAATAATAAACAATAAATATAGCAACTTCTGATGAATCCATGTCAATTTCAGACTTAAAATAATGTACAGATTTAAGCTACGCCTATCTCTGGTTAAACCACGCCACTTTTGTTTTTTTTGCCCGCCCACTCCAAGTACAGCTACGGATGCAGATAAAGATAGTGGTGTACTTGCTCATCCCTGTTCACCACTGTTCCATGTTTTTGACATTTGTGGATAATGGCTCTCACTGTGGTTCGCTGGAGTCCCAAAGCTTTAAAAATGGCTTTATAACCTTTTCCAGACTGATAGATCTTAATTAATCTCAGTTAAGTTATGTTTTAACGGGGGTGGGGCGGGGAAATCACTTTTTCCACACAGGGTCACATATGATTTTTTTCTCCCTCAATCATAAAAAGTTTCATTTAAAAACTGCATTTGGTGTTCAGTTGTGTTGTCATGAAATAATATTTCATATTTTTTGATGATCTGAAACATTTAAGTGTGACAAACATGCAAAAAAAAAAAAAGAAATCAGGAAGAAAGACAGTAGAAGAGTGAGATTGCTGAAATTACAATAAAATATTAAGCATCAAGTCATACGAAGAACTAATCTAAAACTAAACTGGCAATGTTTGACAATAACAATTTGGTGCCTTATAGATAAATTTAAAGTAATGAAAAACATTTTTACTGACAATCTGTCTTGCAAGCATGCATTTACACATATGCACGCACTGTTTCTGTACATAAACTGCAGCTGTGTCGCTGGCAACTACTAACAACACACCCTCATCACACACATGCAGACAGTGGGTGACTCTTCAGCTTGTGTTGCTGTTGTGCAGAGGTTAGTTGGGCGATACTGCATGCAGGCCTTCTGTGGCTCTTATCCAACAACTGACACACATACACACACTCTCTTTCTCTCTCTCTCTCTCTCACTCATTCTCAATCTCATTTTCCCTTTTCTTTCTGCTCGCTCCCTGGTTTCCATGGTGACAGCTGTGCGCTGCAGAAATCACGCTGATCGGAGAGTGAGATAGAAGAGGCTTCTCTCTTTTATACATGGGCACAGACACGGGCATGCTCACACACTCAGACACACACTTAAAGAGGTGCTGGTTGAAACCCAACCTAATCGGACCCTTGAATGTGCAAGGTGACACAAGAGATGCGCTGGTGAGCAGTGGCCTGTTTGCAACGTTTCTCGGTAGTAGTAACACACAAATGCACCTACAGCACCCAAACACACAGCCTAACCCGGCTGTAGTAACACACACATATTCACATTCTAGGCATCTTCCTTCCACATCTTCATCTGTTATTAAGTAATGCTTTGCAAGAAATCGAAAGAACAGATGACTTTTGTTGATGCCTCCCTTGTTGGGTAAGGAGGAGAGAGGGAGGGGACAAGAGCATCAGCTGACCTTGAGAAAAGGACCTCTTGATGGATGGCTGATGGGTCCGCTGGTCACGTGTGATTGGCTTGTGTTGAAGGCCACTCACAGACTATTGGCCACACTCTGCTGTCCAGTTGAGGCTTCCCACAACCCCCCCAGTGCTCATGCTGAGGAATCCTCCCATCACTCAGTGATACAGAAGGCTTGGATCAGCAACTTGCAGTGCTGGAATACCTAACTCACACATACACACACACACACACACGCACGCACGCACACATGCACGCACCCACACACCCGCACACGCACACACACAAAGTATACAGTACATTCAGGGGTGCAGACAGTGAAATGCATGCACGGGTGCGTTAAATGTACTCATATACTGCACGCATAACAAATGTTCTCGCTGCAGAATTGAACTTGTCGTGGCTCACTTGGTGTCTTTGGCGTGTCGCTTGTGCGTCTCGTTATTGTGTTGATGCAAACGCTCTGTTTTAAAGCTGAAAAGTGTGGCGCAGGTTTAACATCTTTCAACGTCAACTTCACAAATTAAAAATTAAGCCAGAGTAGTGTTTTCGCTTTAATCCGAGTGATGTTTCTCGCTTCTCCTTAGCAAACACGTGTGCCAAAAATAGATTGTTTTACAAGTCCTTAGGAGAGATTTTGACAGGGATCGCAAGATGGATGTTGGGTCTTTTTGCTAATCACTTTGCAGGCAAGAGCGCAAGAAGAGGGAGTTAAATATAGTTTTTCACAGTCATTCAAAGGTCGACATCACTCATTAATACTATAATTCTAGGGTAGCAATGTGGTCATTCTAAATGGATTACCTTGAAAAATAATTAAATAGTCGCAGGGAGTTGTGGTTGCGTCACGTCAACTCTCGTCAGCTCCAACCCTGACGAAGGGTTATCAAAGCAGGGGTGTCCGATTTGTTTGTTTATAGCAGCACATTGTAGAAATAAAATGAAACAAAAAAACAGCACTTTTCAAGGTTGGCAGGCCTGTATGCGAGATGTTACGCAGCAGGTTTCAGTATTGTCTTACCAAGCTATGAAAACAGTATTGCACTGAACCTTTTATGGGATCTTCTACTCAATTGTCATGACAAAACCTTGCAGGGTAAACATAAAGTGGTTCAACCCGTTTCTGAAAAAACAAATTGTCCCTCCGCTCTACTATTTTACACTGGTCATTTTGGATTACGGGCACTTGAGGCAGTGCACTATCAGAGCCAGAAGATGGTGCTATGCTGAAAAAAGCAGTTGTAATTAAACTGCAAAACGAATACAAGATGCCTCTAAATTCTTTAGTTATTAAATTCATCATGTTATTACACAGTTACCAAGGCATGTGGTTGTTATGACAATATGTTACCAACAAATTAGTTAAAATTAGGAAAAACAGTGGCAACAATACACTCAATTATGTTGTGCATTGTGTATGTTGTGCAATACAGTATATTTAAAAAAAAAACTTGCTTGTGAGCTAAAATATGAAGAAAGGCATTTAGCAAGTGTGTTTGTCAATTTGGCACATGCACATCACATAAAATGACGTGGCGGGTGGGACGGTGCACACAAGGCTTCAGTTTGACATATGTTCCTTAATGTGCATTTGTTTGACTGTATTCTTGCTGGCCCTCCCTGTCCTTTCTCTGTGTGTGAGGCAGCGGATTTTTTCCAAATATACAGTATTTCTTAAAAAAATCATATTGCACTTTGACTATGCATTTTGTTGACTATAGCCCATTATTAGTCAAAAATATGCATATTTAAGTTAATTTGATGTGCTTTTAGTCTAAATAAAGCATTTTTAAGCTTAAAAATGTCTAAATGAAGTAAAATGCAAATATATGGCATTCAGAGGACATAATGTCCTAATAATGTACATTCAAAAACAAAGGCCTGGGTAAGCGTATCTACCTAGCATCATCATCGTCATCGAACAAGTTACAGTATTTTAACAAGTTAGTGCTTGTATGTAAGAACTATGTATGTGTGTGTAATTATTATGTACAAGTACAGTAAGTAAGTGTTATTACTATATAAACGTGTCATATCAAATGAAAGAAAAAAGGTAGGCTAGGGGTATTTTGTTATGGCTACTGTATTGGGTAATGCAAGTGTAAAGGTGATCTATTTCATGTCTAGAGGGCTCTAGTTATGTTAAAATTGTATTTAGAAGGTCGGAAACATTTTGTCTATGCTCTAACTACGAAATTATTATAAATATATAAACGGAATCCTACTAGGCGGAAATTCACTGAGCAATATGGTAGATATTTCCAACCCTGCTCGTTATCAGAAATGTAAGTTCAGTTGTATAAAGATTCAGAAAATGCCAGACACTAAATATTAGTTTTCTGTGTTGTCGTGTAGCTACACGGTTCGTGTAACTTTTTCGATAGAAATATAAAATATATAAAATATCCAACATGTTACGAAAAGGCTGGCTATTATTCCATCTGGTCTTTTGAAAGGAGAACTCCCAAAGATGTCAAAGGTGACTCAGTACCCAAGCAACAGAAAATGATGTTTAAAATAAATAAAAAAAGGAGTAAAAAATGGAGACAAATATGCAATGATTCCAACAGCTCCATCCATGAAATCCGGATGTCATATCCATGAAGGGTAATTTTCTTGAGATTTTCAGCTAACCTTCCCTGCTGACTAAAGCATGATGGTGCCTGAGGACAGTGTCCCAAAGAGGGATGAGCTCATTCGTAACCAGGTTCACCTCCTGCTACTCATTTCCACACTCATGAACGCATAAAAGTTCCTTCTGAAGGACTGCTTAGTGCAGCTGGAGAATTGCAGGCCAAGTGCAAGAAATGTGCATCTTTAAAATCGAATCTGAGTTCTTTAGCAGAATGATGAACCATTAGATTTAGAATAGTCTCTAATAATATCAAACACACTTGACAGGTTACGCTTCTTCTGGCCTCTTGGTCGTCAATACCCAGTAAAAACACGTTGTCACGTTAAATGATCATTTGTTGTCCAAAATGTAATCATGAGACAGAACAATTGTACTTTCTTTAGGATAGACGTAAGAAAACACATCCTTTGGACATTGTTTTGAAAACAGATTCTCCTTCTTTTAATGATGTGATTGCTGACACAAGTATCAAGATTGTTAGGTACCTCTGCTACTACAAAACTTCCAAGTGCATATTGATGATAACTATTTTGAACATGATTTTAAAGCACCTTAAGCTTTTTTGAAGGCAAATCAATTGAATGTTCCTCACTGATCAAAGCAGTGTACCCAGTGTAGCATGAAGACCAAAGTGAAGGCAGCAAGACTCACACACAAGCAGCATCGAAGGCCTGGGATCTCATCTCTAAAAGTGTGCGTGGAATTCTGACTAAAAGTCTCCGTGCGCCAGAAACCCCAAAATATTCAGACATATAAAAAGTGGCGTACGCACAAATTCACGCAATTTGTGGTTTGTAGATTCCACCTCGAGGAGAAGTGTGCGTATGCGACTCCGTCCAACGCCACGCCCTCACTTCACCATAGGAGGCCAACAAGTGACTCATGAATGCGACGTCCATTTAAAAACCCTTGCTCGCTTTGTTACGATGACTGCTGTCAATTGAATCACGGCCTGTGCGAAGACGACATCCCATTAGAAAAGTTAGCTAAGCTACATCCATGTCTCAATTACTGGACAAAATGGACCAATGATGTATTGCATCAAGAAATGGACGGATTTATGCATTTCATTCATGGACATTTTATTCACCAACCAAAATAGCACACACACTCTATGCTGGTAAAATAAGTGGAAAAGGTAAAAGGAATTCTAAAAAACTAAAAGAGAAAAAACGGAATTTGAGAAAAAATAAAACAGATTTCATAGGGCCCTAAGAGAGTTTGTTAAAAAAATTGTCATATATTCTAAATCACACCACAAATGGATCTATAATTATGACAATTGATTAGTCCTACCCTAAAAGTATTTTGCACGGACATTTTTTTCCAATATTATCTTTTATTGGATGGACTTTTATTGGATCTTTTATTGGATTAGGGACCTGACAGACAGGGGTTTGTTACAAAAGCCAGACAATATTGTTGGTCATGCTGTGTAATAAAAAAAAAAAGTAAATTCAGCAATACTTTGGTTGCATTATTTTTAATGCTTTGAAGAGCTATTTTCATAACTTTATAAAATTCCACAATATTATTATTATTATTATTTATTAAAAAAAAGGATCGGTACCTGATCGGATCAACAAGACTATAAAAAATCTGATCAGATTGGAAGCCAAAAAATGAGGATCGGGACATCCCTAGTGGAAATGTTGAAAAAAATATTTGGAGGATACAGCAGTGGAATAACAAATAAAAGAAAGATGATTGAGTGCAGGTCCACTGTCATCAAAAAATGGCATACATTTTCATTGTTTGCGAGCGTGTTTTTAATATTCTTATCAATTGATGCCACATTTTGGATTCAAACCAGATTCCTAAAAGTTTTAAAGGTGGATTCAAAGAGGCAGCTGTCCTCCTTTTATCACCTACAGTACACACAGTACATTAAAGAATGAAAAGAAAAGTCAAAACACGGATGAAGTTACATCACAGATTGATTACTGTATTTCCTAATGAATATTTTACAAATATTTAACTGTATGCTGACTTTAACACCATGGAACCAGTGAGGGGTAATGTTATTATTATGAGCACTATTTTGTGTATTAATGAATCACAACAAAACAAATTAGCAAACCTGTCATTTCGCTCGTGCGTAATGGTGTTTACTTTAGGACTGCTACCACGACTATCAATTTACACTCAGCACCTATATGTTGATGAACACATCAGAATCATGTAAAAGAGCGACGCTTTGTACATGTTTCTTTAAAGTGCTCATGACACTACAGTAAAACACGTCTACGTGAGTGAAATTGTTGATTTACATACTGTGGCTTTCATTATGAACATTCTCAAAACTTGCATTTACATTTTTGGTGGAACATTATATTTGTTCCATTTGCTGTTGCAAGGGGGACTTTTTATAGCGACACACGCAGGGTGAAAAGCGCGTCGCCTGCCAACAGTGTTGCCAACTTGGGCCTTTGTCGCTAAATCTGGTGACGTTTCAAATCTTCTTGGCGACATATTTTCTCAAAAGCGACTAGCATCTTTTTCTGGCATCGTTGGAGAGTTTTCTGGTATTTGTGGACTTAACAGTGAAAGCACGTATTGTGCTACAGTTTCTGTTCTCACAGCCCCGCCCCAAAGCAGCCGGCGCACATTGAGGGCTATCCACACGGAAACGTTTTCAGGTCAAAACAGCAAAGTATTTTATCGTTTCAGCATCTAATCGACGCGTAAACGGCATTCTGGGTGCCCTAAAATTATATTTTCTGAAAACGATTTCCTTAATGGGAAAATGGGAAAACGCTGGCTCGTCGTTTCTGTATAGACGAGCAATCCGTTCCTTTTTTAAAACGATGACGTCAGCGACCTGTCGCCGTCACGTGACCAGAAGTGAGCGTTGACGACAAGCCAACATAATGTCTGAATATTCCAAGTGTCATTACTCACCGCAATCAACATTCTCCTGGTATTTTCTTGTCTTATACTCCCAAAATGATGCACGCATCCTTTCTTCTTCTGTAGTTTGGTGTGTTATGCGGTTCCATCCGTGTGTCTCTTTACAGCGCCACACGTAGGTGTGCCTTGTGTATTTCATTGTTTTCATCCGTTCCCTAATCAGACACACATTTTTTTCAACCCCCCAAAAAACAAATCCCAGTGACATTCCCGCGTGGACACGGCCTGAGAGCATAGTGGAGCTTTCCACATTCATGAATCATGCATTTGCGCGAGGCGCAATGCCGTCGGGGTGGATCTCGCCCTGTTTTACAGAGCGGGATCTAAAACGTAAATGTTTGTTAGTCTTCATTAAATTACTACTCATTACACTCAAGCCTTATTCGGAGTCGGCCACTTACCTGTCAGTGTGTCAGAAGGTGTGATGGAAGAACGTTGTGTGATAAATGAAGTAGTCCTAACGGCAAGATAAAAGGTAGAGGCTGGAGGCGAGTCCGGATGTAATTATTACGCTGGCTAGACTTTGAGAGGTGCTGGCTGAGATAAAATATTAAAATTATTTTATTTTGATAAAGTGATGGCCAATTTTAAATGAACAAACCAAAAGTCTAATTTATTTGCAGTTCTAAACGTAATTACGTTTTTTTATTTATTCACTTATTTGTCTCTCCTATGAGTTGTTGCAACATCTGATGCAAAAATATGCAAAATAGCCAATGACATCATGTAGCGACTTCTAGCGACTGCCGGGACAGCCAATAGCTACTTTTCTAACTGAGGAGTTGGCACAGTGCCTGCCATAAAGTGGACGTTTCAGTAGTGTTCCACGCTTTCTGTTTCCATATGAAACTAAATGCTTAAAAACCACCCTTTTCAGTGTATATGAAGTATGTAAATATTATAAGCTGTTACTAAGTGGTTGTGGAGCCGTTTTGGTGATTTTGAGCTAAAAAAAAACGTCAATGTTCTACTTAAGTCTGATGAAAATTCCCCTTTTATGTGACTTACTGCAGAAGTCAGGGAATGCTGCTGTGTGTGCCTGCTAGTAGTGTACCCTCCTTGCCATTGTTCCGTAGAAATAAATGTGCAGATCCTGTCTACTGGTGTGTTCTTCAAGCCTGATGCCATTACAAGTCTGCTGCACAAGTTAATTTTGTTATTTTCGCCGTGAAAAATAATATTAAAAGAAATATTTTACCTTCACACCAGAAGTTCCTACCCGGAAGTTATCGTTCACTGCAATGCTTTCTCAGTTGTTATGGTCCAGTTCTGGATTAATTTCTGTTGTTTGTTATATATTTTTTAGATTGTGCTTGTTTTGTTTGTTTGTTTGTTTTAAAGGCTTTTTCTAGAACACTCGAGGAGACGGAGTAAGCTTGTTTACATTTCGAAGACGCCATTCACTGCTTCAGATGCTTCGGTATTTCGGCAAACTTAGATGGACATATTGTTTTGACTCTGCCACACAGATGGAAATCAAAAACCCACAAGACGGTGGACCGTGGAAAAGCATGTCAAGGCAGTTAGCCAAGCCACATTATTTCTACTAATATTCTCTATAGTAGCCAGCCTACTGCTGGGCTAAAGTAATGTTGATTCGTAAATGGCTTGATATGACACGATAGCTAGGCGGCTAATGTGTTATCTGTTGTAGTGTACAAGGTCCAAAGGCTTGTCTTTGATAGCAGCGTCACTACGAATCTTACAATAATAATAATACAGTATGCTTTTCCTCTTTTCTGACCTATAAATGTTGTTACAATGTTGTATTCTCATGTTAAACGATGCCAACACATCAGATAATGAGGTTTGTGCACGTGGAAATGAGACCTCAAAGCAGTTTTGGATGGCTTGTTTTACAGAGTTCCACTGACAACGCAACCCAGACTTCCTTATATGCTAAACGCTGTAGGCCAGAGTCTGGAAGATCTAGAAAGCTTTCTATTGTGTGTGTAAATTTGTATAATAGGTCCCCTTTAAGTCACTCACGCGTATTTCTGTGCCTTTTTGGCCTGCCGTTCCGCTGTACTGTAGCATTTTTGTATCCTTGTTAAAACATATTGAATTAAAGATTCATTTACAAGCAAGCAAGCTAGCGATGACACAGGAGACACGGCAGGGCGGCACGAGATTGATTGTCTGCATCACCCATTGTTTTCTGCGTCCTGATTGGCTGTAGAACATTGTCAGACTAGAGAGGAGAGAGAGAGAGAGACGCTCAACTTCCCACAATGCAATTCTTCTTCAAGGGTCTGGCTCGGCGCGTAACAGTGTTCTTAGGCTGTAATAAACAAAAGAAGCGCTGAAAAAAAATCTGCGAAACAGCAAATCCGTGAAACGTGAAACGTGAACCGCGATAGCGCGGGGGGAACACTGTATGTCACTTTCTTTGCATGCGTTGGCGATGTTTGTTTGAATCTGACCGTTAAACTGGTACCTTCCTCCACAAGATATTCATGATGGAGCTTCTGTGACCTGAACAAATGTGCCTGAGATCACATAAGAGGGTTAAGACAGCCTGATGGACAGAAGGATGGACTGTTACGATGACTTTATGGTCTGACAAACTGTCTGTCCTCTCCTTCACCTCTTCAGGGTCTTAACCCTGTCTGTGTGTGGCAGACTATAAAAATCTCTTAACACCTGAATACTTTTCTCTCATGTTTATTTATTAAGTATTAAGTGCTTTTTATGTAACACATTTAACAATGGTAAGCAACAACATACTGTACATGTTATGAACGTTAAAAGCATCATTTCAAAATCGCCTTTATAGTCAATAAAGGTTTTATGAAGGCATGCAAGAGATTATTTCTGATCCGGTTCGTTATTTTCTATGGGGAAAGTTCGAAAATACAACTGTCATAACACTTTTAACGTCTCAAAACGTTTAACTGTTTTAAAGTAACGTTTTACATTATGTTACTGGTACCCTGACTGGGATTGAAACTGCGATCCGCTGTTCAGCATTGGCACGGCATCATTTTTTATTATATCATTAAATATTCATTCATTAAAGTTAAGATAAAGTCTTTTTATAGTGGTTGAGGTCTGCTTATACAAGTGGTTCTCAGGTTTACAACATTTCCTGGTTAGGAACGTGCTCCCATAAAATGATAAACTTAAAGTAAAGATAAAGTTCGGTCCATAAACATGAGTCTTGCTCAAGAAGTAGTTAGTTACAGGGTATAGGGTGTGCATGTGCAGCCTGACTGAGGAAGGACAACATTGATTTATTAGTTAACTAATCACACTTCATTATGTCTCCCAGGTGGGAGTGCACCAAACAATTAAAGCCATCACCATGGAAGTGAAAATGAGCAGAATTAAAAGCTCAGTGAGAGGAGAAACGCCCACCAATGATGGCTCTTATGGTCTCAATGGTTGTCACCATCATTAAGGATGAAGATTATTGAATGCTAATGAACGCTAAAGGAGTCATGGATTCTATGTGCTGTTACAAGGAGATCTGAGTTAGTCATCTTGAAGTTATCTTTCCAGACCAGCCTGAGGCAATATTTTAAGAAGGTAGAACGACAACCACAGGGATAAAATTAAGGAGGTGTTCTCTTTTTATTACCGTACTGTATATGCTTTCATGTGTCTTGTGTACAGTGTGAGTGACAGTGTGAGTAATTCTTCTCAATGAGGGGGAAAAAAATTCCCAAAAAAACACCAGTCCCTGAACTGATTGTATTCAACCAAAGTTTTTTTTCCCGCAGCACAGTCGCATCTCTCATTTGTTTATATAGGTATTTTATTTTTTGTTGACATTTTTCCTTCCATCACCATGGGTTATTATAATTTCTAATGTATTTAGTGACTTCCTAACTCGCATTTGAAAAGTGCAATACCAAGAAAGATGATTATTCTCTGAGGTATTTTGTCATTGTGCTGTCTAAATGTCACATCCATACTGCCGGCACTGTTCTAAAGTCTCCCCTTCCACAATGAAATTGTATCTCATCTCTACATATGGAACATTGTTATTAGATTATAGTCTCCATGATTTCCTGATTGTCTGCTGCAAAACAAGATATTAAAACATCAAGCAGACTGCTCATTGTCATTTCGAGAACCATATGTCTTAAGAGGAAACTGCTAAGCAGTGATTCAACATACAGAGTTGTCCAAATATTAAATATTCTTGGTAATATGTATGTTATTTAATTAGTGGAAACCGGATTTTCTTTGTTTCTATGCACCCGTGATTGACTGGCGACCAATCCAGGATTGGTCTCAGCTTTTTGTGCAATAAACAACTAAACCCTCATGCAAATGGAATCACTGTACTGTAAATCGGCGATCATCTTTACATTACATGAGTGTAAAGCAGTGGGATCATATAAATGTAGTATTATTGGTAATTATTTATGAGCTCAAATGTAATTTGCAGATGTGTAGTGTCTTTTAACTTTGTCAGCAGTTCAATGACTGAGGTTCAGGCCAGGTCAGGACTGGCCATTGCACAAATGTGATTTATGGTTGGCGGAGGTAGTTTTAGGGATGCATGGCCATGTGACCGTCGTAGATCATGCAGACGTGCAGGAAGGAACAATGCAAGCACTTCTCAGCAGATAAGTAGAACGGGTTAATGGATCTCCATGAAACAAACAATGTCAGGCTCACAAAAAAAATCAAGTATTACTGCAATTGGTGAATAATGTTCATGTGCCTCACTATCGTTTAATATGCTTTTTACTGTATTGTAAAGTTACACGTTAGTAGACGTTACAAACAGAATGAAATAGTCAATGTGTTGGCCCATCAACACCATACTTGATCAGTATACTGTCTGGCATGTACCTGAGGTAACAATACACCTGTCTCTGTATGGTTGATGCAGTGGTCTCGATTTGATATTGAATGATACTGTAAGTCACAAAGGTCACATGACATCAGTCAGATGACATCAAAGTCTCAAGCAGCATGCAAATTGGCATTTTTCATCTTGATTATTCAAATGTATTTCCGAGTTTTATTTGACTTCATTTACATATATTTAAGTAAAAAGCCAAAAACATACCATTTCCACACGGAATGAACTTTCTTTCACTCCATTATGTTGGACATGCCATGGCTGACTCCATGCACTGTTAAGGTAATGTAATCTGAGGTAATGTCTCATCAATGCAACATTACTGACCCCTAGTGGCACAGTGAATACTACATATGACTTGCCTTTGAATATTTTTTTACTAATAATGGGCCAAACTGTGATCATTTATTCATTCATTATTTTTTTTTTAAAACGAGCGCGAGGGAGCGATGTTCGATGTAGCAAGGGACGACTGCATTGTCATTTCGATAATTATGTTTATTTTATCATTGTAATGTTTAACAGCAAACTAGATGTGTACATGAACTGTGGAAACAATGAACACTACATAGTTTCATTGAAATACTGTTGAATTTGTGACCAGAACTATTGATGAATTATGTGTAATTATCATTATTACCATGCTGAATTTTAGTTTATTCATAATAATTTTTTACAAGGTTTTTGTTTTATATTGTTCGAACTTTTAAGTATGAACAGCAGAAAAGGAGGCAGGTATAGCTGCACCAGATGCATTTCATTTAAAACTGTACTTTTGAGTTGAAACAGTCATTTCAATAACTTATTGTCTTTGTATCGAAACAATATCGAATCGTGACACTAAATCGAATCGCAATGAATCGAGCTGAACCATGGCTTTTCTGTCTTGTTGCACCTTTACTAGAGAGACATATAAGAATTGTGTGGAACAGTATGATTGAAATTTGCTTGTACCTGTAACGTTCTGCACCTTGTGTTCTTATTTTGTGGTTGTGCCTGTTACTTCCTGCTCTCTCTCTGCCCTTAGACTTACAGAAGTCTAGTGCTGGGCGGAGCCACAAGCAGCAGCTGGCACTAGTCAGCCTTTATGCTGTTTCTATTTAGTGGCATGGCTGCAGCAGTTCAGGCGTTGGAGTATTCCTCCCGCTACCGTTGCTCCTGCGATGCCTTTTGCATTTTTGTGTGTGTTTTGTATTGCTCTTATACATGCTGCTTCAGACCATTCTACTGCTGCTAGCGGTAAGGTTTGTGCTACTTTTCAATAGTCTTTTGTCTATTCAATAGTATTTATTCCTGCTTGTGGTCCGCCCAGCAGCGCTTTTTGTTGAACTTTATTTTTTGAGTTTTTCCACAGTGCCCTTTTTGTTACTAGTACTTTTACACCGTTGATTTTGGTTGCGTTTTGTTTATTAAAGCTTTTGCATATTTTGCCAAGCGTGTCTTCTGCCTCCGAGGTTCACACGAATAGACCGTAACATTTATTTTCACCACATGCTTTTTGTAGTCATCAACAAACTATATAATAATTCTGGCTAGATATTGGACCACTCTTCTCTTCTTGTTTGTTTCAATTGGTCAGTTTTCTGGCACAAACGGGCTTTTACGGGTAGTCCATATACTGGAGTTCACAAATAGGGCTTAAAGTTTAATATTAGCCTTGTTTTTCTACCCATTCCAAAACCAGTTTTGATGTGTGTTTGGGTTCAATGTCTTGTTTAAACACACGCCAAGATTCAGCCATTTAGCTGTTGATTTGAGGCAAATTTTGAGGTAGTCCTCCTACTTACACTTTGTACAGTGCACCAATACACTGGCACGAAAATGGCACTAGAACATGACGCTATTACCACCATACTTGACAGTTATTACAGTGTTAAGTTTCGAACCCTTACCTTGACTCCACCAAACATACTTTTTGTCATTGTGGCCAAATAGCTCAATCTTTGTCTCGTCTGACCGTGAAACATTTGTCTAGAAGTCGTTTGGCTTATCCATATGGGCAGCAGCACCTTTCAGTCGAGCTTGAGTGTTCATTTCAGAGCAGGGGCTTCTTTCTTAGTCAAGTCAATGACGATGTAAAACTGGCTTCACTGTGGACAGTGACACCTGTGTTCCAGCAGTTTCCACTTCATGGCAAGCTTGTGTAAATGTACCATCCTCCTTGCTTGGACTTTCCCTTTTTTTTAGTATTGGTCAATCCAATAGGTACCAGTGATGGGCAGTGAGGTGCATGGCTGGTGAGGCATGTTTAAAAAAGTAACTTCTTGTACTTGTTAATACAGGTTGCTCATTGAGAGGATACCAAGAAAAACAACAATAGAATATAAAAGAATGGAATAATGAAAACCATGTGTGGTCTTACATTCATATGTATATGAAGTCCAAGCGCCTATCCTCCGGGGAAAAACACCAAAAAGTTCTCCAATCTTTCATTTAGTTTTATTAGTTTATCACAGTAATGTATGTTTCTGCAAATGTTATATCGGCAACGTGCTGACAAACAAATGGGCATTCAGTGTACTCAGTGCATAGTAGAGACTAGAGCTGCAACAATTAATCAAAGAATTGATCGATAAATTAATCGACAGATCTTGGTATTTGATCTTTTTTTGATGAAAAAATGTTTCTTTCTGATTTCTGCCTCTCAACTGCGAATCTGTCATCCATGAAAGCAAACCTATTATCTTTGTGTTTTAGGCAAAACAAGATATTCACACACATCAGCATTGACGTCAGCAAAACAGCGACTGATAATTTTGCCCATTTTTTGGTTTGTTGCAGGCCAGACCACGAACTGTTTGTGTTAGGTTCATATTGTCTAGGGCCTAACCAATTACTCGATTTAATCATAACGACAAACTTCAGAATCGGCTAAGAAAATAATCGTTAGTAGCTGCCCTAGTAGAGACGTATGGCAGTGTCACCTGAGGTTTCTGCCCTGTATTTCATCAGGAAATGCAAATTCAGTGATTTTTACTGAAGAAAATGTGAAAAATGATTGCAATCATACAGAAAATACATTATAAAACACTAACAGACAACTATTAATATTTATTTTATGTTTTTTTTTTATGTTAAGCAGGTTGTGCTGTTAGATGGCTGCTTGTTGAGAAGAGCAATACGTGCTTTACTGTTAGAGTCTGCAAAAATGTCCAATAAGACCAGAATAGGTCGCTAGATTTGTTGTTGTTTTTTTTTAAAAAACAGAATGTAAAGGGATCTGCATAGGCCTATCCGTTGAATATAGTGACAAAGTTGCTAAGTTGGCAACTGTTACGTCTCCTCCTGTTACGTCTTATTTTCTGGCAGGTAGCAGGTGCGTATGAGGTGTTAAGTTACGATGCCATCTACTGAATTATAATGACGCGCTCAATTTACATATAGTCCCATTATAATGTGTTTATTTGCAAGGGCAAACAAGTAGCGCCAAATTTACAAATGAATGTGTGGGAAAGACTGCACAACTCCCGAAACAGAGTTGAGTACAGTGGCACAGGAAATGAGTGGATTCTTTCCTAACTGACACAATGGCTTCTGGACCTTTCTCTAAGTAAATACTGAAGAGAGCAAATAAATCAGTCTCTAGCCCAGCTGCCCCAAATATGACTGCAATGATGTGCTCTTCTTTAGTACAGCTTATTTCAAGGCATAAGCCATAAAGAGAGGCAGCATCTGCTCATATTGAAATGATTTACTTTGGCGTGACTGAGAATTATACATCACTCGTGCAGGAAAACTATCAAGCTATAACGGGAAGCTGATTTTTTTGTTGTTGTTTTTAAACATGTTTGTTATAAGTTGCCCGCTGACTTATCAGAAGCGTCCCCACTGCTTTTGTGTGATTATTGTTTTGTGGGGACAACGTCATAGTTTTCTAGTAAAAAGAAAAGAAAAAAATAGAATGTTTGTTGGTTCTTTTAGAAGATGTTTTAAAGATTTTCTCCCCGAGGCCATCTGCAAACTTCAAAAAGAAGCTCTTGAGTCAGTGGAGGGATTTACCAGAGAATCCATTGTGCTACAAAACATAGGTTTGGTGTTCATCTGTTTGACAAAATATGCTAGCAGTGAGGTTCAAACTGCCTTGAAAGTTTTTGTTATTTTGTTGTTGTTTGCAGCACACGCTGAAAACTGGGTATACTTGGGGCAATGTAGCTTCTTAGGAAGCAGCATTGTGTGTTTGATGAGGGAGAAGAGGGAATGTAACTCCCCCGTGCACATACACACACACGCGCGCACACACACATACACTTGCACATGCAAAAGCATAGATGTTTTTCGGGCTGTCATAATTAACATTTTTAAATCAGGTTAATCAAAGTTTTTCAGTTACTTAATCACCATTTGAAAGTGTTTCAAATGTGCCCATTTTATTAACAGAAAAAAAATGACAAGACAGGATTACAGGTATATACACACTCCTGTTCAAAAATTGCAACATTTTACATTTGACACTGTTGTATTTTAAGGAGGTTCTAAGTGGAGCATCAACACGCAAAAAGAAGAAATGGAAGTGAGACGACAATCTTGAGTCAGCAGTTCATTGCAAACCACCATTAAACTGAAATAGGCTGTTTATCAGCTGATCAAAAGTCAAAAGGCCATAGCTCAAAAAACCTGAAACCCGCCTAAAATACAATAACATTTTCAAAAAAGGACTCAGTAATGAGTAGCAGCAGCATTCTTGTTTAATCACCTGAAACATTTGTTTTGGCATGCTTGATGCCAGTGTTTCCAGGAGGCTAGTGGGAATGTTGCTCCAGGTGGTGAAGATGGCTTCACGGAGGGCATCCACTGTCTGGAACTAATGTCCAGTTGTGTAAACCTCCCTTGCCATCCATCCCCAAATGTTGTCAATTGGCTTTAGATCAGGGGAACACGCATGATGGTCCAAAACAGTGACGTTATTCCCCTGGAAGAAGGATTTTGTTAGGCGGACATTGTGAATGTGAACTGAAGCGTTGCTCTGTTGGAAAACCCAGTTACTACAACATAGACGAGGGCCTTCAGTCATGAGCAATGGCCACTGCATCGTCTCTACATAGCCAGCCGCCGTTTGACACCTCTGCAAAACCTGAAACTCTATTGTTCCATTGAAGGAAAGAGCACTCTCAGGGCAGGTGACATTTTTCCAGTCTACTATTTGACTTTTTTGTTCCATAACTCTCAGGATCTTTTAAAATGATCTTTTAGTTTACAGTAAAATGACTTTCTTACTGCGTCCAGCCTCAGCAGCAATGGTGTGCTGCGAGAGGCCTTGCTTATGCAGCTCAACAATCCGACCTTATTCAAAGAGGGAAAGCTTTTTTGCCTTTGCCATCAAGAGATCATGATTGTGTGAATACCTGACAGAAAATGACATTGAATCCACATTTTTGTCAAAATTTTGGCTTTTAAAATCGGTGGTCTTAAACTTTTGATCAGTTGATGAACAGTCTCTCACTTTAATGCGTGTTTGCAATAAATTGCTTCCTCAAAATAAATTTTTGTCTCACTCCCATTTCTTCTTTTTGCATTTTGAAGCTATACTTACAACCCTCTTAAGATCTAACAGCGCAAAATGTAAATCTTGCAATTTTCTTATCAGGAGTGTATTTGTATGTATTGAAGATTTAATCACGCTAAAAAATAGCACGCGTCTGAGAATCTATTTGCATATAGTCTCTTCAATAGTAGCAGAACATTTGAATCACACATTAACCTTGTTATTATGAGCAATGCAGGGTTGCGTTCAAAGACCTCACGTATTGACGTTTTGAGTGTATTTTCTGGGATTTCCAAGCACACTTAACTACTGATAACAAGATCCACATCTTATTGTTCTTTCTTTGCTTTCTGTTTATTTAGACCACATATGCATGAAAGATTAGGGCTGGGAATCTCAAGGTACATTACAATACGATACGATCTGCGATCCATGGCTCACGTTAACGATAATATCTCAGTATGGTGTGGAGAGCCGCATTATGTCATAATAGTGCAATATGTAACAGTGTAATAAATGTTCATGTTATTTAATAATCCTGCATATTTTTATAAAATTCTATTACAAAATGCAGCAATTATTACAAAATGCAGCGTTATTACATAATGATGTGACAATTACAATATTACATATTGCACCGTTATTACATAATGCAGCTCTACATGGTGATACGGTAAAACAAAACCAAAAAAATGTATTATAATAGTTTATATTTTGCAGCCTTCATTGGGAGGGGCTACAACTCACCCGTGCCTCTAATCAGGACAAGCGGTGTAGAAAATGGGTGAATATTTTGCAGCATATTTTAAGCATATTTAAAGAATGCAACCAACAATTGTGCAAAAACAATGACACTGTTTTATTGCAACATAACTGTAACGCAGGATTTTATTATAGGTGTCTGACAAACACAGAAAACACAACATCTCATGTCTCTCAAGTAAATCAAGTCTATTAAGTAGAAGCATAACAAAAAAAAATAGTTGGTGTAGAATAGCAGTAGTGACGTAATCACCGGAAAGAGACAGACAATGACCGGGATAAGGTTGAGCAGCACAACAATGTTGACAAACAACGTAAACTAAACACACGGCTCTTGATTGAATAACACAACATTTAGCATTTGAATAGAAAAATCAATATTACTCTTAGTAGACAGTTTTCTCCGTGAGCATGGTGACGAACGAGGTGGCTATGCAGGTCTGTGGTGCCGCCCGTGTGTCGTATTTTTGTGAGACACTATCTTACATCCTGCAAAGTCAGTGTTGTCTCATCCACGCTATGAAAGCCAAAGTGAGTTCACACTTTTGATTTCAACTATGCTGCCGCATCTTTCCCTTTAACTTCACCGTAGGGCGGCATTTGTTTGTTTTTTTTCTGCTTCTTTTCTTCTTCTTTTGTGACTTACGCCCAATTTTCTGCTGCTCCTCCTGCATGACATGTGAAATGGTGACTCACTGAGGTAGAACGGTGGAAGACATTTATAGCGGCTGTATTTTAATACAAATTTTTAAAAAGACACACACCGAGAGCATATCGATAAACCAAAAAGTGTCAAATATTGCGACAGTTTTATATATTGATATTTTGTCACACCCCTAATAAAGATGTTTGATGTTCGGAGTTCGGCGTGACGACAAATGCACTTTGAGAATGAGGAAATGTTGATCCCTGGACGAAGGGATTCTAGACGTGTTTGTGAGTTGGAGGTTTACATACGGTGTTGGAATTGCACTGCTGTTGATGTGTTCAGGTCAGAATGAAGTTATATTTGTGTGGCTGTGTGGAGACGCCATACACTGTGCCCCCGTCTGCCATCATAACAGAGGTGTGGCTTACCATGATGTGCATGCGTTAATTAGGCTAAAAATGTAAACATACCGTCGTTAACATGTTATTTTTACAGACCTAATATGTTTTGGTTAAGTAGCTGTGTGCACATGCACATGCACTATGTTTGTTGATGCAGGTTGTGCATGCGTAGCACAAACAGCGGTGATGTTTCCTCTGTGCTCAACTGCTACATTTGGACCCCGACATTTTCACCCTGTAACTGTTTTTTGTCACACACACAAACAGACACCATGCAAACACACATATTTTTATGCAGCGGAGTAGAAACATTGAATGTGTGTGTTGTACGTGTCAGCCAAACAAAATGTGACTGTATCTCCTCTCTGTGTCCAGCCTCTGCTCCTAAGCTGCGACTGATGCGAGGTCAGTCTCTGGTGGAAGGAGACAAACTGTACTTGAAGTGTGAGGCGTCAGGGAATCCAAGCCCCTCCTTCCGCTGGTACAAGGATGGACACGAGCTTCAGGGGGGAAAAGACCTCAGAATAAAAACCAACAAGTAAGTCTGCCAAAGCTGCTGCTCGTGAGGTATTGATATTTTTCATGGTTACACACCACTTGTCTCATGAATCACAATCTTAAAACAAGAAAAGTCAGTAGAGCGTACACCTCAGCCAAGGCCAAACAATGATGCCAGATAGTGGTAGATTACTCCTGGCTTACGATATAACACACTGAACAAGCCGCTCCACCTCTGATTAATTTATATTTCTAACTATTTTTTCCCATAGGAAAATACATCATGCACACTGGGGGCAAATGTTGGCATTATAAAACTTTTTGTTGTAATATTAAGTATCCAAGCAACATTCTCATCTGTTATAAGTATAAAAATAAGTTTGAACACTGTCTTAAAAAGGTACAGTCTGTCTTGGTTAGGTACTGCATGGGGGGGGCACAAACTTTTGAATGTGTTTACTCCGTTTTCTTCCGTCTCCGACAGCCATTAGCTTTGACGAGACCGCAGTGAGTGATAGCTGTGAATGCTGAAGTTGACAACGTTTAACTTTGAATTGTGACAAATATAGACTTAATTTTTTTATGTTCTTTTAAACCAGGGGTCGCCAACCCGTCGATCGTGAGCTACTAGTCGATCTTTGGGACTTTGCCGGTCGATCGAGAGAACATTTTGAAAAAAAATGGATTATCATATCAGTGCTCTCACCCCCCGGAGAGCGACCAACAGGCACGCATTTTCTCCAGTGAACACGCCCGTACGCCTCGTCGCTATCCAGGCAGCAACCCGCAAGTCCCAGCAAGGAGCCCAGTACCCAAAACCCAGCCGGAGGTACACTAGTACACCGGCTCACCAAACTTGTATAATGGAAATAATTGGAAATGGGAAATAATTTAGCGAAAAAACATTATCAGTGAAGCACAAAGTCATGCTGTACATTTGACCTTTATTATCACATTTTTATGAATTACCGACTTAGGGTTCAACGAGATGTGTTTTCTGAATTGCAAATGTGTGGGTGTCCAATTTGTTTAATTATCCTTGCATTTTATAAGTTATATTTCCCGTCTGTCACTTAAAGGAAGTGAAAAATTTGTAGTTCTCCCCGACCCTGACTACACTGGTGACAGTGTTTTGAAGAGTCCTCACTCTGACCACAGTTTTTCAAAAGCTCAGTATCGGTATCGGGTTTTTCCCTACATTGAAAGCCGATATAGAGTTTTTACCGTCAACGTCGCAGAATTGTAACATCAATGTCAACAACATTGAATCATGTAGTACTGTGCTGCTCAGAAGCCTGGGAGGAAGAAGTAACTATTTATTTAGCAAGCAGAGTAATGACGGTGTTTTAAAGAAAGAGCTAAAAAAAAAAAAAATAAAACAGTGCCAGTGTCACACAGCAACGTAATAGGTAGATAACAACAGACAACACACTACCACCGAATAATGCTGAATAATCAACAGCTATGTGAGCCCTAAACGTGTAACTTAGCAGCCATTTACAACAACAGTACAGCAAAGCACGCTGGGAAACAGGAAGTGCTGTTGTCAAAACCATACACGTCAACGTCGCCGCCATATTGGATGTGGCAAGGCTGCGCTGTAAGTGAGTACAAATGAATGTACTTACTTTCATAAAGCGCCTTTCTACAAAGAAATTTAGAGTTGGGCAATATCGGCATATCGGTTATCAGTAAAAAAGCCTATATCGGACATCCCTCATAAATTATATATATAATCGTGCTTTTGGAGAAACAGCCAAAACGCATGATCATAAAGTTATAATGGTGATACAATCAAACTGACTAACTTGTCCTGACTAGCTAGTAACCTTTGTATACAGTATGACTTTCACATTGCATTTTGGGCTAACCAGAGATGTATCTGCCTTTCTCGTTTTTCTTCTGAAGAAAAAACTCCAAGGTGCTGATCAGTCGAGTACGTGTGGAAGACTCTGGAAACTACACCTGTGTGGCTGAAAACTCAGTTGGACAAGAAAACGTCACAAGTATTATCAGCGTGCAGATCTGTGAGCACTCCTCTCTCTATGTACTTGCGTCTTGACTATATATATATATATATATATATATATATATATATCTCATAACAACTACAGTATGTAAATAAGATCATTTAGCCAGCAAGGACATTGTGGAACATGTCTATGTAATTTCTTGCAAATCCAAATATCGACAAAACTATGGATTCCTCCTGTTAACTAATTAATGAATCCATCTGTGTGAAAGAACTGGAGTGGCCCTGCCCTCGACCCCATCAAACATCAGTGACTTCTGACCTCCTAAATGTTCTTTGTGATGAGTAGACACAAATTCTGACAATCTACAGAAGTGTGGACGCTGTTATAGCTGCAAAGGGAAGACTAATAGTTTCTACTTTTGTCCATATGACGCAAACGTGGTAAATGTAATTGTGTGAATGCTTACAAAATTGCGCACCATTCCACTGCTGCTTCTTATTCTGCCTCATTTTTTGTCCACAAACCCAACCTTCATTTCTCAGCCAGTTAAAATAAATTCAACGCCAAAATGTTCAGCTCATTCAGGTCAAAGTGGCTATCTAGTCAGACTTTTAAATATTCCCACATTTTGAGTAATTTCTTATTTTCTGTGAAAATGTTCCCATTGAAAATGAATGTTCCCACGATGATCCCCATTCTGCTCAGTCTGCAGAGGTGATATGACTCAGGTGGTAGACTGCTTGGTTCCCAACACAGAGGTTTCCTGTTCAATTCCTATGTGGACGTTCATCATATCGTATAAAATTATATTAAGTCAGACAGAAGTCACTGTCCTCTAATTTCCATCACCTGTAGACTAATTAGGGGCGATTTTCAAGCTAAGGAGAGAGTAAATTCTGATTGATTGAGCTGGGGAACCACGCCCCATTGGTTTATACATTTCAACATTCAATCTACATTCTCTCTTTCCAACATTTCAATTTCTGCTGTTTTTAGTCTGCTAAAAACAAATTGACAAATTAAAAAAGGTACCCAATACCGGTGAAAAGGCAGCTAACAATTAACAGTATAACATACTGTATAATATAACAACTTCTCTACTTGGTAGAGCGATCATCTCCCCCCTGAAGGTTGTGAGTTCAAGCCCTGTCTAATTGTTCATCAAGTTTCATAATAAAATTATATTACATTTAATATTCTGCTTAATTAAAGGCCTCATATACATTCTGCATTTCAACATTTATACATTTTAACAGCACATACATTTCAGCATATTTCCACAGCATTTCAGTCCAGCTTCAGCACTTAAGCTTCCAAACTACTCCTCCATTCATGCTACATTCCAACTTTCATACTTTTTCAAAGCATTTCAGTTTTGCTTCAGCTCTTCAGCATTCACACACCATGTCTACTGGCATCGCTTCATCTAGTCCCTTTTATGAATGAATTTCCTACACCAACTGTGTCGAAATAATGGAAACAAATCTGAGCTTGTAACTCGGATGATGGCAACAATATACAATGCTTAACTATTCACATCAAAATGCTCTGGAGAATATGTGGCAGCTTATTAACCGAAGACAACATTTAATTGATTACACTATATATTTAATGTATTTCTCTCTCAGTCACCACCACCACATTGTCTCTGGGTGTCAGTCATGTGAGGCACTGCAATGACACGGAAAAGTCCTACTGCATCAACGGTGGAGACTGTTACTTCATACATGGTATAAACCAGCTTTCTTGCAAGTAAGTTGAATTTGTCTTCCATTCCCTCCATCATCGCTCCTATCTCACCCCTCCCTCTCTTATCTCTTTGTCTGTGGCCTCAGACTTGCTTTGTGTCGGTCTTCTTTTTGTCATAAGTCCACTGGTTGAATCCTCCTCACGCACCTCTGCAGCAGGCCCATTTTACTGATTATAGTAAAGACCAAGTGCAAGAAGTACAAGCCATTTTAATGTACTCGTGTGATACATGCATATACGGTGAGCATTTTAATATCAGTGGTTGAAAGGAGGATGGATGCATTCTCTGGAGCCTTTTGTCCCTTGAATGGAATAATGCCATAGATCCACACACACATAAGCAGAGTGGATAGAAGCCAACAGAGCTAACAAAGCACAACACGATTTTAGAGGAAAGGTTGTTAAGGTAGGGCACAGTTTGGAGTGGCCTTTTATTGTGGCCAGCCTAAGGCACACATGCAATAATTGTGCTGGCTAATAAGCATCATGATGCGCCACACCTGTGAGGGAGATGGATTATATTGGCAAAGGAGAAGTGCTCAGGAACACAGATTGAGACAGATTTGTCAACAATATGCCTGCGATTGGCTGGCGACCAGCCCAGGGTGTACACCGCTTCTCACCCGTAGGCAGCTAGGATAGGCTCCAGCATACCCCCGTGACCCTGATGAGGATAAGCGACATAGAAAATAGATGGATGGATGGATGTCAGCAATATTTGAAATTGGTTTGACATCTGTGAGTTCAGCTCATGAACAACAACAGCGCACAGTACAACAACAGTAAGGTAGGCATAGTGTTTAAAGTAAGTAGCCTGGTCTAATGATGGTTATTTTACTTTTGTTGCGTATTGCATAAAAAAAAAACAACTGGCAAACAGGAAAACAGGAAGTACACGCTCCAAATAAACATAAAAAGTCCTGTTAGAGCTCCACCAATGTACTCTCACATCCAAAATCTCCTTGATTTGTGTAAATTTCACGTTCTCTTGAAAAAGTACGTCAAATATGTTTTTGTTCAAATTAAGGTGACTTTATGGTTCCTTTTTTTAAATATCATAACCAGTAGCAGGTTTGCAGCCAGGAATTCTGTGTCCCATGGAAAAAAAATCATGTTGCGCCCCCCCCCCCCCCTATTAATTCATTACTCATTTTATTAGTAATTCCCTATTTTTTGGCCCACAGGCAGTCAAGGGAACTTGGAATTGTCCTGATTTTCCCCTTTATACGGCACCCATCATAAATAAACTGAAAAATATCCAATTAATCCATGTGTCTGTATCAGTATCGTCCAATTGCAGTCCTGGATGATCGCTATCAGAATCGGCATCATAAAACCCCGATCGGAGCATCTCTAATAAAAAATGTGTATTTGTAACACACGGCTCGCTCCTACCCCTCCGAACCATCCTGCTAGCATGACGGTATCTTCCGATTTCAGATCAACATTTGCAATTAAAGTGAGTATTGGAAGAATTAGATTAGATTCTCCAGAACCCTTTACCTCCTCTCTTCAAAATGCCTCGCACGCTTATTAAAAACATTTCAAGTATAAAATGTATCTAGGTACTCACCATAATGAATGATAATGTAAAATGAACCATGACGGAATCAAAGTCACAGTGTAGTCACAGCACACAACTATGTTGTGTAGAAGGACCACAGAACTTGTATGCTGTACATTTGACCTGTATTAACACATATTTATAAATTCTTCCTGATTTATGGTGAATAAGATGTGTTATCTGCAGAAAAACAACCTATTATCGGAAAAAAATATATATATTTTTGACTAAACATCCATGAATTTGCACGGCCATGAATGCTGCATCACGAATGTACGGGGGATCCACTGTACCTGTGTTGTAATATAATTATATTGAAAACGCTTTGAATCTACTTACTGTATCTACTTTGCCCTATTTATTGCATTTGGACCAGGGTGTAATTTAAAATGTTCATAATCAACTTTTAAATTATAAAAAACACCATCCTGCCAGTGTCCGTTTATCTTCAACACGTTTTTGGTGCCTTTGACTCAGATCAGTACAGTACAGATGTTAAATGTCTCCTTTTCAAAAGTGACCTGTGGCATGCTTTGTTGCTGTCCCACAAAGAGATAGAGAGCGAGAGGTTAGCCTACTATTCAAATACAGAATATGACCACTTTGTAGCATTGTATGTAAATTGTGAATGAAAACCATAAAGGCAATATTATATGCAACGAGGAAATAGTGTGCACAGAAAATGAACAAAACAAACCGTTTCTTATCCATTCCAAGTACAAAGTGGATTGCTTGACACATGTAATACGAAGTACACCTACTCAACCCAATCAGCTACAAAATCTGAATACAAAAATATTACTGTGGAGTGTAGATTGCCAGTGGCAGAGAGGCATTTATTTCTATATGTTTATTATTGTAGTTGTAGTTACAATGGTGTGCACCTGTGTAGCACCACCTTGATAGATATGTCTGGTTGTTTTATTGACGTTTTTTGAGCATAATCCCTATTAAATGCCTCACACACATTTTGAAGTATAAAATGTATAAATACTCGCCACGAATAAATGATAATGAAAGCTGGAATAGCCCGATAATTTGTTTCTCCAAAACCACGTCTGCATAATCCACTCTGCTTGCCTGTAATCCCGGTAACGATTTACAATCATCATATGTTCACTTGTGTTCACCTTGCTGCAAGTGTTGAGGCCGGATTGTAACAGAGTTGACTGTAGAAGCTAAGGCTTTACAAGCCACACAAGGCACCACCATCTTGCACTGATGTCACGTCACGTTGCACGTGTATGCTGTACTGTATGCTCTAATATTATGCTTGTTAACGCTTTGTAAATTATTACCAATTTAGGATGGATGAGATGTGTTTTCGACAATTTTTCAGAGAGCAAAAGAACAGGTTTCCCTCAAATAAAAAATAAAATTGACCAAAAATCTGTGATTTGATGGGGAATCAGATCAATACTAAACGCTATAAACTTTGATGTCAAGTAGGAGGCCACAAAATATGGTCCGGCCTTCAGGCTGCGAGTTTGAGACCCCTGCTCTACGTTAAAGATGACGTTAATGATGATAATAGACGTATGTTTAAAAAATGATAACCACCAGGACTTCATACATTACCAATTATTGGTAGAAGTAGTGATACTTACATTTCCTTTGACAGATCCATAAAATCAACACTGATCTGATTTACATATACCAAGAGTTCAGGGGAGTAAAGCGTGACAGTAATGTCATTTCCTAATCGTATAAATGTGATAACCTTTTCTGTGATTTATTTAACAAAGAAATCGCAAGCATTAGCTGGAACATAGCAGTGTGTACTTGACCACTACACTTGTTCCAATGCCTGCAAGAGTAATGTAGAGAGTAAATACCAAATGAAAAGTGAACAGAGGCAGGTAAAAGTGGTATAAAAGAAGCAGGGAGAAAAAGAAGAAATGTCCTATAGTGAAAGCTATGCCGGGAAAGGGCTGCGAGTGTCTCCATCCTCCCTCTGCTCTATTTATAACTATTTAAGAGTTGCTGAGTGGGCTCTTTCAAGGTTTTTTTTTCTGTAATTAATTCAAAATGCCAGTTATCTTTGAGAAAGAGGAGGGAAGGATACCCAGCCAGTGTTGTGTACAGCATGCATGCGGTTCCCCTTGCATTTTCAACTGAACATTGCGCATGTTGACCCGATTCTAGACCACTTTGAGAAATACAATGTTGTTCATTTTAAGCGGCTGTTAGCCTCACAGCTTCCACACCTGTTATATTGCCATGCATTGCGCACTCACCTGTCACGGTCAGGAAGCTATTTAACTAACAATATGTTTATTATTGTAGTCTGCAGTGTACAAACAGGGCAACATTATATACTGTACATCTATGTCAGGGGTGTCAAACTCAATCACACAGCGGGCCAAAACACAAAGCAGACTTTGGGTCGTGGGCCGAACAGGACAACACCTCGTCCACTTTGTATCTTTCTTATTATTTATTGTGAAATTTTCAACAATTGTATATTTCTGCATATTGAAAGTCTTAAAACCTTGTCCTTGTCCCAAGATAAATAATGATAATAAATAATGAATGGAGCACACTCGTATACGTCATCAGTGCTCACACACAGATGCTTGTTTTGTGTTGCGAACATGACAGGCTACTTTTTATCCCGGTTACCCATGCGCGCAGTGCTGGGACATACCAATCGATGTTCCTCTTAATTTTTCAAGTGTCTGAGCATACATGGAAACGACCTGCACATTCCTTGGACCGCCGTGAGCACCATTTGACGTGCACACTGTTGTGTCACACGGATGTGTTCGTTTTTCCCAGAACATTAACAAAATGCTGGTATCTACACCAGGATCAGTCACCTTCTTTAAGGAGACTTTGGATGCAAGAGCATCCAGCAGGACACCAGGCAGTCGGCAAACCCTCCACCGCTGACGACGCCCGGCCATCCAGTCCAACGAATCCAGCCACTGTTCAGGCTATCACAGGCGTGTGTCCCGCATTTTGGCTAATTATCCGCCGCCCGACCGACGATCACATTGCGAGCCGCGAGAACTCACCACACCCTGCCAAATGCCCGCAACCCAAATGCCGCACCGAACTAAAGCTTTTTAAGGAATGTTTTGCAGGGTGCAAAAAATATTGCGCACAGGCACAGCTTATCGGGAACATTGATACCAATATAATGCACTGCTGTGGTTGCGTTTTCAAGCTGGACAAAATGCGCATGACAGTAGGTGAATGTGTTTTTATGTGGACAGATATATTTTTTAAAACTTTATTTAAATTCGTCTGGATGGACATTTTTTTTTTTGCATTGGAAAGGCGGAAATGTCCATTTGTGAAAATATCTTTGTTTGTGTCCATTCATTCCCGCTCGAGATTTCTACTTTCCGTGAATGTATCTTGGCTACAGATTGGATGAGCCAGGAGAATGGAAGGGAGGACGGCTGTGGATATATGACTATGGATGTTTTGGCGTGGTTGTTCGTGATTGTTGATTGACCACCTTCTTGTCATCCTCTCAACGTCCAGGCAAAAGCTACAGTATTTTATATCAACACAAAGACGTCACAATCCATGAGATGTGTAACCCCGAAGAGTTTGCACCTGAAGGGTGGATTCTGCATTTCCCAGCATGCTTTGCTATAGTTAATATTATCAATTTGACTCTCCTATGCCTCTTTAAAAAGGTGTTATTTTGTACAGACAGGGTGAAATAGTTAAAGTAGTATTGTTTGTAGTTGTGTACAGTTAAATTGTTGTTACATTTGGTCTGAATCTGGCACCGTTAGTAAGAATGGTTGTGTATACTGTATAGTGCTTTGGCTACTTTCAATTATTGAATTGTTGCAAGCAATTTGTTTGTTGTGAGCAAACTCAATGCTTTTTTTCCAAACAGTTGAAGATGAAATTGCTGCTTGGGCCAGTTTTAGCCCACAGGCCTGAGTATTATGTACGTAAAAGGCTTTAATACTTTTGAATAAATTAATACATTTTCTTATCCTGTTCAGGATCACATGTGAGTTGTCCTAGCTGAATTTGGGTGACTGGGGGCATAGTCTGAGCAACAAGTCAGGGCTCCAGACTGCGACTAAATGGTTGCATTTTGCGACTAAAATATGAGACATTGCGAGTGAATTTTTCATGTGCGACCAGATAAAAATACGTGTCCTGTATTGAGTTAACAAGGGACGTCCCTTATTACCACGAGAATGAAAAATAGTCGGTGAAATGTTTAGTGAATTGACGGCAGCTTGTCGCAGTCTAAGCCTATCGATGCAAGCGTGTCTTATACTCAAGTTTTACTCAAATTGAAGTTTGACTATTCTACCATCTTTCTTTACACATTTTGCTTGGCTCCACTGTCTCTCTGGCGGCAGCTAGCTAGCTATAGTTATTCCCCTAGTTTTGGTCCATGGACTCAAAATGCGACTTTTTTTTTTTAACCACAGTAATGCAGTTCTTTCGGAGCTCGTTTTTTGTCCCAAAGGGAAGCTACGATGGCTGTCACGTTCACGGGGTATGTGATAACTTTTTAAAAGTGTCACTTAACAACCTTGCTCTCTTGTCACCATTATAATAATTATGCCGTCTTCAAAACACTAGTTTTGTGTCTAAGTTGTTCAACATAAACACGTAGTGTGTCCACCTTTAAAATAATGACGCTATCACGGGATTTTAACAGTAGCTCGCCGTCTGATCAGTTGAGTAGCTCACCAAACTCTTCAACGCTTATAACGACCTGCGCATTCAATTCAGACATGATGCCTGTATCTAATGACAAATGACCACAAAATATCATAAAGCAAATGAGCAATGTGGAGATGTGCTTTGTAAATAAAGTACAATTTGAAATGTTGGCATTCACATAAAACACAAATAGCTCTCCTCTCCTTTCTTTCTGTCAAAAGTAGCTTTACTAGTGCTGGAAGTTAGATACACTATCATAAACCTGGGCACTCAATTTATATTAAGAAGGACAGATTTCTATAAGAGATATTTAAATTATTTTAATCTGTTAATTGTGGGCACAAAAAAAAGCAGTCGGGTTGGTTGGCCCTGCCAACAAGGTGTCCCATATTTATTTTTCCTGACGTTGGCAATCTTACCAGTTAATTTGCAGATTTTATTTTATTATTATTGAATATTTTTTGTCGCTGACAAACGTATGCTCCACACTTCAGCTCAGTAGTTGACAGTAACGCACAAATGTTCGGCTAGTTTGCCAACCCACGTTAACTCCTAAAGAGGAAGAAAGGAGACAAACACCAAAGAAGAAGGACAGAGGGCGGTACTGGCGTTATAATGAATATGATGCCACGCAAATGTTTAGTCAAAAAATGTATTATTGTTATTTTTAATTTTTTCCTCCGAAAATAGGCCGGTTTCTCTTGCAAAAAAAATCACCATAAGTGGGTAATAGTGTATAAATATGTGATAATGCAGGTAAAATGTACAGCATACATGTACCACCATTAGAAAGATCACCATTTTACATGTTTACGTCTTTATGCTTCACTGCTAATGTTTTTTCACCAAGCATTGAGATTTCACTCTTTGTTTGTCGGTCCTTGAATGCACCAGAGTTGTGTGCAGTGAGATGCAAGTGAATGAAACACTAGCTTTGACAGTCAATCTGGCCTCTAAACTTGCAGCAAGGTGAACTGAAGTTAATACATGACGGTAAATCGAGACTGGAATAACAACAAGCAAGCAGTGTGGATTATGTAGACGAGGCTTGGAGAAACGCCTGCTAGCCTCTAGCGCTAGCCTGGCGACCAGGCTTAAGGCTACACTGTGTCTCAAATTCCATCTGTCACTGTCGACACTGCGCATTTTAAAATTCAATTTCCAAGTTTGTGATGTGGCTAGAAGCTTATTGTTCATATCAGGGTCTTGACGTTGACAGTTGATGCTGAACTATGAATCATATTTTGTAGGATTTCTGACAGCTCGGCACCCAAAAAGAAGCTAAACAATGCATTGTACTGCTGTTTGTACAGTTATTAAAACTCCCCCAAAACACACCAAGAATATTATATTCATTTTCTGCTTGTGTGTGTCAATTTATTACAATATACTTTTGACAGATTTGGTGCATCCTCACAGCAAAATGACTGCCCATTAAATGCATACCGCTAGCCACATCTGTTCTTGCTTCACGTGTGAAATGAATTTAAATATTTTGTATTTGTGGTTTCCTAACAGATTTTCTTTTTGACTCACGAGTCACATGTTTATAGCAAAAGACTGAAATGGGAGACCATTGTTTGTTTCCACTTGTGAGTCAGCAACGTCATTATGGTTACCCTGACAACACAACCTTAACACGTACCAGAGAAATGAATAAAACACAAAGAATAATGCTCTACATTTGATCTCTAATGCGGTTCTGGACAGCCAGCTAACAACTGACAGGCACTTCCACTCTTTATGAATGAACATTTTCTGACACAACAACAATGGTGGACCCCAGGGCTGTTGTTGTTGCATTCGTGCTACACATGCTAATGAGTCTGATAGCACTTCTCTAGCCAATTGGACATTACTGAACCACAGCAGAGATGCAGTATTCACATATGTCAACAAGTATATTGATTTCCAAGAGGACAAGCACTTTTTGCACATTTGTGTCGTGTTCCTGTACAAAGTGCCATTGCCAACAACGGGCTTGGCATGTGAGGGAGACCACATTTTTGGTCAGCATATGTGGGTCCATGTGAACTGGGATTACTTTGACGTTGTTGTTGTGTGTACATGGCACTTTTATAATAAAAACACGTCAGAGCTGTGAACATGTGATCGGTCCTTAGTTCTTTGTTCTTAGTCAAACGAGAAATATTGTAGCTTTGCGATCTAGAACAGGATGAGCAGAGTAGAAAATGTATGGGTTAGGTGTATCTGCATTATCTAAAACTAAAAAGCTCATATTCTTGAGCTATACAGTACATACAGGAGGTCCTCAGTCCATGTATGAGTTTCATTTGTACAACAGAAAAGTAAGTCAATTGTTATATCTAAAGCAACACCACAGTCATTCACACAAAACTAGAAGTTAAAATAATGGCAGCTGTTGCAGCTGTTACTACTAATCATTTATGTTGATGTGTAGTTATGTAAAGACGCGTGTAAAATAGGTTGCAGTTGATTCGATTTATTCTTAGCCTAGAAGAATAGCCGTTCCCATGATGCTTAGTGCGGAACCAGGGCGTAGTGAATTTCCGAAATAGACACTACTATCACAGTTTGATAGAAGTCATATGTTTTGATCTGACAAATTTTAAGTAACTTTGATCAAATGTAATACAGGGTCAGGCAAAATGATCTGACACATTTGTAGGTTAAATAAAAGGCAAATCAAGTAAAGAAACAAGAAAGTGTTTTGTATTTTAGAAAAGTACATATAATGCCATTCTGTTTCATTATGTTTTAAAATTAAATCAGTCAAATGGGATCCATTATTGTCCACACACTCAATGCAGATCCAGTAGCTCTGAAGTTGGTAACCCATAACAAGATCGTGTTTCGTGCTGGTACGGGATCATGTCTACCAGGATTGAGGTGCAAACGGAACGCTCGTTGTGTTGCAGTTACATATTCGTTTGTTTTGATAAACGTTTCCACAATGAAACCCCGATGCTCACAAGTCCAATTCATGGCAGCGACTGAAAAAGAAACGAAAAACAATGGCATGATAAAGAAACAAAGCAAAATGGCATTATATGAAAAAAATGGCATATATGTACTTTAAGAAAATAAACACTTTTTTGTTTCTTTACTTTATTTGCCTTTTATTTAACCTACAAATGTGTCAGATCATTTTGCCTGACCCTGTATTACTACAGCTTCTGCTGGAACATTAACACTGTGGCAGCTGTTGAACGCTCGCAACACAGAGTGCAGGCTGGGTTGCAAGGTTTATATGATGAGTAAATGTGCGGTTCAGATCTTGCCTAGCACACTGCCGCTTCCATATTACGTGTATTATCAATCACAGTAGCAATGCCATACCTCACAGTCTTAGAGGCCTCTGGCTGTCCTGTGCCCCCGAGACAGCTTTTCTCTTAATGGAGAAATATCGTCACATTTTAATCTCGCGAGATCTCATGACACGCCCCTATAAAATACAGTAATAAAAAGATTAAATACAAGAATTAAACGAAACAGTAATCAGAAGAGTCCCAGGCTTGGGAGAAATAATCAAGGGGAAAAAAAGTTAGCTAAAAAGAACAAAAGTGACGATGTCCTTCCTCATCGCCTATGTATTCTTACACTGCGCGCCCATGACTGGCTCTTTTTCTTTTCGTTAAGTATTCAAATTAATAATTTATGGGAATGCGTACGAAACGTCGTAACACAAGGACCGCCTGCAGATTGTAAATCTATCACTGTAGCATCATGCATGTTAGGTTAAGTGGAGACTCCATAGTTGTGAAAATGTTTGTGTGTCCATATGTGCCTTGTGATTGACAGGTGACCGGTACAGGCTGTACCCTGCCTCTCGCTCAAAGTCAGCTGGGATAGGCTCCAGCTCACCCGTGACCCTGAACAGGATAAGCAGCAGTTAATGAATAAATGAGGGGCCATGAAAAAACAAAGTATTTTGTTCCGATCCGAGCAAAGGTGCAAAGTGACAAATTTCACTGGCACTGTTGTTGCAAGTGGGACAGTGACTGACAAGATCTACAAACCACATATTCACGATATAACTTTGTAATTAGAGTTCATACTGTACAATTGTACCTAATAACGGCATACCCAGTAGGTGTATGTACGGTATGTGTTATGTGCTTTATGTGTTTGACCTCTCCTACTTCCTGAACTTGCATCACATGACTTTCATGATTGTGATGTCTTTTTACTGTATCACTGATGTCATATTGATGGCGGTGATGTCACAGTATACAAGCCATCTCTTTTCCTGTACTTTGTGGATTGTGTTGTTTCTAATTCAACATTCTCTGTGCTTTCTTGTGTCTCCTTCCCCCCTTCCTTTCTCCTCCCCTCTTTTCCGTCTCTGCCTTTGTGTCCTTCTCCTTTCCTACCTTCCTGCTGCAACCTTTCTCTTCCTTCTGTATCTTTAACCTCATACCCTTCTCTCCTCCTTCTGTGTCCTGTTTTCCCTCCATCAGGTGTCCCAATGACTATACGGGGGACCGCTGTGAAAACTCCGTCATGGCCGGTTTCTACAGTATGTCCATTTGCACTTGTCCTGTCTGCCTCCCACTGAGATGCGGCATGCATACATTGGAGCGGATGTGTATGAGAGAGTGAGAGATGGGTGGCTGCATGCTTGTGTGCCCGCCTTTCCTTCACCGATTCCTCTGATGCTCCTCTGGTCCTACATACTAGACAGATATATCTGAAATGAATGTACTCCTAATATAAATGCAACATTTATATTGTATACTGAGGATTTTCTCAAGTGATATACTGTCTTTTAAAGTTTCTGTAGCTTGATCCAGAGAGCTGCATGCCATGCTTTTTGCAAATGACCCATTGGTGCTGCTAAGTTACTGGTAACAACGTGATGAGACGCTTTCTTAGAACAGTACATTACGTCTGTGTATATTCACTCATCAAGGTCATGGTTGAATCGAGGCAACTGGACTCTTTATTGATGATTCACATTTCGTCCAAAAGGCTTCTTCAGTTATAACATTTTAGGTGTGGAGTTTCCGTATTTATGTCCTGGTGAGTGTGTCCCCTGGGGGAGGTCACTCTAGGGTTGTTGTTGTCATTGTGTCCGGCATGGCTGATGAGCAATAGGTTGTTTGCCTGCCTGGTGGCATAACAGCTCATTAACGGCCACTTTTCCAGTACAATGAGACAATCTTTGGGGGAGAGATATTAGGACATTTTTGTAAGCAGATGATAGGTGATGGCACAAACCTCCTTCTCTGTTTGGGGGAGGCGTTTCCAGTTTGACATAGATGGCTTCTTAATAGATGGAATTTGGGCATCATTGTTGTCAAAGGAACGTCGCTTCTTTTTGAGACGCAAATGAACTGCTGACAGTGTGCTTGAAGAAACTGCTCTCCCATTTGTATAAGTGTTGTCTGGTCTCTCCAATGTATCAGTCTTTGCACCGCACTGCATGAACAACATTGCTGAGTTTGCTTCTCAGGATTTTGTCCTTGGGGTGAACAGCTTTTGTTGGAGGGTGTTTGTGGTCCTTAACAAACAAGAAGAGTCCTGTTGCCTTGATTCAACATTTGCGAAGAACAGTACATTATTAAAAAAAATTCTCTCAAACTTATGTTCTTGGCAGGCTCTTGTCAGCTGGCAAAAGACACAGTCAATTTTTTATGTTTCCCATTCCTTAGCTGCTTTTGGGTTTAAATGTTTTCCATTTTCCAGAAGTACTTTCTCTTTAAATTTCACTGTAAAGTTCAGCTTTACAGGTGCCACCTATGTCCTAATGACATCATAGCGACACATGGTAGTGTCAGTCATAGTAAAGGTGGTACAGACCCACCTGTTATTTGCGTCATGTACAATACATGACACACCCAACAATTAACTGGGGCCTGGTGTCTATTAGAGTGGAGGCCACTGTTTAAGAAAATACAGTATTATGGCCTCAACCTGTGGAGTTGGAGCAAGCCCATAAATTAAAGTCTTTATGTGGTGAACAATATACTCTCAGTCAAAGTTTTGAATACCTGCCAGTCACAGCTGCTGTGAGTGCAGAATGTCATACATTGGCGAGTAAAATCAACCAAAGTGGAGTGTTTTAACAAGCCAAGCAAGGTAATGAGACATGGAAACATTAGTCATTGTTACTGATGAGAGCTTGCCTCTGTGGGGATGTAGGATGGATTCTGAATGTTGGTTGAATGACTGCAAAGCCTGCTGTTGCTACTGTGACTATATCTTCAGCATCAATGGGTCATTTGTTACATGACTTTATATTTGCATGTGGATAAATCTTTAATATAATGTTCCTGGATGTCTGATATTGAGTTACGGCAATGACAATCGAAATATGACAACACTGGGGTCAAGATGTGGTTAATTTATCTTTAGATAAGTAATTAACCAGCAAGCCGCACTCGGTCTCAAGCTAATATTTCATTCAAAATATTTTCATGTTCCTATAGCTACTGATAAATAACAGGCATACAAAAGTGGTGGCATTACAATGATGTAGACTGCAATAAAATAACATTACATCAAGACGATCTACTTCTAGAATTTATTGTTATGTTCGGCTAAGCCGGGTACTGGATTACAAGGTGCAGAGACGAGTTTCCATGTTTAACAATCCGTGTCTCACAAGAAAAAAAAAAAAAGGTACAAAACATGTATACAAAAAATACAACAAAAATACGCCCGGACCGAGTCACAGGGAGATACAGAAAAATACAACAACAAACGCTACTGGCACGGACAACCGAGTTAGGAAAAAGGAGAACAGAAAAAGCTGCTCAAAAAAACGTGGCAGAGATACAGTATATACAAAACTTAGGATGCTGCTGAGACACAAGCAGGATCAAAAATGCAGATCACAAAATTCACTACTACCAGAGAACGCCAGGTAGGGAAGACCGAGAACATTAAAAATATACACAAGTGACCAGAAAGTGACTCTAAGCAATAAGCTAGTAGGAGCTGTGGCCTGACGAAGAGCAGGTAACAAACTGGCACTGCAGGAAGGTCAGACTGCTGCTTAAGAGGACTAGGAACTAATTGGCTGCAGGTGTGTCCAATTACCTCTCCTGGCTGGCTGGGTGTGCTGCAACAAACAATAGATAGAGGACAGCAAAGCAGCATACGGGACATGACACTTATATAATAATTACATACAGTATGGTTTTGTCTTGCATTTACCTTTGTTATTCCACTCTTTAAGTCAATGTCATAAATAACACAGATTTAACTAGGGTTGTCAAAGTTAACGTGTTAATCCAGATTAATTCATTTGTATGATTCATTTTCGTAACATTTTTAATGCACGTAACGCTCGTGCAGCGCACAGGGACTCAGAATCCAAATTCCAACACTATATGGCACCAGAACCACCTTGATCAAGATGAACGACTTTTAACAAAATATTGACCTTCTCAATGGGAAGTTTGACGACAAAAAAAAAAAACAAGACGGGGAAAAAAAATCAACCGACATAAAATATTGCATACTCAGCAGGAACGAGTCTTTGTTTTACCCAAAGCACTTCCAGTGAAATACCACATCCATGCAAAGTGGTTCAGGGATTTTTCTGCAAGTACAGGTGATCCTCGGGTTATGCATGCGTTTTGAGTTTTAGTGTAAATTGGAACTTATACCTAAATTAGACCTAAATGAACTCCTCATAAATCACTCACACTGTACACAGAACACATGAAGGACATATAAAATACAGTGATAAAAATATTAAATACAATAATTAAATGAAACCGTAATAAGCTGAGAACAACTCCTTACTTTTATCACTGTGGTTGTCTTGCAGGCCCTTCTATCTTCTTAAAATATTGTCCCAGGCTAGTCTGGAAGGATAACCTCCTCTTGTTTTCCCAGATGTCTTTGTAACAGTGCACCGAATCCATGACCCTGCTGGCGTTCATTAGTATTCAATCATTTTAATTTTTAACACTTAATGATGGAACCAAAAGAGTGGTGGGAGCGTCTCCGCTCGCTGAGCTCTTTATAACGTCTATTTTCACTTCCATATGGTGATGGCTTTTCTTTTCCTAGGTGCAATGCCACTAATAAAGTGTAAAAACTTAAGTGGTTATTCTTACCCAGTGTGGCTGAGCAGGCACACACTGTATTCTTCCGCTGAGTACGGGGCAAAGACTGTATTTTTGTGCTGCATGTATTCTTCCCCTGGCACACGCTGTAACTAGTTCTCAAGCGGTTCTTGTGTTTATGGACCAAAATGAAGTGTTTAGAAATGTACTGCAGCATGTTTATAAACACGAAACGTCGTAACACGGAACGCTGTAAACCGAGGAACAACTGTACTGCAGTTTGCGCAAAACTACCCACATGGAGCATCTGGACCTCAGTAAGTCTACCCAAAAAAACAAAAAAATGCAGACCAATTAAATATCGTAGAGAACACGCTTTACGAGGCTTTTGCAAGTTGAATTTCACAAGACATTGTACAAGGCATCGTCAAGAAGCACAATAATGGTTAAAAAAAAAGAAACAAATTAACAATGAATGATTAATCCAAATTAATCCACAGCTGCCCATGGCTGATTAATCTAATTTAAAATGTGCATCATTTGGCTGCCCTAATTTTTGCCCAGAAATCACAAGTAATGTAAAACCTGAAACGTGTTGCTTGTGAGTGTGTTATCTTTACAACTTTAATACTGTTTCGCTGTGAGGAAAACAGGATGGAGATGAGCAGCACCAATGAGCAGCTAATTTGACCCTCATTCAAAATACATAGATATCTCACACCCGCGAAAAGAAATATAGTCTTTTCAGCTTCATATGTACCAAACATTTTTCACTCTTCATTGAACTTTTGCTCAATGTCAAAAACAAGAATTCAACAACAACCCTGGGGTCAAAATGTCTTATGCATACAGCGGACCCTCTGAGCTCAAATGTTTGGCCGTTGATTAACTCGATTTTTGACCAGTATTTTGTAGCACTATATAGTTCAATAGTCAAACAAGAATTCAGAATTCAAACAAAAACAACCGAATGTAATCTCCCTTGTTTCTAGTCCATATTTAAATTTTATTTAACATTTATTTAGCATTCTTGCAGTCTTTAGCTTTTGTGTATGTATACTCTTCCACAAGGGTATAAGTGATGATGAGCCAAAGAGGATAATAATAATGACAATGACTGACTAAAAAGGAACCTATTACCGAAGGTGCTACTCATCAAAGGTAAGGTTCACTCCACATTTTATTGTTTTGGGTATGCATTGGTTGCAGGTATGCATCCAGTGAAGTCTGAATTTTCACACTTGAGTTGTTCTTTTTATTGGAAATACTCAATTTTGTTGTTTTTCAGTTAAAAACACTCAATTTGACTTCTGAGGGTCCATAGCGGATGCTTTTGTAAGTGCTCTATGGTTCTCAATTCCTCCTGATTTCCTCGCTGATTATCAGTACTCTCTTTGTTGGGACTACACTCTGTCTTTCTTGACAATATTTGATTCCATCCTCAAGCCTTGTCTTGTCTATGCTTTGTTTTATGTATTTGTATTATCTTGCATTTGCATTGTTCTTCACCTTTGCTGAAAGAACACTCCCTGCTGTGTGGGGTCCACATCGATGCCCTACTGTCTGCTTATATAGTGTGCTGAACGGAAAGCCCTCTCAAAATGTAGAGCAGGTTTTGGTGGACAAGATTGTGTCCCTTTTTGAGTTCCAATGCATGCAAAGCATCAGAAACCCACATGCAAGTTTCTAACAGCGTTGAGCAGGGATAGGACATACTCTGTGTGTTTTACTGTAATCAGTAAAAAAATGATTACAATTGTCATTTGTCAAATCAACCTAATTTTCTGTGCATCATCATTTGTGCTGTGCTGTTTTGTTGTATAGCATCTCACTGCTTTGTTGGTGTCTGTTGTTTTTTTCCTTGGTGTTTGTTTTGTGTTTCTGTCCAATGTTCCATAAATGCGGTCTAGTCAATATGACAGTAAGTGATGCAGCTTCTCGTCTCGCTATCATTGTCCGTGGGTCTCTGCATGCATTTTCCTGCCTGCTCACTTCTCTTTCCTACTTCCTTTGGCTCATCTTCTCCCTTTTTGCTTTTGAGTTTTGTATGGTTCCGTTTGTTTTCCTGACATTTTTGGGGTTTACAGAGCTGAGGTTGTGTGACTTGTCTGTCTGTTACTGGACGGCACACATGTCAATCACCATGACTGACAGATTCCACAGCACTAATGAACTTCCTGGTTCAGCGTACACAGGGAAGGAACATAATATACAGCAGATCCTCTTCAAAGTGGACATTACAGCTGACCCTGTTTGTCTCTTTCCTTTTTTTGACCAACTTTCTGTGCTGGCAGAGCTTCTCAGAATTGAATTTATGGGTATGGAAAATTATCATTTATTTTGCTGTGCTTTAAGAGTTTGCCAAGATTGTGTTACAGTCACACATTATTGTGCCACCTTTTTTTAAAAACCAACAAACCTGTCCCTCCTTTTCTCCCGCCCACTAACCTGATTTTAAGACATGCAACATCCCTCCCCCTTCTCTGCATGCCCTCTTCTTACAGACTAACTTGGTTAAGCAGGAAGAAAAATGTTAATTGAGACAAATGCTTGAAAAGCTAGAAAGGGCAGAGGAAACAGTAAAAAAAAAGAAGACGTTAATGAATGGAGTTAAGATGGTCTGTAGGAAAAAAAAGCTTCATTCAACATGTGAAAATATAATAATATATTTTTGCAAAGTGCTGCCAAAAGATAAACAAGATCCTGGCCACATTGTCCTAATTGCTTTTTCCTTGATTGTATCAATGTTACGACAAACGGTGAGCCAAGTCCTAAATCACAAATGATGTTGGCAACGCTGTGCATGCAAGCTTGCCTTCCCGATTCCCTACGGCTTTCTGTATCTCGTCATCATGTGACTCACACACAATTCAGGTACAAGATTCCCCTAGGCTCATCAATCCTTACTCAGGGCATTTATTTAAAAACCCGAACCCCATTTCTGAAGGTGAAATGATGAATTGGTATAGGTAAAGATTACTTGGACTCGCGTCTTTCCCAATTACAGTCACAGGTGGTCCTCGGTTTACGATGTTCTGTGTTACGACGTTTTGTGGTTTACGAAAGCGCGCCCATAAATTCATAAAACACATAATGATTTACTATGTGCTTAGTATGGCCGAACTTGCGACCATCAGTAAGAATAAAGATCGCATTGTAACGTCTACTCATCTACCTTATAAGGATGAAGAGGGTGTGGTTCATCAACAATCTCTTTTTCGGACGAACCACACCAAAATATCAGCAAACTGAGCCCACACCCACACAGTCAGGACTCATGTCACGTTCATGGCTTCACAGAGTGTCAGAGCACTACACATAACTGCCATGTTGCTACAGTATCCTTAAACATGTTGAAGGATCTGCTCCTATGAAAGCGAGAGTAGTAACTAAGCAGCATGTTTTTTTGTTCAGTCTCTTTCATGTATTTAGTGTTGTTATTATGTATTTTATGTCCTTCATGTGTTTTGTGTTTTAAAATTCTATTTGCACTGCGTCGTAGGAACGGAACTCGTTCATAACCTGGAGACCACCTGTATTTTCCAATCAATTTCTTTCTTAAAGGAGCACAGCATAGTTTGATTGACTGCATGTGTTGTTTTGCACTAACTTACATGAGGCAAAGCAACTGAAATCACCGTTAGTTGGTATATGACTTTGAAATTACTTACTGGGCATGACCGACAAGCTTTTCAAATCCAGTTTAAGTTGATGAAGGCACAGTCTTATTTTGTAGCTTCTGGGGTTTTATCCTCCTGTTCCCCTCTCAGCCCTGTCCCTCTCCTACTCATCATTTTCTCCTGATGCTCCTTATCACTTTCTTTTTTCTCCCTTTACCCTCCTTTACTCCCTCCTGTTGCCTTGGTTGTCTCCTCTGTCATTGTGTTGTTGCAGTTGCCTTTCTCAGTTCTCTGTTACACCACAATAGTCCAACTTAAATACAATCTAGATCACCAGTAATTGCCAGAAATGGGTACTTTCATACAGCGTCACCTCAGACTTCATAGGGCCTGACAATCTTAACGTAGTGCAAATGAATATGATCGAAATATGATATGTCTTGTTTTTATAGCCTCATTACGTTCCTTTACATGTTTGAAGTGTAAGGACTGTCGAGATTCTCAATCATCCAGGTCATGTTAATCTGCAAAGGTTGAGTTGAGGCACCTAGGCGCCAATGTAGAGGTAATTGGTCATTGGTCAGGAGAGACCAAGCAGCTCTTATACAAACGCACACAGTGCCCAATAAAGGAGAGCAGTTTCTTCGGGCCCGGAATCAGCAGTTCATTTGCATCTCAAAAAGAAAGGACATTTCTTTGAGGACAACGATGTCTAAATTCTGGTTAGGGAGGACCGCTGGTTTGAAAGAGGTATGAAAGAAGCCATCAGTGTCAAACTAGAAAGGCCCTTCCTAAACAGAAGAGGAGTTTTGCGCCATCACCTGTCTGCTTACAACATCTCTCGCCCAAAGATTGTCTCATTCCACTGGAAGAGTGACCAGTAATTAGCTGTTTTGTCACCAGGCAGGCGAACGACCTGTTGTTATAGAGGATAGCCATTCACCAGCCACATTGGGCAACAACCACCCCTAAGGGGACATACCCACCAGGAACTCCACACCTAAAGCTTTAAAACTGAAGAAGCCTTTTGGATTAAAGGTGAAATGTCTTCAACATAAAAATCCAGTTGCCTCGATTCAAACTTTGTGAAGGAGAACAAGGGTTATTTGGGGTTAGCCGTCTTCTAACACTTCCTTCTTAGTCATCTATTGGCCGCACATCCCAAAGGATATTATTTAAACGTTCCAGAATTGGCCATTATTTCTCATTATTTCTGGCTGCCGTTTTGATCTGATAATCCTCAATACTTTAGTGCTCACTTCACACAGATTACATAGTCATCTGTCACTATTTCATAATCAACAGGAAACCTTCACATTGGCCTAAAAGTTTTGTGATGAGCTCGATTCCTTTAAACATCATTGCTTGAGTGTGGTCTCACAAATGTGAATTGTAATATATCAGCGTCTCTGCAGGTTCCAACAAGTCAAATTTCAAAACGTTTTAAACGGAAAACTGCACTTTTTGGGGAATTTCTTCCCATTATCCACAAACCTTATGTCAGACATGAACACACGTCTTTCTCTTTTCTGTGGATGTGTCGGTTTATTTCTGTGTAAAACCAGATAAAAGCGACAGCTCAGTAGTGCATGTAAGAGGATACACCTATGCTGTCTACAAAGAACGCTATTAAAACACCTCCAACAACGTTTTTTCATTTTATGTACATGCTGTGACCATGTAGTAACAGGTACCTTCATGTAATACTTACAGTACTTTGTGTATTTCGCCCATTGTAAGCATTACCAGAGCTTCCTTGCCTGGTGCATTGATTTCACATTGCAACGTCATAGAAACAAACGCCTACACCGAGCGTTAACGTTTCCAAACTCAGAAATAAAAACACAGCAGTGGCGGCATCTCGAATATGTAGCCATACCTTTTGGTAGTGTTTGAGACGTGGTGAGCGTGACGTTGACGCGTTACGGGCGAGTCTGTCGTGAAGCCAGTCGCTAACCAGCAGTTACCTTTAAAACCATAATGAATACAGTTTAAGACCCATTTCACATCCATACTGGCACAAAAAGCACAAAAGACATGAAGGATAATTGGAGGTGTGTGCACAACACACTGGCTAATTGTTGTTGATAAATTCTGACCAGGCTGCACAGGTACTTTAGTTCCGTTTTGAAACACTTTTGAAAAACTTTTAATCAAAACAATTAAAAGCAAGACTGAAGTTTATGAATTTGTTTTAAATAAAAGTCATGTTAATATATTTTAAGACCTGTCAAGTCGAATTTAAGACATTTTGTGATTTTAAGAACATTTAGAGACATTTTAAATTCATATTTAATACTTTTTAAGACCCCTCGGATAGCCTGTAAAAACAAAGATAACATCCACCATTTTAGAGCCATCCAGTGGTTACGTTTCACACTGTTAACAAAATACAGCAATCCCTCGTCTCTTCGAATATTGCGTCTTCACTCTATCACGGTTTTTCAAAAATATATTAATGAATAAATTCTGCTGTTTTGTGGTTGAATATGGCCAATTATGAGTCAAAACGTGGACATTTAAGCAAAAAAAAAATAAAAGCTCGTAACTAGGTTTTACTGCGGTCTAAATTCGAAAGTATTACATTTATATTTAAGGATCCTACTTCGCTGAAATTCACTTATCACTGTCAGTTCTGGAGCCAATTAACCGTGATAAAGAAGGGATTATTGTACTCTAATTTAACAGTTATAGTTTATGATTTGCAACTTTGGTAGTACATTTTATTGGCTAAATATGCTTTTATATTAATTAATTCAAAATAATTGCAAAAAGAGATACAATTTTGATGATGATGACATAGCAACTCCTCCAGTAGTATGATCAAATAGTACAGTTATGTTTCTTATAGTACCACAGACTTTGGCAAAACTTCCCTATTGTGGTGTAAACAAACAATGTATTTTATTTATTTTCTATTTTTTGCATTCATGCACGCTTGTGTTCAGATGTCTGTTCTCTTTCATAATGGTTTGTAGATTTTGTATTCTGTGTGATAGAATCATTCGATGACTGTAGCGTATCTAAAACAAATAGACATGTAACAATGAGCTTACCATCAAGTTAAGCAACTCCAATTTTGATCATTTGAGTGTTTTCGACTAGTTAGAACAATGAATCATGAACAGAAAGGCACGAGGGCAATTCAAAAATAATGTTGACATAATTAGAAATGTTTTAATCACAGTGCAGATCAAACAAATTGTAAAATATACTTCGTAAGTAAGTCACGCTCATGCTGTTTATGTGTGTGTTTCTTTGTGTATGTGTGCTGTGCCTATTTTGTGTGTTTTGTTTTGATGTCTGCAATGTGTGGATGCGTATTTGCATGTGTGTGTTTCCTTTCACAGAGGCAGAGGAGCTCTACCAAAGGCGGGTGCTGACGATCACGGGCATCTGTGTGGCCTTGTTGGTGGTTGGCATTGTTTGTGTGGTGGCCTACTGCAAAACCAAGTATGTGCCTTTGAAACAAATACAAAGAAATAAATACACATTCATTGTTTAACCTTCAAACATCAGCACAATATATGATTAAATGCGCATACATGTTATTATGTATTATGGTGGCTTCATGCATAAATTGGCATCCATTTCCTCAGGCCTTGACCCAAAACAAAATGTTATTTAGATAATCTCATCGAGGATTTTAGTAGAGTTGCTGTAGTACCTGGGTTCCCAAAGTGGGGTACGCATACCCTTCGGGGTACACCAATTTTCAGAGGGGTTACGTGAATAGAAATGAAAAACAATTAGCGCCCAACAGTCAGAATTATGAGTGTGCCTGAAGGAGAACAGAGCATGAAGTTGTTCATTGCTCTGTGTACATCATATGAACAAATAAGTACGTTTCATGATTATTTTGTGCATCAAGAGTGTTTAATCTTGAAGATTTCATTTACAGCGGTGATAATCTGTCACTGTGAGTGGGGATTCCCCCGAAAAATGAGGCTTTATCATTGGTTGGATGTATTTTTGCACTTTGGATACTGCTTTATCATGATTGTTAAACGTTCCCCTTCAATTTGGTATTAAATGAATATGCAGACTTAAACCATAGCCATCGTGCATAGGCAAAAAAAAGTGATGACAGAAATGCTGCATGTTAAAGGAACCAAACAGAAGACCTGACATGAGGGATATCCGTCTTTCAAGGCGTGAGCAGGATGCTCAGAGGAGTTAGTGGAATGAAAAGGTACATTTTTCTTTATGTCTTTGTTAAACACTTGGCCATAAAACGCAGTTGCTCTATCGTAGTCTAGAATATTATGTCTTAAGTCTTTAAAGTATGAATATCCCTCAGGTCTCGTGCCCCTGGTAACCTGGCTAGCTTCCGTTTTGTTCCGTCAAGGTGCAGCATCTCTTTCATGTGTGTGTTTTTGGCATTTGCAGCATTTTCTTTTGTATTTGTTTTTGATCTTGAAGCATTTAATGCTTTTTTTAGATCTTTTCTGTGTTTCGAGCGTTGGACGTTGTTGCACGCTTGCCTCTGTCACTTTCCAAATTGATCCTCTGTAAAAAGAGGCAATAATGTGTACAAATTGTAATTCATTCATAATGTGCAAATGAACACTGGCAGAGGCTTTCACTGAGCCAAAATTCCAAATGTTTTACTGACAAATATTTACTGAAAAAATGTGTTTTGTCAGTAAATACAGTTAAAACTTTTGGGCCATTCAGTGACTTCATCAATGGCCAATGGATATTTGTCTTTTGCGTGTACAAAGATTTTTAATAAAAACAAATACTGTATATGTTAGAAGGAGTAGTGGTCAGAATTTTAAAAAGAAACAGTCGCACCACCTTCTACCTACGTGACGGTGATCGCACCCTGTTGGTAGCAATGATGTCCCAACCGCTGTCTTTTTTCTTCCTTCTTAGAGTGATACATACTGTATATGTGTACATTATACTGTATGTGTTTGTAATTGGAGTGATGCTCACGTTTTATAAGAATGGACTAGTGGAAGAGAGCCAGGCTACAGATCCATTGTTTAGCAAGGTTACAAACATTTGACTTGTGTAATATCATGCCTGTAATCTACCAAATCATATAAAGCAACCACAGTCATTTAATTTGATACATAACATAACCTAACTTCAGTATTAAGGCAGTTACAGTAACTTTTGTCACAAGATATTATGCTGTCACTATTGTTTTACCATTGGCTTAAGACAAAAGCTATGATCTAGAGCAATCATCAGTTTAAAGCAGTGTTTCCCAATTACAGTAATCCCTTGTTTAATTTGGTCGATTGGTTCTAGACCCAAAGTGATGCTCTTTGAAGCAGGACCAGAAGTGACCAGTGTAGAATACTACATATCACGTCTTTGAATGTGTGTTCTGAATGCCTTATGTTTGTATTTTAGTTTGTTTAGCCAGTTTTATATTTGACAATGCTTAATTTAGGCAAAAAACATGTAAAATTTGCTTAAATAAGATTTTTTTTTACTAATAATCGGCCACAAAACAGGATGATAATATATCTTTGAAAACCTGTGATAGAGTGAGAGGAATTGCTGTACTGTCTGTCATGCTCCCCCCAGGAAACAGATTTTTTTTCACGCCTCTCCCCAATTTGAAATTCAATTGAGATCCTGCAGTTGAAGTTTGTTCATTTGTCTGTACAAAGCACTGTACGAGTTGCTGGCACCATCTTTGTTCAAGCATGAATAAAGATACTACAGACCTGCCAAACTTGAAGATCTTTAAGTGGTATATACAGTAGTATAAAGTATAGTCCCCTCTGCCTCTCGCACCCCCCCCAGGCGGCCTGCCCCACTATTCGAGAAACACTGATCAGACACCAAATTGAAGGGGAAAGTTTAACAAACATGCCAAACCAAAGTATAAAAAGACCCAACGTAACCAGCGATAAAGCCTCATTTTCGGGGGAATCCCTAGTACTCTGTCATATAGACATGTACACACAGTGATGTGTTTTCACCGCCGCACGGTGTGGGGATTGTGATGTATCGACAAGGTATAGGGGCAACAAACACTTACACTAAGCAACTAGTTTGAGGTAATAAGGAAGGAAGAATGGTTGTCTCTCAGCATTCACGCAATGACTCGCTATGAGATATTCTACATGACCAATTTTCCCAAATCATTCATTGTGTCCATTTTCTGAAACTTGCAGGAAGCACAGGAAGAAGATGCAACATCACCTACATCAGAACCAGAATCAGTGTGTGGAGCAGCCCAACCGCATGCTGGCCAATGGGCCTAACCACCCCGGGCCTGGTCCCGAGGAAATTCCCATGGTTGATGTGAGTCCAAACTGTAGAAATACACAGCAGAGACAGGTACAGGTAATTCTCATGTTAGAATCAAAATCTTACAAAAACACACATTCAATTCACCTCGAGATTGTAATCGCACTTGTGGTCACTTGTATTTACTGTACTGCATCGGGAAAGCTGGGATCATGATATCTCCGGTACTGGAACCACTTATATTTTATAGTGTGAGTTCCGCACTGCGTGGCGCAATACTGCTAATGATGCATGCTTATGAACTGCTGAGTCTGATAGAAAAAAAGTCTGTCTTGAAGACATGTTGAGGTCAGACAAACTTGCCAAATAAGCTTTCTTGACTGCAACACAATGGACTGAACACATTGAATGTAAAACAGAGTCAAGGTTCAAGTTCATACGGCGATAGGTATTAGAATATTAAATGTCTTATACTATGCAAAATAGGAATGAAGCCCAAACTCTTTTTACTGATGACAAAACAGCATGAACAATAACATGTAACACACATTCATTAAACCTCCAGACTGCCTCTATGCACACACAGATTTATTTATATCATACATTATTGAGTTTACATAACGAATATGACTTTACTGTTAAATATTAAGTATATAAATATCAGTATATAAATATATATAAATATAAGTATAAAGTACAGTATTGTGAACTTGCTTGTTTGTTTCGCTTTTATTTTGTGTAGCGTTATCCCAGGATGCAAGGACATGGAGGCACACTGGTTCAATAAAGTTTTAATTAACAAAAGATAAGCTCACACGGAGCAGCACGACGCACACAAAAAAATCAAAGTACCAAAATAACAAAGAAGGTTGGGATAGCTAAGGTAAACATCAAGCTCACGATGATTCACCAATAATCCAGTTAATCGACCACTATATCTTTTTTTTTTATTTAAAAATGTAAATATCCTCTGATTTCAGCCTCTCAAATTTCAATATTCTTTCATTTCTTTAGTCATCTGTGAAAGCAGGCCGATTATCTCTGTGTTTTAGGCAACGCAAGATATTCTAACACATCAGGGGCCCGTTGCATGAAAGTAGGATTCAGACATCCAGGATAAACGACTGAGCTGAGCTCAACCAAACCAAAACGAGAGCATCTAGGCGTACTTGGTGGCACAACGGCGAAGCCGGGATGAGTGGACACCTATTAATCAAGCCAGTTGAAGCCACGCTGCTTCCTTAAATAGACGCCGCTATCGATGACAGAGTCACCGATTCACCATGGCAACGAGAGCGCCGTACTTTCCCCCTACGGAAGCGGAAATCCTCATAGAAGCTTATGAGGAGGCAAAAGAGCAAATAAAGAAGAAAGGCAACGCCTCCACAGTCTTAAAGCAAATAGAGAAAGTGTGGCAAAGTATTGCAGAGGCGATCTGCAATACTTTGTGCGTAAGTACTGCACAAATACACACTCACTGCGCCGCTGAAACCATCATAATTAAAATCCAAATAGTTAATTAATGTTGCGTTTGTTGCTTGTTTGACAATTTGGGAACAGCAGTGTACAGTAATATAATAATAAACTCTTTATTGCTTTATTAGCACATCACCATTACTCGCTCGTAGCTTCAACAGGGCGTATACTTCCGGTTTCCTCTTGAGCGCTGAGCCTTGTGGGTATTGTAGTACACATCCACATCAACCAACACAATTAACTTCTCTGAAAACGTTGTTGCACTGTGATTATGAATTTTGAATGATTATAAATTAAATTGTAAGTGAAATTGTGTAACTGTAACTCCATCACATGTATTACTTATCTTGTAATATGTATTCGTATTTATATGGGATGTGTGTCTTATATACAGTATAGTATGTGGGAGGCTATTATCTAATGACTGCAACATCATCTAATTTATCTACAATGATGAAATGAATGATGACAATAATGACAGTGGGTGTAGTTAAATGTGATAAGAGTGTGTAATGGGCAGTGGATTCATTATTGGTTTACATTTATGGTGACTACTGATTGAGATAAGGGATGAGATTAAATAGATCCTGGAGGTCGCCTCAGGTCTGGAGCAGGCTAGCTCCACAGAATAAATCTCCATGGTAACTTACGTCAGAACATATCCCACTTCCCACGATCCTACTTTCGTGCAACTGATTCACAGATAAATTGAGCCAGGATAACCAAGATATCCCGACTTAATCCCTTATCCTAGTTTTGTGTGACGGGCCCCAGCAACCGATATTTTTGTCTCTTTTCTGATATGTTGCACACCAAACCACTAACTGTGTTTGGTTCATATTGAACCGATTACTCGATTAATCGAAACAACAGGCAGAATGCATCAAACACACAGGTAACCATGGTCCAAGGAAAACTAAAGAACCAACAACAACCTCAACCTAATTACCAACACCAAACAGGTGCGCCTTTAGCTCCCTCAAACGGTGAAGCATACGGTGCCAAACCGGAAACAGAAATAACAAAATAAAAGCACCAAACAGGCAATAACGACCAACCTGTTATGCAGAACATGTCAAAACAGCCTCTAAAAGAACTCAGTGGAAAAAAGTTACTGTGTCTGCTGCTTACTATGAGAGATATAGCATTCTTGATGACACACAAACTCATGTTTATAGGTTTTATTTTTTATAGGTAAATTGTATGCATTCACAGCTTCAAGTATGGAATAGTGGATGAATGTGTTATATGTTTTTGAAATGCCAGTAAAGTGAGTCAAACGTGTGTGTGTTTTCAGTATATCTCCAAGAGTGTCCCTACCACCGAGTGTGTCATCAGCCATGGAGCTGAGGGTGCCGGCAACTACGCAGGCAGCCGAATGTCTACCCGCTCACATCACTCAACCACTGCCTCTCATGCATCCAGGTAGGTTTTAAACACACAGTGTGAGTGAAAAGATCTTTTATTCATGTGCTTCAATACCACAAAGAACCACTTCATCCTGGATGAACCAGATGTTTCAAAGTGACCAAGAACATTCATTACGCTCATTAACGGTTGAGCGTGACATGTGTTTGTTGCTTTTTCTGTCATAATACAGTGGATCCCGCACATTCCCAAGTCAGCATTCGCAGCGTTTTGATGATAATACGTTAAAAAAGACCACACTTTTTACATGTTTGTGTCTTTAGGCTTCACTTCGTTAACCGGTAAGAGTTCTCACTTTGTTCGGTAGTCCGTGTGTCACATTTGATCCAAAAATGATTATTTATGTACAAGAAAAACTAGAAAAAATGTGTCTTTGTTCATCTGTCTATGCCAGCGATGTATAGTGACAGGCAAAACAATTAAATGCTCTTCCAGTCGAGGGCAGAAGGTACATAATGAACCTGTGTATCCACCTGTTGCCATTTATACAACAGAATACGACATGCCAACATATGTTCCTTGCCTCGCACCTCAAGCAAACGAGCAATGCGTGACGTGCACTTCAAAAATCTTCAAGCCTCAGCAATGCAGATTGGCTGACTTTTGTAACGCATCAAGCAGCTCCAGCCACAACAAAACTCTTCAACCACCATTGCTCACCCGCAACGGGAAGCCAACAAGCCAAACAGAGTTCTGGTTTGCTCACAGATCTGACGCCACGCGTGAATCCCAACAAAGAGCCACAAGAGCTGTGGCTCATTTGTCACTGGCCCAAGGCATATAATATAACAATATTTTAAACATAAATAAAACAGCAAACATTTTAAAAATGGAGAAAAAGTCACAATGAAACAAAGCTGAAAAAGGTTTACCATAAGCGTGATATAGCAAGCAAACATTTAAGTTGTTCTTTTCTAACCAATTTCCATATTAAAATAATCACTTCTATTTCAGTTTATGAAGAAAAGCTTGCAAGAAAATATCACACTGTGATGTATTTCACGACAGCAGGGCACTGTTTACTGGAATCTCAACATTTACATACAAAATGCTCTAATTTATTTACTTTTTAAAAAAATAAATGCTTGATTTGCACTTTGGATGAGTAAATAAATGAGTTTTAAGTCAAAGGTTTTGAAAAAAAACACGAATTTTTACATGTGCGTGTCAAATTTTCAGTGTGATTAAGAAGGGCCTCACCAATTCTTTAGGTTTTCTGTGCATACGCATGAACAGTCATAGAAAAATGATATTGTGCATTTTATTGTTTAATACTTGAACAGAATGTTGTAGGAAAATGAATGAGATCCATGAGAATGCAGTATTTTCACTGGTTTTGGGATACTTTTCTGAAATCCTCATTTCATTATTTTGAATTGAAGGACACGGGGGTGGGAATAATGTTGGTGGATTAAAAAAAGACACATTTTTGCAAGAACGCAATAAAAGGTTTTGTGACTTATTACGACCCCAGATTTGGTCATGGATGTCCTCCATTTTCCTGTGAATTATATAAAAGTATCAATATTTCAGTTTGACAGTCGATCTTAGCGCGTAAAGAACTGGGAAGAAATAATCAAATAATTTTGATGGATTAAAAAAAGACAAATTTTTGCAAGAACGCAATAAAAAGTTTTGTGACTTATTACGACCCCAGATTTGGTCACGGATGTCCTCCATACTGTACATCACAAACCGGAAGTGATACTCTAAGTTGTTACACTAACAACATCATTTCTCACATTCAGTGGACATTATCAGCTGTCAAACCTAAATGGTGACACTTTGATCGGGAATTATGTTACATACGGTAACATTTAGGAGGTACGAGTTACATACGAGTTATGTATTTATTTTAAACTCTGAAAAAGACCTTTTTTTTATTAACCTTTATTTAACCAGATAAAAACCCATTGAGATCAGGATCTCTTTTACAAGGGTGACCTGGCCAAGAGGTTAGCAGCACACGTCACAAGGGATAAAATATACAAATCTAAAAGATTACATACAATGTATATTAACAAACATACTTTGTAAAATGCAAGTGATTAGTAATAAAATCCATAAAAAGCTATTTAAAACAAAGGCACTGTTCTGTGGTCTCACGCTCTTTGTCCAACAGCAAGGACCGAAAGGCTCCAAAAGGAATGAGTTCCGAGAGCTTTAGTTCAGCCTGTAAAAGATTCCACGCTGTGGGGGCTGCAAAACAGAACGCTTTCTTCCCCTTGGAAAGCACAAGAAGATGGAACTCTGAAGTACTGTACATATTGAGGTAGTGGCATGGTTTACAGTATAGCCAGGCTAATGTACAACAGCAGAAAAAAAACACAATCATAAAAATAAATTAAATATCTGAAAATGGTGTTTTCATTCATAAAATGTAAACAAGTTCAATAATGGAACTAATTCACCATTCATAAATGGCTACGTTTACGATAGGCCATCATTTCAACAAACTGGTACTGACTGACTGACGAGTGTGCCACTGCACTTCAGCAGTTCCCACCAACCGGATCAAATTTTAGACAAGATCTCAATCATTTAGCTGTTTTCCTGTGAATTATATAAAAGTATCAATATTTCAGTTTGACAGTCGATCTTAGTGCGTAAAGAACTGGTATTGGAGATATCGATGTTTCGGTATCGATCCGCTCATCACGACTGACCATGATGTCACATAATGCCCCTGGAAGTAATCTCTGGTACGCCTTTCGGGAGATTCACCCATATAGAAAAATATTATGGGGGGAGGTAAATTTTTCCTAGGTTCACGGCCGAGACCAGGGAATTTTGGTTTATGTCTGTATGCTTCACTGATAATGTGTTTTTTTAACAAGTGTTGAGATTTCACACTTTGTTTGCCGGTCCTTGAACGCATCATAGTTGTGCATTTTACACTTTAAATGCTTTTGAGTGTGTGAGGAATATTTTGGGTTTACGCCTGGATTGCGTATTTAGCATTTAGCTTGTTAGCTTCCGTCGCGAGTGAACAATGGAGCTGTTATTGCAAATGTTGGTCCGAAATCACAAGAGAACGTCAATGTCAAGCTAGGAGGAGGGTTTGGAAGGAGAGGAGGGGCGATTGATGTGTCAAAAAATGTTACGGCCGTCTAAATTACTCATGGATTTTCGCCATTCCCTGGTAGGCATGGAATGGATCTCCTACGAAAAGCGGGGATCTACTGTATACTCTACTCGAGTGATGTTAAATATGCTTAAGTGTTCCTCTCCCTCCTGGTCCCCTCCCCTGACTTCTCAGTGCTGCTGTAACCTTTTTAAACCCTTACATCTGCAGACATGAGGAGCAGACATGGAGCATGGAGAGAACAGACAGTATGAATTCCGACTGCCAGTCAGGTGGGCTGTCCAGCTCTGTTGGAACCAGTAAATGCAGCAGTCCAGCTTGTATGGCAAGGAGGGCGGCCCACTGGGGCTGTACGGAGATATCCAGTCCAGGAATGCAGTACGGGGATTCCTACGACTCGCTAAGAGATTCACCGCACAGCGACAGGTAGCCAAGTCTTTTCTTTTTTTGGAGACCTGCTGTCAGTTGACCTTAAAATAACAGCTTTTATAAGCCATGTTGTAATCGGGAGAGAAGCTTGTCCGTCTCACCGTGAGGAACACAGAATACCTTCTTTTAGTCTATAACAGTGCTTATCAAATAGTGGGGCGGGCCCCCTGGGGGCGGGGGGCACGGTGAGGCGTGAGGAGGGGCGTGGGAGGCAGGGGGAAGTTCATTTCTTCAAGGTTGGCAGGTCTGTAAGTGTTGGTGGGGCAGGGGGGTGTCATAGGGAAAACGTCATTGTAATAAATAATAATATTAGTGGACCAGGCTCAAATATTTATTAATCTTTTTTCTCAGGTATTATTAAATTAAAGACATGTATTATAAACAAAACCTGTTTTGATAATGACCTTTTATTGGCTAGTGTGTTTTAGTTGGGGTTTTTTTGCCTCTTACTGCACGTGTTTGAAGCCTGTTATTGTATTAAACACGCCAGAAAACAATCTGAAGTACTTTGTTAAAAGACATTTTTGTCCTGAGCTGTTTAGTAATGATTTTAATGCTCCCTGTTTGTGTTCTTCAAGCTTGATACTCATTTTAAATCATTTTTATTCTTCCCGCAGCTGCTTTCACTTGTGTGAAATGTTCTTGGGAGTGTAACAAACATTGTAGAATATTTGATCTGCGGTTGCGTTATCACTTCTCTTCAGAGATTTGAGAGTTACACAAAAATTAAAAGGTGCTTCACAAATAAAATGTATTATTATTTTTGTTTATGCTATTAACATCAACGTCAGCCTGTGAACAAATGATCACTATGACTGCTCATTTCCATTGACCTTAACACACACGTTAGTTACACTCCAAAACAGTAGAGGGAGCCTGAGAGCAAGACACCACAATCATTGCGTACTGTGTCTTTAAGGTTTTGCTATCGCTGTGTAGGTCACCAGGCACAGACACTGTTGCTTGCATTTAGCCTTTGGCAACATCTAGTGGTAGAAAGCGTGTACAACGTTTTTAGGCGTTAGAAATGCAACAGAGGCTCAGATGCCATAAAATAAGGCCATGATATTTTTAACTTTTCAAACTGAGGCCAAACTAAAAATGTAAAGCTTGAAATACGACACTGGTGTGTTGCAGACTTACGATATCTGAAGCTAGGATGCCTTTGGGGTACGATAATACATTTATGCAAGGTGTGTTACCTGTAATTCGAACTAGTAAATTGACACTGGCCATGTGTTGCCTTTATGTAGGTATGTTTCAGCACTGACCACACCAGCGCGCTTGTCTCCGGTGGAGTTCCACTACCCGCCGCTGCCACCCCAGGTTCCCACCTTCCATATCACCTCGCCCAACACAAGCCACGCCCTCTCCCTACCGCCCGCCGCTGCAGCCTACCATAGAGATGACGACCAGCCGCTGCTCCGCTGCCCTGACGTATGTACGCACTTTGCACATACAAGTGCAAGGAGAGTGCTGTTATTTGTAATTGCAATCACGTGCTTTTACAGCGGAAATTTCACAGTTGAACACAATGGTTGACTTCCAGTTTTCCTACAGGAAATAATCCAAATAGAAATGCTCATCATAAAACCTTCAATAGCTATGCAGGCAATGCTTTAGTAACATTTTAACATCTTTATTTCCATACGATTCTAAAAATAAGTTAACCGCTGTCAGTATAAACACGTGGTCTTAATAGTAAACAGTTATTTTCAAACTGACAAAACGTGACAATATTTCTGGTTTAGAGACCGCCATCTTCCACCTATGTCATGTCCTGACATACACAAATGTTTAAAAAAAAAGTTGTGTACATTTTTCTCTTCATTATCATGTATTTGGTTAAATTATTTCCAACTTATATTTTTTGATAACAGATTTCCAAACATAGGGTACCACGAATGCTGTGTCGCGAATAGGCGGGGATGCATTGTATAGCCAACGCCTTTTTGCCACCAGTACTGAGGTACTTGGGGAGTAAGACTCATGGTATCAGGCATGATCAGTCAGAATATAAACCTGCTGCTGACCTTTGATTATTTTTTGGTCGTTTTTTATTAGAATTTGATTTATTTTTACTACCCCGACAACTTGACAAAATAAAAAAATGTCAAGGGGGCTGATTATGATATTTTTAATATATATATTTCTTTTTAGATTGTCAAAAGCTTTTAAAAAGCACGATACATATTTAAGATAATGCAGAGTTTTATGTTGTTATTAGTTCTTAATATCAACATTTCAGCTTTTGCTCTTTGCCATTCTTTCCCATTTTATGCTGTTTTTTAATTTTTTTTTATTCTGTTTTGACAAATATGAACAAGACACGGGCCACAAATAGGCCCCTGGGCTGCACCTTGGATACTCTTGCTAATATAGCTCTTTGTCAGAGTTGAGTTGACGTCAGCGCAACTCAGTGAGCTTGTCGACTATTTAGTTCGTTAGCTTCCTTTGTAGCGAGCAAACAATAGGAATTAAATAAAGAAGGGAACTTTAATTGCACCTGAGACTATTTCATTGGTGATTGCTCATTGACTACAAGGGAAGCTGAATTTTATAAAATAATTGGTCGAAACTGCATTAAAAGTGCCAATGTTGAGCACATGGAAGCTCACAGTGAGAAAGTAAGACCCTGATTGAATAAACAGCAAAAAAAAAGCCACTTCGTAGGGAAGCTGAGCTTCTACGAGGGTCTGTGGAGCAGAGGCGGGTCTTGAATTTTACAGACAGCAGCTATGGGAGTGAGCGGAGTTGTTTTCACCCCCCTTTCCGCATGTGACGCAGTCACGCAGGTTCAGCGGTCAGAGCAGACGTGATGTCTCTTCCGGAGTGAATTATTTCACAGCAATCCTGTTCTACAGCTATTTTCTCACTTTGTACCCACTACATTGTAAGTAAACAACATAATCCCAGCCTTATTGATTTTTGTGGTTTATTGGTTCATTAAATCATATCAGTTTTGGGAGGAGTTGTGGTTAGCATGTTGGCCACACAGTCACAGTCTGGAGATCGGGAAGACCTGGGTTTGATTCTCCCTTGGCCATTTCTGTGTGGAGTTTGCATGTTCTCCCGGGTTCTCCGGTTTCCTCCCACATTCCAAAAACATGCATGTTAGGTTAATTGGAGACTCTAAATTGTCCATAGGTATGAATGTGAGTGTGAATGGTTGTTTGTCTATATGTGCCCTGCCATTGGCTGGCGACCAGTCCAGGGTGTACCCCGCCTGTCGCCCTAAGTCAGCTGGGATAGGCTCCAGCATGCCCCCACGACCCTAATGAGGAGAAGCGGCATAGAAAATGGCTGGATGGATGTATAGTTTGCTAGTTAATGGCAGCAGACAGCATTGCTAAAATCATATTAATGTATGTCAGACCAAAGACCAACTGCAGCCACTGAACTGATCGATGTGTTACAATTACAAATGTAGATATGTATTTGTATACACACAGAAAATAATGTTCCTCAAGCCGACCACTCACAGTCTTAACAGTCTGCGTTGGGGGGCTGAATTCGAAGCGTACAAGCGTATTCAAGTCTCAAAATGTGTGCCATGTACGAAAAATGCATACATGTTCGCAGGTCTGATCATATCAGGCATCTGCTAGCCCTAGGAATGTGAAATGCTATTTCCCGGCGTAACAAATGCATGACACTTGTGGTCTTTGGTGTTTTAGGATCGCAGTTTGTACAGGCAGCCTCGGCGACCACGGCGGCCATACCTGACAGAGAGCACAGGAAGTCTCCCATCAAGCCCCTACCGCCTCCCTGACGAAGAGGCCTACGAGACTACCCAGGAGTATGCCTCCTCAAGGGAACCCATCCGGAGTCGACGCCGCCCGCGGCGCAACCGCCTCAACGGACACGTCTCTCAGAGGTCGGCGGGCCTACGGGACTATACGTCACAGAGTTTCAGCCAATCAGAGGAGGAAGAGGAAGAGGAGGAGGAAGATGACGGTCAAGGGGAGCGCACGCCTTTCCTCAGTATGCAGAACATGAACATGGACCTGCCCGTAAGCGTGCCAGGTTACCATTCATCGTCAGGGGCTGACACACGGACTCATCGCGGACTCAGTCGGCCGGGGACTCGAAGTAACGGGCAGAGTCGAAGCTCTCAGTCGCAGCGTTTCAAGTCAGACAACATGCCCCTTTAAAACCGGCCTCCCCTTGTCCCCCTCCCCGACACTCACCCAAGCAGCCCTCCCCAACTCCCTTCCCACACACACTATTCCACCTCGCACACGCCTCTTTCTTCTTCTGGACTAGAGACCTGCACCAAGGAGAAATATTTTTATTTTGTATAACAGACAGATATTCTAAACAAATGAAATATTTATTTTCATTTCAGCAAAAATTGTCTACTAGCTAACAGCAAAGACTTTTTTTATAAGAGGGGGGGAAATATTTATATGTAAAGGTTTTTTGATTTACAGCAGTATGAGAGATGAAAAAAATATGTGCCAATTTTTTCACAAGTTAGATAAATAGAATAATATTGTGGTGCCTTTTGCTGTATGCTGAAGTTGGAGGTCCCATTGAGTTTTGTAGCCTTTCTTATGAAGACTTCTCATTTTTATAGAGACCGATCCTCTTCCTTACTTTTGCTTTGGGTTTTTTTTTTCTCTGATTTGGGATCCTCCTCTTTTTGAACTGTGATCTGATTATGTCATCATGCAATATTGAGTCCTTCTGTGTAAAAGGTGTTTGTTTACATGGTTTTGATCCACGCAAAACGCTCGTCTCACAGGGACATTCAGTCGCCGACGGGGTAGTTTCGGATGAACGCACATCATTCATTCACAGCTCTGATTTTTTTGTGGAATAGTGAATGGGAAAGTGACATCGGATTCTCATGTACGTGACCAGGGTGCTGCCATAACACAGGGGTTGCTTTTGAGAGTGTGAACGTGTCTGCTGTTTGTTTGTGTGTGCGCCAGAAGCTCCATTGCACTGACCCCTCCCCTTGTGAGCAGTCATTGCCCATCGAAACCCACCAGTTGAAATCCAGCCTGACTCTGGCCTCTTGTGGACTGCCAAGCCCACGCATTTCCTATGCCAGCAGCTGAGAGCCGCACTGTGTCTCAGGACTTCCCCATCACATCACAGCCAAAAGACTGGAGCAAGAGAAAGCTGTCATCGCAATCAGTCACCGCTAAGTTTGCAGACCAAAATCACACCCCCCTCGAAAGCGTACATGTCAGGCTTGTGATTTCGGATTTGTGTGTAGAAAGTTGAAGGTAGATTCAGACTTTTTGTTTACTTCCAAAGGTGTGAAAGTGGGCGTGCATGTTGGACACAAGACGACGTATTTTCATTTCTGATGCAGGGGTGTGGCGACATTTCAGGGCACCCCCTGCTCACTCTGGGTTCCTCATTTATGTGTGTGCTATTTTCATCATATTGGAATGTCTCATCACCTTTTACCGCTCTCATGGGAAAGGAAATCATTTGCATTAAAGGGACCGTTTGCAACTCGCTCCAAATGATTTTATGAAATTATTATATTAAATATTTTTTTAAATCGATAAATATATACAGTTAGAACAACATCGACCAACATATCGTCACCCATTAAAATAATGGGCTAAGCCATTTTTTGACAAAAATGAATTTTTGGCCTAAATCATCTCTTGATGATGCTGACCATCTACGGCAGAATCACCTAAATCCTTAGTTGAAAGGATCGTGCTCTTTATCCCCGATAGGACAATGGCTTCTGTCAAGAGGGTGACCTTAGGCCATTTTATTTTTTGCCTAAAGGCCCTGTCACACCTTGAGAATTTAGCCAGCGTACGCCAACGTATGAAAAATTTGGCCAATACGCTGGCGTACGTCGAATAAGTTATGGGTAAGTTTTGTATAAGTTAAGAGCACGCAGAAGCACGCCGGCATACGTCGTAGTACGTCCAAGTTGTCCCAAAATTTTTCGACGTATGTCAACGAATGATTCATACGTCCCGCATACGCGGGCAATAAGTTATGCGATCGTTGTAAGTTACGCACAAGTCGTCATACGTCAACATACCTTGAGACAAAACTGTGTCTTCTTGGCTGTCTTCTTGGCAAGAGTTGGCTGAGAGGAGATGGAGGCTGTTGTGTTTGCAGATACAGTACATTATGCTATGCCTTGTACTTGTAGTAACTCCATTTTTATACTACTACATGCTTGACCAGTAGAGGGCACTGTGGCACTGGGAATGGAACCAACAGGAGGGGAAGAGATGTTAGAACCTGCGTCATCTCCATCAGAGTGAGAGTGGGAGGGGGAGGCTGTGGGTGGTGATGGATCCCTCCGTCACTGCCCTGATACTTCTTGGCAACGGTCTTCGAAATTTTCTTCGGCATGATGGCAATGTTGACACTGCGATGTCTAGTGAGGTGAGTCATCAAGTGGCAGCCTTTTTATAGGCTACGACACGTGATCGTCAGCCATATGCTGCCGCGCGGTTTGCGTCAGTTAGACTGGCGTTGGACATAAGTTGTGAACGCCGGCAACACGCTACGCATTCGTTGGTATAAGTTGTCTATAAGTTATAGAAACGTTCTATGTAAGTTACTAATACGTCATGTATACGTCAAACTCATTATGAATACGCAATGTATACGCCCAAAATTGAAAAAAACGTCGGCAGTTCAACGTATGCCATCAAAATGATCACGTCGGGCATGCGCTGGTGTGACAGGGCCTTTAGTCAACATTTTTGAGTGATTGATCAAACAAGATGAAATCATGAAACTCAATGGATCTTTCTCCTCAAATATCAGACCAGGCAAAAAAGCAGAAGACCCAACTGTACGTCATTTGCCGGCTCTTCAATTTAGCCCTTAGGGCAAGTCGGTGTTCCCAAAAACTTGAAAAGATGACTTAGGCCATTATTTTAATAGGGTGACGATAGTGGCTTAAAACAACAGAACTGAACAAAAAAAACCCAAATCTATATTTTTTACAATTACAAATTCATTGCAGCAAGTCAGTGCCCGGTCGGCAGCTGCCGAACCATTGCAAACAGTCCCTTTAGAGGAAAAGTGTACTTTTTTGGAATTTTGCCCATCATCCACAATCCCATTGTGAGACAAAAACAAACGCATTTCCCTTTTCCGTGTGTTCTAAATAGCTGCCCCGTGTTGGCAGTATTTTACGAGCCCTCTTAAAAAACATAAAAAAAACTGCCAGCAATGCTCCATTTACATGCCGTGACCTGTATACTAACCAAGCTACAGCGACATTGTTAACGTAGGATGAACTCCATTTCTGTCTTAGTGACAGCGCCTCGCGCCGACATTTCGCCCTCTGTTCTTGCCTGCTCAGCTTCTAAAATCTTCTAAAAAGCTCATCATCCATATATTCAGGCTCAAAAAAAGAAGGTTCCGTATCCTTATTTGTCCCAAAGTAGTCAGCGACGGTGACTCTCACAAAGTCTGCCATCATTAGTGGTAGCAAACACAAAAGGCGCTGTCTATGCTGTTGTTGTTGATGGAAGTACCGTTAATTGGTATCCTCTCCGTGAAATCAATCCACCCAGGAAATAAGTTCCAGTAATGCTTAAAATAACCAAAATGCTGTAAGTGTTACATCGTATCAGGAATGTGCCTGTTACTACATGGTTGTAGCGTGTATATAAAATGTTGTTGGAGGTTTTTGGATGTTTTTTTTAGAGGGCTTTAAAGGCGAAATAGGTGAATCACCATCGCAATCACTTTGCACTTTGACTATCGCGGTTTGGCTTGATCACAGTTATTTAAATATACATTAATAAGTCATGCTGTTTTTGGTTGAATACAGCCTATTATTAGTCAAACAATATGCATATTGAAGCAAATTTGACATATTTTTAAGCATTTTTAAGTATAAAAATATGTAGTATTCTACACTGGTCTCTAGGTGTCATATTTGGTGAGACACATGAGCACCAGACTTGATCGCAGAACCAACACACTTTTGTTGCAGATTTGAATTATCTCACAACAAGCACAAGAACCCCTATTAAAAATCCCCCTCAAAAACACAGGCTACTGTTGTGGCCATAACCCACGGCAAGCTAAAACTCAATTCTGAACCCCTGACTTCACTTCCTGTCTGCCTGCTACTCGGCTTTCCCAGGGAACACATTTACAGCAACACACACAAGCATGAGCTCACGATAAATGTGGGATTACTGTACCTACAGTACATTGTTAGTGGAAAAACTGCAGCGATCTAGAATACAGAGCAAAATAAAAGATGTGTGTTCATGTCTTACAGGGATTGTGGATGATGGTCAAAATGTAAAAAAAAAAAAGTGCAGTTTTCCTTTAAGAAAGGTCTGGCTTTATTTTTAATTTAGCTCAAGGCCAAACACTGATGTAACACTAATGATTGCATCCTTAGTATGTATTGCTATACTTTTGTTGGTAAACTTATGTTGCTTTGTCATGTTGACTGAATGCTCTGTATGTCTCTTGCGTACCCCTTCCCCCTCATCCCCACACCATCATGTCAGTCTTTACCCCCCGCCCCGGAGACCCTCAGAAGCATTGATGAATCAAGGCCACATATTAGTGAACAGCAAACTAATAGTCGAGAGATCACGTCAAAAACCCGTGCATTTCAGATATGTACAGTGCATTGGCTCTAGACACCCCTCCAAAAATAATCTTCACTCTTAAGAGTTCGTTTTGATATTGTTTTCACACAGGAGATGCATGGATCACAGAGAAAAACACGTTTTAAAAAGAGGAACCCCCCTTCAATTCAGGGGAATCATATTAGAATTGTATTTAAAAAGCATTATTTGGCTTCATGGCTCCGAGGTCTGCCTAGTTTTGTCTTATTATCACTGTAATCAATCTGGGAACTGCAATGTGGAAATACTGCAAGTGAGGGTAGTGTGCTTCTAGAGCTAGTTGAATTGTTAACACTCCCGCCCTCTTTCTCCTCACCCTGCGACCCCAGTCCCCCCAGTACCACCCTTGACGTACACACACACAGCATACACAGCTAAGCACATACACATACAAAAACACACATAAAGCCACACACAGCCCCATCATGTATGTCAAGCAGTTTGGCTCTTTGATTTCCCCACCCCCCAACCAATTCCCTTTCTCTTCTTTCCTCCGTCCCTTCCAGTCCCTCCCCCTGCATGTCCTAGTGGTACTGGTAGTTGGGTGCATGGAAAAAGCAGTCAGCAAACTGTTTCTTTTCTTTCCACTTGGTGAAAAAAATTAAATGTGTATTCATTTTAACATTCAGCAATAAATCCCCTTATCTTCATGTCCATCGTTCTTGGAATATGCTAGAAGATTTTTTGCAAGTTTGATCAAAGAAAAAAAAAAAAAAAAAAGACAACATACTACTTGTAAAAGACGAAAAGTCCAAAATCACTCAGTTCATATGAAAAATAAAACTTTATTGCTACCATTTTTGAGAAAACGCCTGTTATATTTATGAAAAGTAAAGATTGGTTGTTTTGGTCATTGTCGTCCCCATAAAAGTGATGGGACAAAATTGGATCTGTTGTCAATCCGCCACATTCTGACTGAACTCCGGGCAGCAGCATCACACAATACAACACTTGCATGGAAACAGGAGTTCAGAACATTTATAGTCAATCATCTCATTAAAAATAATTTATTTTTACAAAATTACCATGAAATGATACTTAATTTTCCTCATCAATTAGAGACCCCAGGGCACCTACACTAATGGACAGCACACCTACACTAATGGTAGATGGTACGTCATCCCATAACCGGAGGGTTGGCGGTTCAATCTCTGCATCACTGCTGTTTTCCCCCTATGGGTTAAATAATGGACCGACTTCAATGGCAGGCAGGCAGAAGAGATTACCAATGATGAAAATGACAGAAATGCTGCAAGAGGACGGAACAAAACAGGAGTTATCCAGGCTACCAGGGGTGCCAGACCCCAGGGATGTACCTCTTTAAAGACTTAAGATGTGACATTTTACAGAATTATACGGCAATCCATTTTCATGGCCAAGTGTTTAAAAAAGGCAAAGAAAAATGTACCTTTTCTTTCTGCCAACTTTCTTTTGGCCGTCCCGCTCACGCATTTAAAGACAAATATCTCTCAGGTCTAGGCGTCCCTGGTAGCCTAGATAGCAGTATTTCTGTTATGCGTGCGTTTTGGGGGTTTGTGTGTGTTTTTGGCATTTGCAGCGTTGTTCTTTTACTTTTGTTTTTGATCCTGGAGCATTATGTGATTACAGCATTTTTAATTCGCAGCGTTTGGATATTGCTGCGCATTTGCCACCGTCCATAGGGCGATGGAAAAGAAGGGCAAAACTACGGGAGTTTACCGGGGAAAATGTGAGGGGTGACAGGTAAGTTCCCATCGGCCAATTGAATTTAACGCTCTATATTTTTAAATCTAACTACATGGGACTTTGGTTCGAATGACACGAGTGTGCTATTCTATCTCACTTTCTATTTAGCTGGGGGTTAATTGCCGAATAAGCACATGTGGAATTCTGGTGCTATCACACATCATTTTTAACCACGTTATTGTGACACAGCTTTTGTTAGCACACCATTATCGCTTTGTCAAGTAACATGAGTCAAAGACCAGTGTATTTAGAATTACAGTTGCCCCTCGTTGAATATTGTGGCTTGGCTCTATCAGGGTTTTTCTTTCATCCATCCATTTTCTATACTGCTTCTCCTCATTAGGGTCGTGGGGGTATGCTGGAGCCTATCCCAGCTGACTTCGGGCAACAGGCGGGGTACACCCTGGACTGGTCCCCAGCCAATGGCAGGGCACATATAGACAAACAACCATTCACACTCACATTCATACCTATGGACAATTTAGAGAATGTGGGAGGAAACTGGAGTACGTGGAGAAAACCCACGCACGCACGGAGAGAACATGCAAATGCCACACAGAAATGCCCATCGGAGATTCGAACCCAATCTTCCCGATTTCCTGGGGCTGTGTGGCCAGCACGCTAACCACTAGACCACCGTGCGGCCGGGTTTTTCAAATTAATTAATTAATAAATCAATGCTGTTTCATGGTTGACTACAGTCCAAAAATATACATGTTTAAGTAAAATTTTTATGGACTCTAAATTGTTTTTGGCCCAAATCAAGCATTTTCAAGTATAAAAATGTCTAAATGAAGTAAAATACAAATATAAGACATTCAAAAAACACATTGAAAGACCCTTTGTAGTATGTAGTATTCTACACTGGTCAGGAATGTTACACTGAGGAGACAATAGCCATCGTGGGACATACTGTAGTAAAACAAGAAACATGGAACTCTCCCAATGTTAACTTGAGTCTATATTATGTCTTATTTTCTCTTATTATGGCTACTATATTGTGTAATACAAGAGTAAAGGTGGTTTTTGGGGTGTTATTTCATTTCTAGAGGGCTCTAATAAAACCGTTAAAAACTGGAACTACAAACATATGCCATTTATAAACTTTATATTGCAGAAATTCATATCACGCCTGAAACCAATAAACTGCAATAAACAAACGACTAGTTAAAATCCCTAATCAACATCCCCAACATGTTTTTGCAATGATAGGTATGTTTTGAATGGGAGAAAACACACAAACCGAAACATACACACCCCCAGGGAGTCGGACATTGGATATTTCGCACCATTCGGCCTACTGCATCTTCACGGCAAATGCACCTTCTAGAATCAAAAGCAAAAGCTTGTGCTTCATCCAGGAGAATAAACGTTTGATACAGTGCATCGTCTTCGTCTTGGAAGGGTGCTTGTCAACCATATTGAGAGGAGAAGCAACGACACATCTGCATCCTTTGTGGTTGTGTTTCATGGTGCACTTCTTCTTCCTGAATGTCATTTTGTGGGTCTGATGAGGTCCCTGAGTCACGCCGAGTTGGGAGCTGTTGCAGAGGTAGCCCCCTTTGATGAACGGGTGGCGGAGAATTCGACTGGGTGTGATTCTCTCTTTCTGATCCCACTTGAACATAGCTTTCAGCAGCTTGAAAAACTCGTCAACCTCGTTGTCTCTCTCTGGAAACATCTGGTTTAAACAACAGCCAGGCTTAGGGATTGTGAGACAATAGATGACATTCAGTTTGAGGAAGCTACTGTTTTGGTAACTACCAACCTTCATCATTTCTTCCAGGGAGTATATCTTACTACTGGTCGTGTTGTTCAATTCGATTGAGTATTCCTTACGTGTCTAAAACAAATATAGGTGCGTTAAAGAGGACTAACTAAGGAGGTGAATACAAGAAAGGCAGTAAAAGAACAGCCAAATATTCAGCAAAAGCAAGGGTACAGCGTTTGTTAATTTTAATGTTGTAATTCTAATACTATCGCAAATACAGTAGATCCTTGCACGTTGTGATTCGGTATTCATGGGCCGCAAATTTGAGCATTTTTTTAATGCATTTTTTTGTTAGAACAAAAATTATATTATTTTATCATAGTATGTATAATTATAATTTTTAAGAATTTTATTTTTATATTATGCATATTTTTTTAAATAGGCCAATTTCACACACCATTATTGCTTTATCGCTTTGCTGTAAAATGTACAGCATACGTGTACCACTGTTAAAAAAGGTGACAATTTTTACATCATTATATATTTAAGTTTTTTTTGTCAAGCATTGAGATGTCACACTTTTTTTCTGTGGTCCTTGAACGCACCATAATTTTGTGCTGAGACTAGCTACCCTCAGAGTCCATCTGTTCATAGACCATCTGGCAGTACATTATCATGCATTGGTGGTGAGTACCTATACATTGTATACTTTAAATGTCTTAACAGGTGTGTGAGGCATATTTAGGGCTTAAATTTGGATTGTGCCGCAAGTGAACAACGGCAACTGAAGAGAGAAGGGGAGGGTTCTGGAGCTGAATCTCATGGAATAATTAAAACAGTCACTTTTATTGCAGAGGTTGATCAGAAATCGGAGGAGAATGCCAACATGAAGCTAAAAAATGAGGGCTGGGAAGGGATTTGGCGTGCATTTTATGGGCATGTCAGTTGCTTTTACGTTTTTCCACATGTGGTCCTGGAGATTAATCCCTGCAAAAAGCAGGGATCTACTGTACAATAGTCACAACATCTCATTTTAATGAGGATTCATCATGTTACTTCTCTAATTCAATAAGTATATGAATCTGCGTGGTTATACAGATTCAAACTCCACGACTGATCAACTGTACATCGAATGTAGTCACCTTGCCTCACCTGAGATGTACTTTATTTGTAGAATTCAAGTACTTACCTTGAAAATCCATTGACCCATATCTGTCTTGTTGAAAAACTGCGTCGTCGTCTTTCCGGCTTTAAGAGTGTTGTCTGGTGGTAGCCCGAGGACACCAATCATGCATTCCAGCTAGACAGATATGATTGACATTAGGGTCAGTAGGGCACACTCATACATGTACATATAGTCCAAGGTTGTAAGAACACTGTGCTAAAAGCAAGGGAATAATGGTCGTATCAGAATACATATTTTTCATTTGTCTCTGATTATCCAGGATGCAGTATAGTGGGTAAAAGTTAGGACAATTCCAAGCGCCCGTGGCTGACAAGGCTCCCCAAAAATACAGATGCGGTGATAACAGCTTCCCAGGGGGTGCCCAATGTGATTTTTTTTCATGGGGCCCAGAATTCCTGGTGGCACCACTGCTGATTATGATCACGATCAACAAATTAAAGGCGAAATCACAGACTTATTCAATTATCTCAAAATATTACAAATACAAAGTGTCAGTATCAGCAATACTGGCCCTGTATTAACTTGGTAACGAATCATCTTACCCCTACTGGATGACACAAACAGCAGTGTGAACACTTCATGAACCGCATATCTTTTTAAAAATGTTTTGATCTTGTCCAGAGTACCGAAGCATAAGTGTACCGTAACATACTTACTAAGTCATAGTCTGTGCTTCCCATGAAAGGAAAAATGCCAAGCACCATCTTCAATATTACAACACCCAGTGACCAGATGTCGATGGCCTCAAAGTAGCGGAGTCTTAAAATGATTTCTGGAGCCCTGTTTATAAAAAAGAATCCCTAATTTGTGGAACTAAGTGACAAATTTAATAGAAACAACAGCAATCGAGCCAACCTGAAATAAGCAACCTGTCTCATTGTGACCTTCTTGGCTTCAGCTCGACTCAGAGCCACGCTGAAGTCAATCAGCTTCACTGTGAATGGCCGCTTTCCTTGATCCACCAGCATTATGTTGTCCGGTTTTATATCACCGTGGATCACTCCTACAGCTTTGAGTGCATCAAATGCTGTAGCTAACTGGACGGAACCATGATGGAACATATTGATGTACAGACAACAAAGAATACTGTGATGAATAAATGATGAATCATCCATCCTTGCCAATGAGTATACCTGCTGAATGACGGGTCTGATGTCCTGGAGACGCATACAACCATGTGCCTTATAATACTGAGACAGGCTGATATCCAACATTTCAAAGACTAGATACTTGTCACCAGAAGAGCCACCATAAAACTTGACAATGTTGTCCCGGTCCAGTCTGATGTCCATTAACAGCTGCAGTATGGACGCCTGGAAACACACAAGGTCATCGTTTGTAATTTGAGCAAGAGGGAGTTTAGTTAGATTATGTACTAGAGACGACCTGAATTGTGTCTTTTTCTATTGACCGGAGGTCGGGGGATGAGCCTCCCCCAACAACTACCAGCGCTTGGCGAAAATCCAGTAATTCATACACCCATAAAAATGTCTATTTTTAACACACAGCTCACCCGACTCTCCAAAAACTCCTGCTAGCTTGACGTTGATGTTCTCCTCCAAGTTCGGATCAACATTTGCAATAAAAGTGGCTGTTGGAATTATTCAATTCGTTGTTCACTAGGAACCTAAGAAGTTATACGCTGAATTCACAATCCAACTTCCAGCTCTACATGCTTCACACAGTTATTAAACATATTTGAAATTATAAGAAGTATCGGTAAAGTAATAAATGTTAATGATGACAAATAGAAAGGATGAATCGAAGTTACGGGCTAGCGTGACTACAGCGCTTATGTCTGTTTTGCGGCTGCCTCCACCTCACTGTAAAGTAGCTAGCAGTAGGATAAGACTCCTGTGCTCTGCAGGCCTCCGGGTTGTCCCGGCTAGCTGTCGGAGAAAACGTTTCTCCAAGCTGCGTCTACATAAGCCACGCTGCTTGCCTGTTGTTCCACTAACAGCTTACCATCATATATTAACTTGTTTTTCAGCCCAGACTGTTAAAGTTTCTTTTTTTCTTTACTTTTGTGTCTCACACTATGGTGCGTTCAAGGACCGCAAAACAAAGTGCGAAATTTCAGTGCTTGGCAAACAAAACATCAGTTAAGTCTGAAGCCATAAAAATGTAAAAAAAAATTTTTAAAAATCAACAAATTTGCAGGACCGTGAAACATATTCATGTCATGTTTTTTTTTTTAGGTATTTTTGCTTAGGAATATATTTAGCTTATTAATTTAATGAATTCATAATTTAATGAAAAATCACATCTGCAAATTACTAGTTGAGTACCGATGGTGACCTATGGGATGTTGATGTTTTTTTAAATACATAAGGAAAAACATTTAAAATGATATTAATACTGTGTTTACGATATCTGAAGTCGCATCAGTTAAAAATATGCGTTGTGAAGAGGAAAAAAAGTTGCATTGGACAGTAAATCACATTTATTTAAAAAGAAGTTATTTCACAAAATTTAAGATTAAGAACAGACGTCCAATCTGGAAAGGCACGTTATTCAGCTACACAACAATAGCATACAAAACAATAGACTAAAGTGTCTGGTATGGCAACCTAACATATGAAGTGTTAGGTCCTGGACTTTGGGTTCCTGTTATTGCCGTCTTTTCTTGACCTTAGGACATCTTACTTATTTGTTAATTAATGTTAGGGCCTTCTTTAGCCTGCCTTTTGTTCCTTTCGTTGTGGGTCCGTTTTCGTTGCAGGCCACACGCCTCGTAGCTAAGACCTCCAAACTTGTTGACTAGTTTAATTATCCCTCTAGTAGTTATTACCTTTTCCCGCGTATTTTGTTTTGTCTCTTGGCATGTTTTCCTCAGCCACCTTTGTCGTGATAGACAGTAGATTTTTTTTTCTACCTTTTATGAGTACTGCATCAGGCCTCTCGCCTCGCTTTTATTTGCTATCTGCCATTTTTGTCTCCTGTTTTTTCAAGCCGTGGGTTTCGCCTTTTGTTACTTTGCATTTGGAGAAATAAAAACTCCTATTTTCCCACATCTATCTCGTCTTTTGGGGTTCCCTACCCTCTGATATAACATTAACAGTTATTCAGCTACACAGTAGCATAGAGAACATACGTACCTGGGGCACTGAATAGACTGAATCAACATAACAAGCCAGCCAGTGCAACAAGCAAGTTACAGGTAAGCAAGTTCACCAAGCTCCCGATCTCACTGAATTCAATGAATTATTCATCCTTGGTTGTCAACGGTCATGCTCACTCATTGGTTCATGTCAGTCTGTATGAATTAACATTTAAAAACTGCACTTTTTGGGAATTTTGTCCACCATCTACAATCCTTATGTGACTTTCTCTTTCCTGTGGCTTCTACAGATATGAAAACAGCTAAAAATAGGCAGGTAATTAAAGCACGTAATGGGACACGCCTATTGCGCCTAGAAAGCACGCTATTAAAACACCTCCAAAAACCTCCAACAACGTTGTAATGTTTTATGTACAGTACATGCTGTGACCATGTAGTAACAGGCACATCCAGGATAAAATGTAATACTTACAGTATTTTGGTCATTTTAAACATTACCGGAAGTTCCTTCACGGGCACATTGATTTCACATAGCAACATAGAAATGAACACGACAAAAACAAAAACACAGCAGCAGTGGCGGCAGCTCCAACATGATAACTACATCAAATCTGATGTAAAGGGATATAAATTTGGGAAATATGTGCCATTATTTTATTCAAAAATAACATGCAGTTAGAAATCCCCCAGTTTTTAAATGTTTAATGCGATCCACGATTTGTCCCACTTTGTTTGACGGTCCTTGAACGCACTCTGACACGCTGCACAGATGGATTGATAGATGCTTTATTAATCTCCAAGAGAAATTCACACAGACTACAAGACTGTATTTTTATCCTTTTTCTTTCACGTCATATGTTCTCCCAAATGCTGTTGATACTATGTGGGAATGCATAAAGGTAAGATATGATGACCTTATTGAGGGCTAATGTGCATATTTGTGGGACGCAATCTCTTTGAAATACAAGTCCAGGCTCGTACTGGTGGATAGTGTCTCTGTATTAATTTTGTGGTTTTAACTTGATGTTGTTCCTGTCATAGTTTTACACAATACATAGTAAATAAGATAAATTAGATCGCTACAATGTACCCATGTTTTACTGATGTGTAGATGACTAGCTAGTGCACTGCTAATGCTTGCTAATGCTAGCTGATGCTAGCGCTGCCAGCTCTTCAGCTGTGGTCACATTGACAGAAGCCTCCACATTGCCGTCCTCGGCTATGTGTGCCGTTAACTAGCAGCTCGTACCCAAAGTTTAGCTTGCAGTTCCAAGCAAAAAAATCAGAGAGACGGCTCGCATCTAAAAAAAACAGTCGTTTTTGGGGTACTCCAATGCCAAGTTACCACTGTATACAGGAAAATAAAAAAATACCGGCAGTGCTTCAGCACCTTCTCGCTTTTCTCTGGCAAGTCGACGACGACGTACTACGTGACAGTTCCAATCACAGCGACAGTTGATACAAATAACTTGCGAGAGCCATTTGCCAGGGTTTTGAAGCCCCTTTCTTTCTCCATTCCTGCTCGATATTTGCTCCTGCTTGTAGCTCCATGGTCACCGCGGCTTCCTTAAACTACAGCGTCGGCCGAGGGTCGAACAGGACATGTGCACGTTAATCTCACGTCAAAGAAAATAGTGCAGTTAAAGTTTGTTTTTTTTTTGTTTTTTTTTTCGCAGGGCCAGCTTAACAATGACAATAAGGTTAAATAGAAAAACGTATTTGTACATGTAAAGGCCGCACCGGTCTATAAGGCGCAGGTGTCCACGTCGTAACATGGGACATTTAGTACACAGAAAGATCTTTTTTCCAAACGGTGCATGTAACATCGCTAGTTAAACAGTAGCCTACCCAAAAAGTCATTCAGCGCTGTGCTCGTCCTCCTCCTGGGAACTAAAACCACTGTAGTCGTCTTCTTCAGTGCGACACACCTCACCGCTCCCTCTTTCGTTGTCGCTCCAAGCGCCACCCCCGCCCCGTGGCAAATCAGCCCCCCGAGAACGCAGCAGCCCAGCCCCCTGAAATCTGCCGGCGACAGTGGACCACCCAACACTGCCCGGCGCTGCCGAGATCCACCTGCAGACGCGAGCAAAAGCCGCTAGATCAATCGCCTTCAACGTGAATGATGCATCACATGCGCCTCTCCACGCGTTCGCCATGATAGGTCCACGCACACGAAGCGCAAAATGACTGCTCCGGATCACAGAGACCACAACATCACCACTATTTAGCCGCTCAAAGCGTGAGAAAACCCAATCGGCTTATACACCGGAAATGACGGTGATTTAAAACTCTCAGAGTCAGACCGCATGTCGGATTCATTTAAAATGGTCAAACTCTCAAATTTGTGTTTTGCAGTGTTTTGACTGATGTAAAAGTGAGCACATTTCCAGTAGCTACACACCTCACGTTGGACGTTCTTCCCTGGCCGGGCAATCTTAATCGCCATGTTTTCTTTTGATTCTCGATCCAAACACTTGATAACAACTCCATAGCTGCCTTTTCCCAGGACATTTAGTGTCTTATACCTTTGAGGAAGGATTTCTGAAAAATAGAAAAAGGTTATGCCACATGCCACATTTTATGACGCATTGTGAGTTTTGGATTATTTTTTTTACCATATTAAAAAGTTTGGTACCATAAACTATGTACCTTTAAGATTTAAAGTGACAGGGGCCTTTTGGGTCATGGTGATTTTATTGCTGAATTCATTTTAGGTCATTTTAGGATGGCACATTTCATAACGGAACAAGAGAACGTATAGAGTCATGCGAGTTTTCACTTATACCAATAAATCTGGATATCTAACCTTTAAGTGACTTTAATTTCAAAGTTATGTAATGATGTCATCAAACATGATAATGATGACATCAGGGGAACGATGCCTTGTTTGTGTGTGATGGAGTTCAAAGTCTGGGAATGTATAACGCAATACAGCATTTACTGAACAGCATAGCTATCTTCCTAAGTACTTCTACCCAATATTTGGTTGCCAAACCAGAAGAAAAGCCTGCAATCCCACATTCTTCTGTAGAGAACGGACATGTTTAAATGCTGCATGCGTAAGCCAAGCTGGTGTGAGTTTGCCTCTTCTAAGGAAATGAATTGCCTAAAACCTACTGTAAATGTTTATTAGGAAACATTCTTGAAAAAATAGGTCCTTGGGAAAAAGTTGACGCCATATTGATAAACTAAACATCTAATATAATAATAATAACAATGAATTACTGTTGCAATTAATGCAATTCAAATTACCACAACTATGCTCAACGACTTGGTGACTTGGAAATGACCAGACGACGATACAGTCACTATGATACATCTACCTACCTACCTACCGACCTACCTATCTAAACACATCTGTTGTAAAGCTAATGGATACAGCATCAGCAGTTAGCTTCTCGACGTGGCTGTAAACAACATTGTACAACATGCGTATCTGAGAAATACTTGCCATTGGGCCTGGCAATGTGTGGGCGAGGAGTCTAGCCTGCTGCGTCTTTTTTACATTTCCGCTACCGTCCTCACCAGTAGCGGTGTTTTGACAACCCATCACGTCCTGCCACGCCGGACATGGTTCAGCAAAGCATCGGCTCAAGCACGAGTATGTGCTGCGTGTGGACTTTATGTCAAGCAGACCCTCTGCTGCATGCAGCGGCTGCTGGCACATTGGACTCAAAGTCTATAAACTCCTAAACTTTGCATAGACACGCCCACAAATGTTGCTCAGATTGGCAGTTACAGATATCCGCCATCTCCTGGTATAAAGTATTAACTACACGAGGCAGCAAATTCAGCAATGTTTTGCGACTTTGGCGCTTAAAGGGCTATGTCGGCTTTCATTATAGAGAAAAAAAAACAATACCGATATTGACCGATATTACATTTTTTTTTTCATCAGGCTGATAATATTGGTTGGCCGATATTATCCGACATCGCTGGTCTTTATATATAGATTTGAGCATTAAGTTATGTTTTTATGTATCATTATTATACCATTCATTTCTATCTTAACTGCAGGGTTCACGATTGTCTTCATCAGGCAAGTCAAAGCATTTTAAAACTATTAGTAGTAGTGCTGTTATAGTTCATCGAGGATTTCTTTTACTTAGGGTGAGGGTTGTCTTATTAGTTTGTGTTTTTATATAAGTCTTAATAGCATAGCTTAGTAGCATATTGACAGTCAATCAGCTTTGCAAACTTCATTTTTTATGCCACTTAATCCTCACTGGGGTCGTGGGGCTATGCTGAAGTCTATCCCAGCTGACTTTGGGCAAGATGATTTGGAGTTTTGGACATGTGGGAGGAAACGCACGCACGCACGAGGAGAACATGCAAACTCCGCACAGAAATGCCCCAATATACAGAGACGAGGTGGTGGCTTGCAAACAAAAAACTCTAGTAACACAATGGCAACTAACAAAAAGCGACAGACGAAAAAGGGGTCTGTGAACAGGGTACAGGCAGTCCAGGTAAGTACTCTAGGTGACAGCACTGATACGGAGACGAGGAACAAGGGTAACAGAGGCAATAACGACAATGAACCAGCGCCGTACGTCTGACACTGGTCTTTTAACCGCCACTAATGATAATTGGCAACAGCTGCTCAGCCACCATGTGTGAAGCGGCTGCCTCTTTCACCCGGCAGGAAGTATACATTGCCAAAATAAAAGCAGAAACATGACACGAAGATTCAAACCCAGACCTTCCGGATCTGCCGCCTGTGTGGCCAACATGCTAACCACTTCGCCACCATGCGGCCACCACACACTTCTACTCAACTAATGCATTTTTTTTTTGTTGTAATCCGCAATTTTCTATAAATGCAAAGAATGCATATTTAATAATAATAATAATAATATTAATAATAATAATACAAGTAATCCCTGCGATTGGCTGGCGACCAGTCCAGGGTGTGCCCCGCCTGTCGCCCGAAGGCAGCTGGGATAAGCTCCAGCATACCCCCGCGACCCTAATGAGGAGAAGCGACATAGAAAATGGATGGATGGATGGATGGATGCAAGTAATCCCTTGTCTCTGCAATACAGCACTTGATACTTTCCTAAACCCGTTATAAACGGTAGTACTTTAAACTGTACATGTAAATATTAAGTGGAATAAATCAATTGGAACAGCAGAATATATTTCTGAATCTTTACAATTAAGGCAGAGGAAATTCATGACATCAACGGTAGTTTCAGCACATTATTTATTAACATACACGGGTAAAAAACAACTCTGCTTACAAATGATCCTCCAAACCTGTAGCGTGTGTATGTTTATATCATACAATTTTTTGCGCATGGTCTGTGTCCTTCCAATTGCCTTGTGAATAGAAAACACAAGATCACATTAACAACAGTGATGTAAACATTCATGAAAGTTAACATTTGCCAATAAAATAAAATGGACATGATGTCCACAAACAATACTACCTAACTTGATCCTGTCCAATTTAATAAGTTGTAATAATTCATACTACATACTGTAAGTACTTTACAAAGGATAAACTATCCTATAGTCACATATATTAGTAAGACATAAGTCAAATTCAGAAATTCTAACTGAAGTAAAAGATTTATGGCTTTACTTCCAAAGAAAAAAAGCTCCATGCATGAGGCTGTCTGCACACTTACACAGCCCCGGTATGAGGCTCTCTTTGTGGGTAAAAGAGGCGTGAGCAGCACGGTGGTCGATCAACCTTATGGTAGCGGTGGTCTCCTATTTTAACACAAATTTATGTTTCAAATGTCACACTAAGCTTAACATATATGGAATTATATGTTGTCATGAGTAAATAAAGCTATACGTTACAAGTTGCTCCTTTTTCCTCCGTGTAGTGCTGACATGTTGAAATATTTTTTCAGAGCTGGGCGTGCAAAGGATCTTGGGATATGGACGGCCAGTAGGATAGTATGGAGGCTGCTTTCTCTTTTCGTTTAGCACTTTTTAATCGGTTTTGTGTGGTGTTTTGTTGATGTTGTGTTGTTTGATCGTAAATAGATAGAAATTTGCATGCAGATTTGACCTCGTCTATTGAGATGTTTGTTTTTTATTTTTGCAAAGCTCAAGCGCAGCACAGAGGTTATGTTTTTTCCCGCGTTCATCTGTTTGTTTGTGTTCAAAATAACTTGAAAAGTTTCGAAAATGGATTTGAATGAAATGTTCAGGAATTGTCGGAAACGGGATATGGAAGAACAGATAAAATTTTGGGGGTGATCGGATCACCGTCTGGATCCAAGAATTTGTAAAGGATTCTTTAACATTACACGATAGGACCATTTTCGCCATTTGTGCACATAACTCCACAAAAAATGGTCAGAGCACAAAAAATACAGGACAAGTTTACAACAGGTTCTACAAAATATCAAAGACTGATCCAAAAAATGTTTTGGTGTGAATCACAATATCTGGGAATTTATGGCACTTGGCAGAGGTCTGCATTCTCCGAGTGCTTTTCTCGTATAATATATATTTTTGTAGCTGTTCATTGATGATTTAAATGAATCCATTTAAATAATAAACATCTGATATTGTGTATTTTTTACATTAGTAATTCATTTTACACAATACAGATAATTTGGTAATAAATTAATTTAAGACAACTAAAAAATCTGAGGACCCATTTGGGAGCCAAAAGAGCCGGCTCTTTTTTTCCTTCACTATACCGGTATGTATCAAGGACTCTACAGTTAACTTCCGTACTATACCCTGTGCGGGTTTGGCCGCCATGATGTTGAGCAGAATCCAGAAACATTGCATTGTAAACATGTCCTCGGCACACTGCTCAGTCATTAATTCATCTAATCGACGGTCCAAAATATTTAGCATTTTTCAAGTTCCCCAACAACAAAGACACGTATGTGTCATAAAGATGTTGTACATTTATAACATTGGTTGTTGTAAATAAACAGGACATTGGACAAGGCTTATAGTGTAGATTGTGTGGGACTCCCACACAGTCTAGCTTTCAGTTAATTTGATCAGTTGAGTTCATGATTTATATTATAGTTTATCAAATGTATGAACAATGTCATTACTGAAATAAAAGTTGTGTTATGTAAATACTTCCAGTTAAATATCCATGTAACATAAGTGTTAGGGACGGCTATGCCGGGACTTGGATTCCAATATACAGAGACAGCAATATCGTAACAAAGAGTTTATTAACAAAGGTTGTCCACAAGTGGAAAAATATACAACAAAACCATAAAGTACAACATAAAACTCCTGGACCTAGTCACAGGGAAAAAGGGTAGTAGAGCTAAGGGTGCTGCGAAAACTAGCAGAGAGGAAAAATACAAAACACAAAAAGCTAGGCAGAGTAAAATGAAAACGCTGCTGAACAATCAAACAGGATAAATGACTCACAACTGCAGGGAAAAAAACAACAGCAGGGGGAACAGGCATACAAGGTAGCAAAAGACCAGAGAGTAGCAATACGAGGTAACTAGATGCTGGAAGGAGCCGGTAGTTGGCGTAGGCTGAGTAACAATCAGGCACTGGACTAGTGTCTGGCTGCAGTTTAATAAGAGTGTCCTTAATTGCATGCAGGTGTGCCAAATTAGCTCTTCCTGCCGGTACACGTGTGCTGCAACAGAAAACAGCCAGAGGGCAGCAGAGCAGCACACAGATCATGACAATAAGTACTTTTTGCTACTTTGTGGATTTCACTTATTGGCCTATTTTGGGAACCTATCCCCGCGATAAACAAGGGAAGACTATTGTTATTGTTTAATTATATACATACTTAATAATATATAATAATGTTGCTTGTTAAGCCTTAGTAACACTGTAAAGAAGGAAAATATACATTTTAATTTAATAATTTCATTAATTATTATGATTATTATTTTGTGTGTTGATGTGTAAGATTTGGTAACACTGTAAGGAAGGAAAAAGTCAAATAAAGAAGCAAAAAGTTTCTTTCATCCTGCTGCTCAGGTTTTTATTGACATCCACGTGTAATTCATGTGTAGTGTAGTGCAGTGTAATGGATTTTTACACACACACATATATATATATTATATATATATATATATATATATATATATATTCATTGTGTTCAGTAAATAACATTCATCCATTTTATCAAAGTGTATGCACAGCGTATAACGGATAACTTAAGTTATAACTTAGGTATACTGTGATTTATTTCACACTCAGCTCAGAGCTAATGAATACGTTGTACCTTGCTCACCATCATGGCGGACTTTCTCCTCCATAGGTGCTAGTCTCTGTTCCATTCATTTACGGCTGAGTCACCACACCTGTTGTTAACTCTAGACTCCCTACGTATTGTGTAGTGACACTCGCAAACACGTCTCTCGTCCTCCTCTGAACAACACTTGGTCACTAGATGGCCACGAGATGCATTCAAGGACAATCCGAAAATCACATTAACGTCTTTATTATACGTTATACGTGTATGTGTGGTGTAAATAAACAGAAAGACAATGAAAAACAATAAGTGGATATTTGTAGTTCCCACTGTACAATTTGATGCATTTAAGTATGCTCGGAAATGCCAGAAAATACAACTACACTAAAAACAGTTACGTGGTGTCTTTGAACGCACATCTTCACGGCTTATAATAACACGGTTGAAGTCTGATTAATCATGATTCATTTATTTGAAAACTGATTAATTTGATAAACATTTTTAATCATTTGACAGCCCTATTTCACAACTTTGACCCGTGTAATCTCTTTATATCAATTATCATTCAATGAATACAATTCCCGCTTTGGTAAATACCAGTAACCCCTAAGAGTCTGAAGAGACATAATACAGAAAACTAAAAATACAATTCTAACTTGTTATAAGAGAGTCTTGTATTGCTATCGGTTTACCACTAGATGGCAGGAATGGATCACAAAGATGACTTGAGCCACATCAGCGTCATAAGGACATACCTAAGTACCGTAAAATAACTTATTTCCACATATGAGCCAGACAGGGATTACTCACAGTGAGTTAGAGCCAAAGAAATCAATTTTATTTTCAATTTGTGACTGTAAATTCTGCTGACACACAAGCACACACACGCACACACACACACAACACACACACCCAACACACACACACACACACACAATTTGTTTCACTTTGCTCTCTTTCATGTCCTTAAGCATGAAAGTCGATTTTAGTGTGATTGTTTTGTCACCCTTTATGTCCAGTTTAAAACACACACATCCTGTTTGTAAGTGACGGAACAAGTCTTACATCTTAACTAAAAAAATCAATATCATTGACTGCTGCGCCCGACAGGCAGGCAAGTACTATATTTCTCCAACTTAAATAATGCTTAGAGGTTATACCTGGTTTGCAAATGAATCATGTACAGTAGCGTTGCAGGGCCTGCAGCAAATAGCGAAAATCTGTCAGTAATTGAGATGCCCATAAAAATGTCTATTTTTGATACACCCTCCCTCTGGCTTGACGTTCTCCGACGATTTCAGATCAACATTTGCAATAATAATTATTAGATTCACCTCCAGAACCTTCCCCTTCTCTCTTCAATATGCCTCACATACTTATTAAATGCATTTAAATGATAAAATGTATAGGTCCTCACCACTAATGAATGATAATGAAAACGATCTGTGAACAGATGGAATTGGAGTCACAGTATAGAAATTAATATATAAGTTTCACTTTTGCCTCTCATAGCTGACTTTTGCCTCTCATAGCAACTATGGTGCGTTCAAAGATGACCAAACAAAGTGCGAAATCTCAATGCTTAACAGAAGAAAATATCAGTGAAGCATAAAGACATAAACTTTTTTTTTGTGAGCTTTTGTAACAGTGGTACATGTATGCTGTACTTTATGTATTATCATATATTTATAAATTATTGCCAACTTGTGAAAAAAAATGTCTATTTGTAGAGAAAAAATAGAAATACACAAATATTATTTTTCCACCATACCTCCACGAATTTGCAGGGCCGTGAATACTGAATTGCGAATGTGTGGGTATCCGCTGTATATTCACTGCACTCAAGTGCAGGCTGAAAATGAACTCTTGACTTATTACGATAGCATAAACATCTGGGGCCTCATCTATAAAACCGTACGTAAAAATCGGACTAAAAGTCTGCATAAGCCAGAAATCCAAAATATGCGTACGGACAGAAATATTCAGACCCAAAAAGGTGGCGTACGCACACATTCACGCAATTTGTGCTTCACCTGCTCTCCAAATGTGCGTACACAACTCCACCCCACGCCACGCCCTCTCCACGCCTTCAATTTGCCATAAATGGTCAATGCAGAAGCAGAACGTCACCAAAACTGAGGTGGAAATCTCAGTTGGAGAACTGGAAGCCCATAAAAACATCATATTTGGAGGACACAACAGTGGCATAACAAGAGGAAGATGAGCGAGTACAAGTAGCGTCCGCTGTCAACAGCGTCAGTGGAATGGGATGCAGAACTTCAAAAAGTGGTCGGATATCAAGGCACACGTTCCCATTTTTTGTGAAGATGTTTCCACATTTTTTCCTAATTGATACCACATTTTAGATGAACTTAAGCTTAGCAAAATCTGTTTCATTTAAAGGTGGACGCAAAGGAAGTTATGTCGAAAATTAATCGCTGTAATTCCTGACGGGTAGTTTAAAAATATTTTAATAACTTAATAACTTAATGATGACATTAAAGCCATCAAAACATTAGGTATCTTATAATTATTTTATGAGGAACTAATGTGTGTTATTTCAAAGCACAACAAAACAAAAGCCCATCATTTATATAAAAGGAAAGAGCGCGTTTCTTCACACGGCCCTGACACTATACATACAAACAAAGGCCGTGCATGGTAAATAAATGTTGCCATTGATGACATAATTGATAAAAGCAATGAAAAATTGTCTTATTTTTTAAAATAAATTGTCCAAAGAAAAGCGAGAAACGGAGCACTAAGGACATATTAGCGCTTATATTATATTCTGCCTTCACCCTGTGATTCCCTGGTCCTTTATTTAATGAACACGTAATTCAACACAGAAATGTTGCAGCAACTTTTAGGGATTATACTCTTTTAGTACAAGCACGCACTCTCCTGCAGAGAGCTCCATGAATACAATTATTTTTGTTAATAATTTCCCTTGTGGTAAAAGTACATCCAACCATCCATCCATGGGGCAACAATGAAATTTCCTTTTGAGAATTAAATAGATTAGATTTAAGGGTCACTACTGTTATGTGGCAGCATAAAGTACGACGGGAGACATGTTGATGTGGTCGAGGACATATTGAAAAGAGCAGTACCATAGCAGAAATTCACTTGAAGTCCCTTAAACACATGCAGCAAAAGCAGAGCACACTTGCAAAACAAGAGCACTCAGAGCACAGAACTCTGCCAGGGCCAAAATGTATTCAAAAATATCTATCTGCATCCACAACAAATTGAAGCTTCTTTCTTGCACTTTGCCCAAAACATTATCCTGCAAACACGTCACACAAACATGTAATACGAAGAGTGTTCGGGGTTAAATGAAGGGATACATGGTCCCTTATTGTGTCCATGTTGTAATATGGGATATATATACAGAAAGACACACTATAAACCTTGCAATCCTACCTACATTCGATATTCCCAGTGTCACTCGTCAGCTGCGGGGATGAGACATGAGATGCTTTTTTTCATCAGAGTTCAACAGCTGCCACAGTCCAAGCAGAAGCTGTAGTAATTCTACGCTTAATCAAACTTACTTAAGCTTTGTCAGATCAAAATGCGGTCGCTGCTTAAGACTTCAACATGCGATATTAGTGTCCACTTGAGAAATTCACTACCTCCTGACTTTGCATTCTAAGTATTGTGAGAACTGTAGTTCTTTTAAGCCATAAATGAGCCACATCATTGTTTAAGCCGTGTGACAAAAGTAGCTGCTTATAGTCCGGAATTTACAGTACATTTTAGGCCAAAACTAAAGTTTTTGGTATGGTTGCTGCTGGGCATGGCTGGTGAATGACCTTCTTGCATATCAGCTTGCCCAACTGATGGCAAAACAGCACAAACCTTCTCTTCTGTTCAGAGAGGGCCTTTCTATTTTGACGGAAATTAATTCTTTCCCAACTCTTTCAAACCATCAGTCCTCTCTATCCAGAATTTGGACATGGTTCTTTTTGAGATGCAAAAAGAACCTGCTGACTCTGGGCCCGAATAAACCACTCTCCTATATTGTGCCATGTGCTTGTACTGTATGAGGGTTGTTTGGTCTCTCCAATGTAGGGGTCATTGCACTCCTCACTACACTGCACTGCATAAACAACATTGCTGAGTTTGCGTCTCGAAATTTTGTCGTAGGGGTGAATCAGCTTTTGTCTGAAGGTGTTGGTGGGTTTGAAATGCATCAGTATGTTTGCTTAAAGGTGATAACCTTTTCACAAAGAAGAAGAGTCCGTTTGTCGTAATTCAACCTTTGCACATGCCCATGTCCTGGATGACTGAGAATCTGATGTTCACTAAACTTGTGCTATGCTAAGGAAGAACCCATTCAGTCTCGGGAAACACCCGGATAAAGGTGCAGATACTTTTCTGGCACCACCTGAACAAGAAATTATCCAACTAAGTAACCCACAGATGGACACAAATGTAATACTCCTTCCCCCACTTTTATTAAGCATTGGGCATGGTGGAGGTTTACAATGAGTGGTATTGTCGTCATTTATGGTCATTGTAATAATGCAAAAACAACAAATCTCATGACGCCTGGACGCCTTAAGTCTTCTGTACTTTGCATCATATATGATCATGCGTACTGACGATGAGGGTGTTTAAAGTGAGGCTGCAATATGGTAGCATACTTTCTTTTCCCAAAGGACAATCAAGGAACTGCAGTGAAGTGTAAAAGGCAAACATTAAAGATTAAAGGAGCAGAGATCAGGTAGAAACAGATGCTTTAATTAGCAGCTTGAGAAATGCTCTTAGCACAGTGTGTGTGTGTGTGTGTGTGTGTGTATGTGTATTTGATGGCTTTAATTAGCCTAAAAGTAAGATGAAACAGAAAAATCCACAAAATGGCATCTCCATAAAGGTTACCAACAACTCCAATATATCTCAAAGCTTTTTTGCCCACGGTTTTCATTTTCTTATCCTTTTTCTTCAGAAATGGTTGTTGAAAGAGAACAACACAGAATGTATCAACGATAATCATACCCATCGTTTAGAAGCCTATCTGTTACATTAAAATGGCATGGTATTTGTTTCAGATATGCTTAACGAGTTAAGGAACATCACGTGGTTACATTTGCACAATTCAACATGTCCTCTTTGTAATGCAGAGGAACACCGAGCTACTGATTCAGTGCATGTGTATGTTTTGCCCTTGCAACCTTGGTTTAGGCCGTTCTCTGCATGGATGCGGTCTGCCATCTCTGGCATGTTCCTAGCCTCATATTTTTGTAACAATGCCTCTGGTTTTGGAATTCTCATTTTGTTGGGTGGCTGATGCTCTTCTCTGCTCTCATCTGTGTGGTCAGGTCTTTGGTAGTTCAGCAATTCAGAAATGAGCCATCACATGCAATGTCCATTTCATGGTTTTGCTTGTCATGTGATAAAAGCTCAGCATGCGGTCACAGAAGTCTCACCGTATTCCCTGATGACTCCCTTATGACTTCTCACCTGGACCTGGATTTGTCATTTGACATCTTGAAGATCTTTCTCATGTGAAGTAGAAGCCATCGTCACTGTCTTGTTGTCATACCATTTTGTCAGTGGCGGTTCTGGCTTAAATGACGCACTGGGCGAACCAACGCTTGCCAGCCGTCGTTCACGGAGGAAAAGCCAGCAGTGCTGACTTGAGCTAGATTTACAAACAAGCCAAATGCAAGATATTTTTATGCTCTGCTGACCACCATGACTCCAATTCCATCTGTTCATGGATCATCTTGCATTATCATTCATTAGTGGTGAGTACCTATACATTTTATACTTTTAATTTTGTCAATAGGTTTAATAAGAGACTAACCAACTAACCAGTAGCTAGCAATTTAAAAAGTGAATAGACAGTTTAAGATTAAAGCATCCTGGTCTCTATGTCATCATGTCAAATTTGTGTTTTCAAAGTTTCCATGAGTTTTCAAGTTTGTATTAAGTTAGTTTTTCATCCCAAATAGTCTGTTGTTTTGCTGCAGGGGCATAAGCGCAGCTCATCTAAAGCTGTGACCTTTTAAGTTTGTTGAAGAATGTTGAAGATTTATCACCATAAGATCCTATTGACGCTGACAATGCTATTTTTGCCAGAGCCATTTGATAGAGCCGCCAGTCAAGAACCAGACAGTTGCAAATTACTGTGTGCTTCCTCACACATTTCTTTGGTTTGCTCTGTACTATGTAATTACTTAGCCACATGTGAATGTTCATGTTAAGATACAAATGAATGAAATATAAATGATATACTTTGTTTGCTGAGAATTAAATGGATACATTTCAGGGGCTGCGTACTTACTGTCTGTGTGTAATTAACAAACAGCCATGTCATCTGATTACATTCCAAGACAGTGATATACTGTCGTTCCCGAAATTGAAAGACCACCTGTTTATGATGAATGCAGGTGGCAAATGAAAAAAACTGACATTTTTGGTATGTAAATTAGTTTTAGGAGTTTTTTCTTTTGCATTTGTCCTATTTTCGTAATTTGTCTGTGTGATTAATAGTTTCAACTGTCTTGCCATCTTCATTACTACATAGACAAAGGCCTTCAGTCATGAGGGATGCCCCCGTGCAACATCTCCACTTAGCCAGCTCCCATTTGACACCCCTGCACAACCTGAAACTCCATTGAAGGAAAAAGCACCCCGGATCATGATAGCGCACCCTCCACTGTGCAATGTGGAAAACATCTCAGGTGGGATCGCCTTGTCATGTCAGTAAAATGTTGGAAGCCATCAGGACAGTCAAGGTTACATTTTTTTCTCATCAGAGAATAAAACCTTCTTCCACCTTTCAATGCCCCATGTTTGGTGCTCTCGTGGAAATTCCAATTGGGCAATTTTGTGTCGTTGAAAGAGATGAGGTCCCGATGTTTTTTGTTCTTAAAACGTTTCTCTCACAGATGCCGTCTGATGGTAATTGGACTACAATCTGCACCAGTAACAATAATAATAATGGATTAGATGTTTATAATGCTTGTCAAGGCACCCAAAGCGTGTCACCATTATTCATTTACTCTTCAGTCACACACTGGTGGTGGTAATCTACATCTGTAGTCACAGCAGCCCCGGGGTAGTCTGACGGAAACACAGCTGCCAATTCTCCACACAAGATAACTTTCCTCTCCGCCGTGTGTGTGTGTGTGTGTGTGTGTGTGTGTGAGCAGCGTCCACTTCAGATTAGACCTGCCACTAACGCGTGCTGTGGCTTGCTTAACCAATCAGATGGCGCCGTGGGTGGAGCAATGCTGGAAACAGCAGTGGTAGGAGAGAGAGACGCAGCTGCATCTGAGCCGAAATAACCTCTCCAACAGTGCAAAATGTAAATTCTTGTAATTTTTCAACTGGTCTTAAAATTTTGATGCGGAGTGTACATGTATTGTCATATATTTATAAATAATTATTAGTATTATTTATAAATTATGTAACTGTCAATATGTGACTGAATACACTGAAGAAATACAACAGATATTTGGGCAACACTCGATTATCAACTTGATACTTGGTAATGGTTTATTTGTTTCAGACATGCTTAACATGTTACATTGAGGAATACATGTTTACACTTCAACTGGTCCGAAAAGGAGTAGGAAAAAGCAGAGTTTAGCATCAATATAAGGTGGTGATGAAAATGAAAGAAAACAGCACATACAGACAAAACTAATGTTCAATACTGTTCATTCGAAAGTGTTAAGAAAGTGGTACAGAAAAGATACACTGGGTAAAGGTTCTGTGAGCGGAGAAGTCAAAAAGTGAATCAGGTTAAGCGCGTAGACTTTGTGTGTGTGTTTGTGATCAGGGGAAAGGTTGACGGGCTTATGATGTCATCCAGTGACATTTAGTTGACAGAGGCCGTGCAACAGATGGGCTGCCAGGATGAGAATGAGAGTCAGTGTGTCTTTACCTCATACTCGGGTGAGTGTGTCTCTGTAAGTGTGTCTGCTGGAGTACAGGGACACCTTTTGTTTCAGAAGTGATGTGACGCTAATTGGTCCAAAAGGTCCAAAGTGCAAGTGACACATTTATCATGTGGCTCGCAATCACAGTCACATTTTTCAGTCTTCATGTGCTTGTTTTTTTACAAGACTGTCCTTGAGGTTTCTGCTTTGAATAAGAATAAGAAAGATGCATTTGAAGAACACGGGAACAGATGAGAGGACATTGAGAACTACGAGGAGCCCTCTTACTCGCAGTAAGAATTAATTAATTTTCAGGGTCCATTCCACTGAATCTGTGTCATTTGCTTGTCTGTTTTTAACTCTCAATTTGATAATACACATATTGAACTACTCAAAATGTGTATTGGACCATCTCAAGCAACTTTATTTAATTGTTGTGTAACTTTCCTAACCTGAGAGTTGGGAGGAATTTGTGATTTATAGTCCCTATGATTCTCTTTGCAAGTGCTCTAAAATGATCTAAGTCTGTTCAGATGAGTTCATCAAAGATCCCATATTATACAATTTTTGTACAAGTTTCAGAGGTCACACAATAGCGTCCTGCCCAAAAAGCAAGCTTTGGTGCTGTAATTTAGGGAGTGTAAAGATGCTTCGAATGCCATCAGTGGGCAAGGAAACGAACGAAATGTTAGCAACACCAGCTTAACTGTGTCAGCTACAATGCTAACATTACACGTCACTTTTTACAAGCTGTCATGGTAGGTAAAGCCTGTTGGCTGAAGAAAAACAAACTGATTAAAATTACAGCTCAGATGTCTGTAGCTGACTGATGAATAGTTGGCAGAGCTCTGGGCTCTTATTTTAAGGTGTGTAGTGAAGCCTGCTTTTTTTCTTTCTTTTTTTTTTTTTTTTACAAAGAATTAATCTAGCTAGGGGCGGGTCTGAGGTAATATCTTGTACATGAGGAATTATGTTTTTCCTCATGACGCCGAAAACCTTGAAAAGCGACCATTTGAGCCCCTCTTCTCTAAAAAGTGAAATAAACCGGTGGGGGAGATGCAGGGGCGATTCTAGACAAATTTTACCAAGGAGGGGCCAGTGCTTATTCAGGGGGCCACATTAAAACATGGCAACACATGACATTTAAAAATTATAAATGCTTTTTTACTTTAAATTGTATGAACATTAAATGAACAAAACTCTGCCATGGTACAACAAAGTGTAGCACACTTAAGTACTGGATTATTTGAATAGTAATAAAATCCAGGTATGCTATGCTTCAGCAACAGGGTACGACAGTTTTGCTGTCTGTCAAAATCCTGCATCTCTCATAGTTGCTTTTTTACAGTTTCTAAAACAAGGTGTTTCTAAAAACTGCGCCTGGTGCATTTGGTGTGTTAAAATGGCTACATGCATAGCAATGCGTGGAGTCCATCATGGCATTTAGGTTATATTATGACATTAATTTACTTATGCATGTATATCTGCATTTACAGTACTTCAAAGTATGGACCAAGTATTTACCTTTAAAAAAAGTTACAGCCATATTGACACAAACACTAATTTACAGCAGAAATCACTATTTGAAGGACCTACACAGGAGGCTTAGAGTGAAATTGCAATTATTGAAATTGCAAGTAAGAACCTTCTTCATCATAAACCTGATGGTGCTGCACTACGGTGTATAAGCTGCACCGGTGTATAAGCCACACTCATTATATGTATTTGTGTGGTTTACATTTCTGTGCTCTGACCAAATCACAATGGTCTTATTTTAAAATAAAACTATTCAAAATGCATTCATTGTATTTGTCAAATTTAATAGTGTTACACTGTAAAACAAAAAAAAACGTACTATATTTGGTAAACACTAAACGGTGCTTAGGACTTGGAAAACCTGACTCGACCTGTCCTGCCTTAAATGGAGACCCGACTTGGATTTGTGACATGATATTAAAGACTTGAGACTTGCAAAACACTGACCTTCTCCCTCCCACCGCTGTGTACGATGTATTAATTAAAGCGTGATTTAGTTCAATTCCCGACCACTTTTTGACAGTCCTGTCTATGTTCACTGTCTTTCTACACCAATTACACTAATCAGAGGGCCATCTCTTACACCCATTAAAAAGCTACTGCATGGGTATTTATATGATGGAACAGACAAGCTGGAGAGAGGAACTTTGTTCTGCGAAGGAGACACTTGTTTCTCACTGGTCTGGTCTAAAGACCATTTCAGAAGCTTACATTTTAATTCTGCTTTCCCTGGAGGGGTTCCTCTGTCCATCTGCACAGTTATTAGCTTTTGCTGCTTCAAAGTCCCACAGCATTTGCTGCAGGGACATTGTGGTAGGCAAAGGAACATTTACAATTAATGAAGGCAGGCTCTCTAATCTTGTGACCTTTAGGATGAGTAGAAGAACATTAATTATCTTGACCTTGATTGAACTTATGTGAGGATGGGCATTGCTTCTCCTAATGGTGACGCAATGCTGTAAAAGGTTGCTGCAACATATTGTATAAACATGCTTTGGATTTTCTTGGTCAATGCCAACTCTATGAAATATACAGTACATGCGGGGATGATTATTAGATTATGTTTTAGCACAGGATTGCAATAATTGTTTCTTTGCGTAGTTCATCTGTAATGAGTCAATGATTATTTAGCATTCCTAATCATCCAATATAATACTTTTATGCTTTATAGAAATAGAAATAATGCCAAGAACAAGAATGCAGATCTATGGGTTATCATAGAAATAAAAGTGTTGGGGAAATTATTTTTAAAATTACTTGGAACCTTGGTTAGCAACATTAATCCGTTCCAGAAGGCCCGGCTCTAATCGAATAAATTTTTCCCATAAGAAATCATGTAAATCTAATGAATCCGTTCCAGACACCCAACAATGTTAAACAAAACACTTTATCATTTTTCTATTAGAGTTTTTGCATGCAGAAAATAATTTGAAATGCTTATAGATGCTTAGAAATGAAAAATCAAAGGGGTATAATTTTTACTTTCATTGAAGACGTGACTGCAGACCAGGGGTCACCAACCCATTGTTTGTGAGCTACCAGTCCATCTTTGGGACTTTGCCGGTCGATCGCGTGAATATTAGAAAAAAAAATAAAAATTATATCAGTGCGGAGAGCAACCAACAGGCACGCATTTTGACCACTACACCTTTGCCGCCCTCTAGGCACGCAACCCGCAAGTGCCAGTCAGGAGCCCAGTACCGACTAGTCACCAGGCAGCTCCCGGTTTCAAAAAGGTTGGTGACCTCTGGTCTAAATACACAAAAATGCAAATGAAAACAAGTGGATATTCTTATCACTCAATTTGTAACTCTTAATGCGTAAGTACAATTTGCTACAATTAAGATTAGGGATCCACATTTTTTGGCTTCCTGTCCGATCCGGTACCGATTGTTTCCTCTGTCCGTTGTATCAAACAGTGAAGCAAAGTCAGTTTCGGATTGTTTTGTTCATGCGCCCTGATTACTTTTCCTCAAGCAAACCCACTTTTTCTTCCCTGTGGTTTGCAACTGGCTTCCAAGATTTATCTGCAAAACAAATGGTATATTTGTGTTTAGTCATTTCAAAATATGGCACCCTAGGTATCTTAAACATAAAGCCTGGGAAATATTGAGCTCCAGGTGTCTGTTTATAAACGCTTTAAAATGACTTGCAGAGATGAATGACTGTACAAATTACAGCTCCAATGTCACTCCACACAGGACATGCAGGGTGAAACAATCAAGTCATTAACAAAGTCATTATGTTCTTCATTGGAGTCAGTACACATTGTCTGCTGGGTTTTCAGAATAACTTTTCTCATAACTTTCCCCATCCTTTGGTATTCATATTTGTATCTATTTTTTTTTTTCCTTCTGTATAAGCTTGCTGTGGGCAACATAGTGATCTGTCATGCACTGCGATACAATTCTGTGTTTGAATCTCATTCGGTTTTGTAGCCTTTCTATGCCTACAGCAGGGGTCACCAACCTTTTTGAAACCGAGAGCTACTTCTTGGGTACTGATTAATGCGAAGGGCTACCAGTTTGATACACACTTCCGAAATAGCCAATTTGCTCAATTTACCTTTAACTATATGCTGTTATCAATAATTACTGATATTATTCTATGGGAAGACACTGCTCATGTTAATGATTTCTCACAATAAATATCAATAATGATTTAATAAGAATAGAAGCAGATAAACAGATAAATCATTATGCAACACTTTATTTCTGTTTTCTGTAAGTGTTTTTCAAATTAAACATTTTCAAATGATCACTTCTACGGCAGCTTTAGGAAATCACATAGGAAGTCCCATTGTCACTAGTCACGAACATTTTTTCATAAATCATGAATTACTTTGCACCATGTTTGCACAAAAAATAAATCATGTAAAACACCGCCAACATTCTTCTTACCGTTGTAGTTGGCGCCCAGTTGAACACCGGAGAGTGGAGATTACCTTTGAACCATACTAGGTCGGAGTTCATTTATATTAAACATTTTTCTAATGAGGGCTGTAATTGGGTTTAATACTGATCAGCAATCACTTTGACAAAACAGCACAAACGCAGCATTAAATTGGTAGATTATTTTAAATCTGAAATTGATGTGGATTGATGAGAATTTGCTATATTTATTGTTTATTATTCAGCTATATGTGTACTGTGGAGAAAAACGTAGTTCCGCTTAGTTGCTGGGGACAATTAAGTAAAGAGTTTGGCTTCTCAAAACAATATGCATCCTGCGATTGGCTGGCAACCAGTCCAGGGTGTACCCCGCCTCTCGCCCAAAGTCAGCTGGGATAGGCTGCAGCATACTCCCGTGACCCTAATGAGGATAAATGGCATACAAAATGGATGGATACATTACAAAAAGGCCTTCTCAAAAAAAATCAAACCTCACAAAATGCTCAGCGTTATATTTGTCTCCTGCGCACTGTCGCCTGTACATTCTTGTGTATGTGATGAAGACGCTCGCATCTTCCGTGATGCAACACTACTTTAACACTGTGGGCTGCTGGAGAGGGGGCAGCACGGAAAGGGACAGGAGCAGGATCAATAGACTGATCAGGAGAGCGAGCTCTGTCCTGGACGGTCCTCTGGACTCCGTGGAGGAAGTGGGGGAGAGAAGGATGTTGGCTAAGCTCACATCCATCATGGACAACACCTCTCACCCGCTACATGACACTGTTGTTTCCCTGGGCAGCTCCTTCAGCAGCAGACTGTTACACCCACGGTGTAAGAAGGAGAGGTTCCGCAGGTCCTTCATACCGACCGCTGTCAGGCTCTACAACACCTGCACCACCTGAACCATGTTGTAGTCACTATGCATTCTTTACACTGTTCTCGTTACTTGCGTATCTTGCTTGCTTGCTGCTGTAACAAGTTAATTTCCCCGCTGTGGGATAAATAAAGAACATACATACATACATACACACACTATACTTGAATACAGTGATAATAATACTCAAATAGTACTCTGACACTAATAAGGTCAGACATGCATGATGTGTGCACTCAAGTATAATTCCACTTTTCAACCCTCTAAAATGCACACCCGCTTTTTTCTAAACTGTCAAGGTTCAATTACAGCTGAAACATCAGCCCAAGGTGCAGAAACACACACTGTCGTCATTGTGAGTCATTCACTAAGATGAAGACGTGAGGTGACAACACGCGTACGTCAATGCACTGTGGCATGTAGATCAGCCGTGATTCCTTGACCACTTTGGCACCTGTCACTTTCTTTTTTGTTCTGCTGTCCTCTCATTCATGCTTTCTTAGCACAATCAGCCTGGTGTGTACTTTCTTGTCAATTTACACATACACTAGTATTTCTCACCCGAAACATCCTTTCAGCTTTCTAAGCCTCCTTTATCAATTTGTCACTGCATACGTGCGCATGTGTGATTAGGCAAAGTGTATCCACTTTCTTTGAAGTGTGTGTCAGTGTGTGTTCATGTTTGTCCTTTCATATCAGCCATCCTGTCATGTGTATAAAAAGAAAGGCTACAAAATAACTTGCTAGTGCAGGACCTGCAGGCTACTGGGTTGTTCTGTATATCAGTGTCTCATAATGTGTAGGATTGTCACACAGTTAAATTCCTGCAAAACCTTGGGGATTACACTCATATCAGGACGATTCAGTGAGATTTTATATCAATGTGTGGCAGTGTGATTAGTATAACTTTATTATTTAAATCCAAACCTTGTTGCAAAAGGTATCATTTTGGGTCAAAATGTTTGCACTTTTGCTGTATTTGTGGAGTGCGTTGCAGCCACTTTGTGGAGAGCATGTAAGTGGAATCTTGGAAATGATTGCAATTTCAGGCTTTATTACTATGCCGAGCATCAAGGCAAGAGGTGTCGTTTTAATTGATTTGATTGGTTTAATGGTTATTTAATGGGACTGTTTGCAACTCGCTCAAGATGAAAAACTTTTCAACTAAAAAATAGACTGTAAATTCCTGTGTATAATCTGCACTGGTGTATAAGCCGTACCCGCCAAATTTTGAGGAAAAAAACGGATTTGTTCTAATATAAGCCGCACCGGTGTATAATCCGCAGGTGTGCACGTCATAAATTGGGATATTTATTTAGTGCACAGAAAGGCGTTGCACAGAGATTTTAAAAAAACTTTTAAGAAAATAAATGCTTTTTTTTCCAAATAGTGCGTGCTAGACAGTTGTGCAACACTGCTAATTAACATTGCAGAACAGTACACAGCAAGTTAACCAGTGCCGTATAGTGCATGTGAACTAGATAACATTGGCCTACCCTCTTCCATGTCAGAATTGAACAGCGTCCTAATTCCTTCATCACACACGTTGTCGGCTCTCTCTTTCGGTGTCGTCTGTATCCTCCTTCATCTGGTAGTAGTCCTACGCAAAGCAGCCATGTTTCCTTGTCTTGACAGCCAAATCCAGTGCCATCCATCCAGCCATCTTCTGTGCTGCTTATATCATGATCTGTGTGCGGTTTGCTGCCGCCAGTCTGCTGTGTCTTGCACTTGGGAGGAGCTACCTTTACACACATGCTGGCAAATACCACCTGGCCCTTCTTAAACTGTGCTGTTGCCTTCACTCATTGCCAGATTGTTCCCTGCTCCTCCCCAACAACCTCTCCTTCCAGCATCTCTCAGCATCTGTCCGCTACTTTCCAGTCTTGTTGGCTTGTATTGTAAGTACTTTTTGATTCCCTGCTCGGTTACTTCCAGCAGCGGCTTCTGCTAGCATTTAGCTACTTGTTCCTGCTTGGTTTTCAGCAGTGCTTTTTTGTTAGTACTCACTCTGCTTGTTTTGTCAGCAGCTCCTTTTGTTAGAGTAGATTTTTTTTCCCCTGCTATTTTTCCTCCTTGTATAGCAGCGCCTTTAGTCCTAGTATTTTTGTGTTGTACTTGGTATTTTTGTTATCTTTGTCTTTTGCCACTTTTGTGGACATTTTCTGTAATAAATTTTGTTATATGGACTGTCTTGTCTGCATCTTGGGAACCAGTATTTTGGTTGTGGCCAACCATAACAGCTTATCCTCAAATCCATTGCCTTTAACTTGAAAGCGGCATCATATTCATTTTTTTGTGGATTTTCTATGATGGAAGCTTGCCACTACCGGGTTGTTACCGTGAATGTGCACAACACATCTACATTCCGGTACAGTAGGTGGTGGTATGCACCTAAACTTTGGTTACAACGCTCAAAAAATCACAAAAAACCAGAACAAAAAAAATTCTCAGTAGGACTCAGTAATGTGCATGTGTGTTACATGGAGTGTAGCTTACGTGCTCGGAGTAGGAAGAAGGTGTGATATACAGCAATTCGAAAGTTAGCGCCCTGAAGGCAGCCGCGTAACAGTTGCAAACAGTCCTTTTTAAGTATCAGGGTTATGGACATAATGAATGGGCAGAGTAAGAACCCATTAGTTTGTGGTGCAGATAGATAAATGTATTATTTTTCTGATTGGATCCACAATTGAATCTTTCCCCTCAGAAAAAAGGAGCCATGCCTTCCATTTTGTTCTATTCATTCTTATGTCATCCTCCATCAACCTCAAAGTGGGCTGCTCATTGACAAATGGACAGACAAACAACAAAAAAAAAAATATGCAGCTTCCCAAATTTTTCACTTTTGTTAGTGGAATGAATTCTGTGTTTGCCCTTTAAGGATCCTTCAGATCTTTCCCAGCTGTCTCATTTGTCTTCATCTTCCGTGAACGAGAAGTTATACAAATGGATGGTGAAACAAGCGATCTGGTTGCAACAGAATCTTTTCTGTAGATCTTAGAAGTCTCCAGTTTAAAAACAAGAGCCCGGGGGAGCATTAAGATCCATAACATACAGTGCATATGCAAATATACTGTATGAGCTACAGTACAAGTGTGTCTTACAAGCCTGCTATAGAGCTTATTCATGCAGGGTTCTATCATTTGCATTTGGATTGTTTATACAACTCAGTAACAGTACAGGATTTAAAATACATATCTTTGCTTCTGAGGCTATCAGCGTGATGTCTTGCTGTGGTAGCTGCTTTTCCTCAGTGAAGGCAGCAAGACTAAAAAATGCATACCAAAATACACATCATAATGGCCAAGATTTGCCGAAGTAAATGGTAGTAACCAGACTGAAAAACTAGTTAGCGGTGCCTGATTTGGTTCTAAATCATTGCAGATTCAGCCACCTGCAATAATTGTCGGCAATATGAGTATAGTTTTTACAATGGTGTGCATTACAGTTATTGTCATTCTGATCAATATCATAGTTAATAATTTCATTACTACTATTATGTGTGACTGTTTCAATGCAGTATTGTCATTGTGGTTGTTGATATTATTTTGTCCCTTCCGTCTTTATAGGGTCTTTATGGCCGTCACAGACATGTGCTGATGTAGTCCTGTTTGTTTCCGTTGTTTCGTTATTGTTGTCACGATTGTTGTTGCTGCTGTTGTCCTTGCCTCTGTCTTTTTTGTCCCCCTCTTACATCCCCCACCGTGTTTTCTTTTCTCTTCTTCTCTATCCCCTCCTGCTCCGGTCAGGCCGCTCCAAATTTGCATAACAAAACATCAAATAAATTCTGTATAACAGGAGAAGTGTATCTCACACTTTTCCCTGGCAGAGTAAATCTGTTGATCACATGAGGGCATTTAGATCAACAATACTATCTGCCCTATTGGCTGGACAGGACAGGGGGGAAAAAAAAAGTGTTGGAAGGTGATATTGTGCAAGTCACGTCTTGTTAAAAATGTAGAGTTCCGACAGAGGCACAAAGACTCTGACGCATTCAGCAGTGCTCAATTCCAAGCCACACACACTTCTTCATTATCTAGCAATCACACTCATGGCAAGTGAGATGCATTTCCGAATGCATCACATTTCCTGTGTTCTGTACTGGTGCTGGTTTTACTAATTATTTTTAATTTACACAATTTGTTGAGGATTTTATTTCACATTAGTGAATTTATTACTTAGTTATAATTTAATATAATATTATTTAAGTAGATAAATCAGTATTCTGTTCAACTTGCATGAGACAAAATTTTGCAAAACTAAAAAGCCATGGTTTTTGGACATAATTCGTATGTTTTCTATTTTTTTTAAGTACAAGTTCAAGCACAGTTTAAGCATCGTTTCAAAAGTACAGATTTGGCACCCAAAGCGGGTAATATGTAAAGGATGCCCAACCCGCAGCAAGACTCACAAATAAGCAGCAACTGAAGTCCTCGCAAAGAATCTCCAGGGAGGAAACAATTGATTGATGATCATGGGCTCTGGACTTCACATGTTGCAGATATTGACTGCATCAAAAAATATTAATGAGTGGAGTTATTTACAATTATGTCAAATCATTTCACATCTATTGTTGTGGCCTGCAAAGACAAAATCACAACAACTTTGTCTTTGTCCAAAAACTTGTGGAACTAAATGGTTTTACAACGTTAGTGGTCCATTTACATATTATGCTGAGTAAACATGTACTCAGTAGTTAATTAAAACCCTCAACATGATTCCCCTTGCCCTACACATTGACCTACAAAAATAATAACATTGTTGAGGATGTTAATAGTGTTTTTGTTGGATTTATAGCCTTGACATTTGACTAAATTCTCCAAGATAACCTCCCCAGGCAGCTGAACTCTGCTGAATTTGAATATGGCTGGAGCATACGGAGATTATTAACCCGGGTTGTACTTTTAGTGGAGGGGCGGACTGTGACTTCTATTACTTTGTCTGTATTGCAGGTGACGAGGTGAGTGTTTACCACTGTGTGTGTGTCAGTGATCGATGGATTGCAGATGGTCTGGGCTCCGCCTAATTATGCAGTGACACTGGAGTAAGCCCCACACAGAGGTCACTCAGGACAGATCCACACAAATATGCACACACTAACACAGGGTGTGATTTTTTTTTCTTTCTTTTTAAGATCCAGTTGAATGCACTGAAAAACACCTGTCAGAGTACATTATTGATAACAGTAGATACCAGAGGTGTGGACTCGAGTTAAGCGCCTTGGACTTGAGTCAGACTCGAGACACAATTTTGATGACTTTGGATTTGACGTGACAATATCATCAAAGACTTGCAACTCAACTTGGACTTTGACATCAACGACTTGACAATACTCGAGAGTTTCAATGAATGCGTTGCTTAAAAGTCCCCATTCAAAGTATTCGACTAACATGACCGTTAATATGTCGTTTCCAGCAAGACACCAAAATTTGTCACGGAATCTGCCTCATTGATTTGCTAAATCTATTGATGTCCAATCAGGTGTAAGAACAAACAATGAGGGTGTGGCTGACATTACTGTGAGCGCCAAACTGCTGGAGAGTGGCAGTGACCAACACCGGGATGTGCCAACATGCTACAAAGAAGAATTTAATTTGCATATTAAAATTACAAGGTCATGGTATTTTATTTACAGCGCTTATTAGGGGTGTCACAGAGAGCTTGTGTCACAAGAGCTTGCGAGATTAAAATGTGATGTCTCGTGATAATAAATTAATTCATCACATGATAAATGAACTCCAGAATTTTGCCGGCCTCCATATCTTGTCATGTGCATTTTTTCCTCATCTCTCGCTTCCTATCTGGGAAAAAAAAAACCTGCACATCGAGATGCAGACAGTCAACACTCACCACAAAATAACTGCTGCTCTTTAATACAGTTGAAAAGCCAGCATTTCCAAAAATGCTGCAAATGTTAGACAGTCTGAGTTGCCTGTGGGGAAATACATGTCACAAACAGTAATTCCACAACTTCACAGAGTGAAAGATGACATATTAAAGGAAATTTTGCCTTATGATATATTATTATTATTATTATTGCATATTATCCTAACATTAGTGGTTTATTTGGTCTCATAAAACACTGACAATTATATCATTTAGCGTCCATTTGTCGAACAATAAGCATTTGAAAACGTACCTGTATTGCAGTGATGCAGTTAAATAAAAAAAGTTTTTTTGTCCAATCATAGTTTTTCAATGTACTTTTCTTAAATTTATTGTTAAAATCTCATCTTGTCTTGTTTTCGTGGACCCAGTCTACTGTATGATCTTGTCTCGTGACAGCTTATGTCAGTAGTGCTTAGGAGTTGTAAAGACTTGAAAATTTGACTTGGGAAAGAAGACTTGAGACTTACTTGAGACTTGCAACACACTGACTTTCTCCCACCTCCAGTACATACACTGTCCGAAATCCAAGTGCATTATTTTTAAAAGGTCAAAAGTGAGTATTAACACTTAACAGATAGTATTAACAGATCAGCAGCAGGTCCAATCATGATTCCACACACTGGGCCGGCTCACTGTCTGTTATGTGTCTCCCTTAAACTGTTTCCCCCTGCAACCTGTGGTAACTAGGAACCTTTACTTTACCTTTGTATTTTGCTACAACTTATCCCTTGAATTGAATGGTGTTTCTCACCTTCTTTATCAATGTTCTGGCAGCAGGTTATTTTGCAGCCGTCCTCAGTAAAATGTTTTTGAAAAAAGCATAGAATGTCGGAAAGTCTATACGTCCAGCATTCAGAGTAACCCAGTGCTGTTGAATACCTCATCAGTGCAGGCCGCGCAGTGCTTAAGAGAAGTGAGAAGACAGAAACAGAGTTGTTTATCGTTCTGTGTGTGTTCTATGAAGAAATAAACCACACACACTCTGTCTATAGAGTCGCAAATCTAAAATAACCACTGTATAACACACAGACTGAGACACCAACACGTGGATGTTTTGTTTGGGCACTCGACGAGTTTGTCAGGTGCACTGTTTGGCAGTACGATAACTGAAACAGTGTACAAAAACTGAGACATTTTTGTCAATAAGTTTCCATCGAAAACTGAATCATTCGAAAACTGGGATGTACAAAAATCGAGGTACCACTGTATTAGTCTTGAGTTTGACGAAGATATTGTTTTGTTTTTTGTGTGTTTGATCATCGGTTTCATCCGTGTCAATTACCTGTAGTTTCTTGTGCAGCTTTACATACCATACTGGTGCCTTTCTTTTAAACACGTTTTCAGATTGTTCTCATCTGAACCACACTGATCATCGGTGGGTGATTGGGAATCTTGCAGGATAATGATTTACATCATCAACATCAAACACATCCTCCACAGTATATGGTTGTCTTTAATCCTTTTGATTAAAAGGCAGCACGGTCTCATGCTCAGCATTTCCCCTGACATATTTTTGCTTCTAAAGCACACATTCTCTCTGGTGACAGATCTGTTAATGAGCCCTTGGTGCCATCATGACGCACCATGTGGACAACACAAACTCACATATCTGATGTGTGTGTGTGTGAGAGTGTGAAAGGAGACATCAGATTTGCACATTGTCCAATCCTCCATAACTTGGGTTGACATGGACACAACACTTGCATTGTTTTCAGGTATGTTATAGCGCTTATTAAGAAAACCACTGACCTGAAAGCTTAAGGGAAACTGCACTTTTTTGGAATTTTGCCCATCCACAATCCTTATGTGAGACATGAACACTTGTATTTGTCTTTTCTGTGTCTAAAGATATAAAAAGAGCTAAAAAGAGGCAGTTAAAACACCTCCAAAAACATTTTATATACATGCTGTGATCATGTAATTCATAACTGCCACGGGCGGCGTGTAGCCAGTAATAAGATCCCAAGATGCACAGATGAGACTGTTTCCGTGTAACAAAAATGTATTATAATGTGCACACAAAAAAATACAAAACAGCCAAAAATACAAACATATAAGAAGTACAACACAAGATTACTGGGCCTAGTCACGGGAAAAAATACAACAACAAAAAGTGACAAAACTAAGGGCGCTGCTAACACGGAAATAACAGGATGGGAAAAACTAAGCAACAAAAAACACTGCTGAAAACCGAGCAGGAAACAAAGCAGAGTGCAAACCAAAAATCACTGTTGCAGATAGGCAAGCAGGGCAATACAATTACTAAGAATGCAAGGGAGGGACGGCCAGAGTGCTAAGGAACAGGTTGGTAACAAGACTAGGAGTGCAGGAATACGCGAACATGAGGAGACAATCTGGCAACAGGTAAGAGAAACAACAGGGTCTAAATAGTCCAGGTGAGTAAGTGCTTGCAGGTGTGTCATGAGCTCCTCCCACGTGAGTCGGCAGTGTGCTGCAACAAACAACAGGTAGAGGGCAGCAAAGCAGCAACACAACTCATGACAATAACATTTAATACTTACAGTATTTTGCCGTATTTTGGTCATTTTATGCATTACCGGAACGTCCTGCCTGGCTGCATTGATTTCACATGGCAACATAGAAACATACGCTACAACTAGCGTTAACTTTTCCAAACTCAAACACAAAAACACAGCAGCAGTGGCGGCAGCTCCAATATGTAGCATTACCTTTCGGTAGTGGCCTGAGGCATTGTGATGCCCTGTGGGCGAGTGTGTGGTGAAGCTAGTTGCTAGCCGGCTAGTAGCTAGCTGATGTGTTGTGGCAAGGTGTCACTACGTAAGTAAAGTAGTTCTTCGCCGTAACAATGTTAATAATAATAATAACAATGTCGCTGTAGCTTGGTTAATATATACAGTATGTCCATCCCATCCATTTTCTATACCGCTTCTCCTCTTTAGGGTCGCGGGGGCATGCTGGAGCCTATCCCAGCTGACTTCGGGCGACAGGCGGGGTACACCCTGGACTGGTCGCCAGCCAATCGCAGGGCACATATAGACAAACAACCATTCACTCTCACATTCATACCTATGGACAATTTAGAGTCGCCAATTAACCTCACCTGCATGTTTTTGGGAATGTGGGAGGAAGCCGGAGTGCCCGGAGAAAACCCACGCGCACACGGGGAGAACATGCAAACTCCACACAGAAATGCCCAGGGGAGCCCAGGTCTTCCCGATCTCCAGGCTGTTCCTGTATTGACCAACGTGCTAACCACTAGACCACCGTGCGGCCCATACAGTATGTCATATTATGTAAATGGAATTTACATATCATTAAATTCACAAGAGAAGAGGGAGGGCGCAATAATTATACCAACAAGGAGACCAACTAAAGCTACAGAAGATGAAATAAGTACTTGGATACAACAAAAACTTACCTGTTTAAGAAAGACTCTTAATACGTGACATGACTCTTGGACGCATCCTAGTCTGTAGGAACGTATAAAACAGACACATTTTAACACCAAAACATCATTTTTTTTAATCACAAGTGAATGACAATAGATTGTAAATTATAGGTGTGTATTTAGTTAGTCAGTGGCTGACACAGCTGCTACAGTGTCCCAGCCAGACATAATCAGTGTCCTAAACAACACGGCTGTCTAAAATATGACATTTCTCAATCCACATATAATTATAGTTGCACATTACTTACAGACACATTGCCTCCAACACGAGGAGCGTTGTACGCTGCGCCCGTCCCGCCCTCCTGGGACTTTAAGGGACATGAACCCCGGTAACCTCCAGCCGCTGAGCTGGGCAGCTCCGTTTGCTGTTAATCCTCCAGGACCTCTTCAAATCACATTCCTTGGATTTACTATTCATCACTGAAACCTGTATTAATGCCAGTGAGTCCGCAGTCTTCTCTGAGATGTTGCCTCCCAGTTGTACTTTCATTAACACGCCAAGAACTACTGGCCGTGGAGGAGATATTGTTACTGTTTTAAAAACGAACTTACACCACAAGCCATTGTTGATGGTGTCTTTCTCCTCATGCTTGGAACTGTGACAGACTGACCCAGTGTCGTGCGCAGCCATTTACAGACAACCCAAACACAACAAGCATTTTATCAAGGACTTTTCTAACTTTATCGCTGATATGTTGATAAAGTACAACACCATTTCATTTTAAGTGTGGGTGATTTTAATGTTCATGTCTGGTGGAGGCCTTAAATTTGGTACAGAATGTCAGTGGACTTACACAGGCGCACGAACACACTTTAGACCTTATATCGAGGAAAAGGCTTCTTGAGGCGTCATCTGTACTTCTGTGAAGAAGGTGTCGGACGTTTCGCTCCTCATTCGAAGAGCTTCGTCAGCGAACTAATAAGTGCTGGTAGCTTAGGCCTTAAATACAGTAAGAGTGGGCGGAATTGGTGTGCCAACACCCTCCTCCTATTGGTTCGTTACACTAAGCCTGGGCGGAGTAGTGGTATAATCCTATCCTGTTATTAACACCTCCGATAGAAGGGAAGTGTCGCTCCCTGAATTGGGTATGAACGACTCTGATACTGGCTCGTTAGCATCTATTGTTCTGGCTCGGCCCTGCCTTCACCTCATTTGCAAGACTAAGAGCTGTGGGTTTTGGTCTCAGTAACCTGCTGAACACAGGGTCCAAATTAAACCAAATTTAGACCTTATAGTGTCTTATGGCGTTCCCGTTGAGAACGTCTTTGTGGGTGATGCAGCATTTTCAGACCATAGTCCGGTCATGTTTGACTTTGATTTGAACTATAATGCAACACTGTCTGCTCTTGTTCGCCTTGGCCGTTTAATGGCCACTGCCTTCGCCTCGCTTTTCACCAAAAGGCCCAAAAGACCCCTGACTAGAAGTGATTCTCAATTCTAAACCTGGAAAAGAAGGGGTGATTTCTTAATCAAGCACAAATAAGACCAAAGAGAGATTGGAAAATGATTTTTTTAGAATGGTGAGGGGACGACACATAAGGAAGAAATAACTGATCAACTATGATGAAAGACGAAGGGAAAAAAATGAGATGGCAGAGAGTGAAAAATACAGTAAAGGCAAGCCAGAATGAAAGGAACTGGAAGGCAGGGCAAACGGCCAGAGATTTACAGCAATGATAAGGGCAAAATATGATGTGTCCATTATAAAATGAATGAGCAGAAATAATTGATCAAATACCTGTATACAATACAACGTATTTGGAATCATATGAAAAGAATGAACATGCTGATCGAAGTGAATGTAGGAGGTAAATTGGGCTGCAGTGTTTGGCAAGGGGGGTGTGTTTGGCATAGCACTGACCTACGCAAACTCCCTCGACGATCGTGTGTGTGTGCACGATATCGCACGGGTTTGGCATGTGCCCTTGGCACTGTATGTCAAGCATTGTAAGCCCATTTCCCACAGTTGGGTTTAATATACAAAATGCCTTTGAAATACTTCAAAAAGAGATTGCAATTGAAATCCAAAAGTAGAAAAATGGCAACTCTGCCTTTTTGGAATGTTAGTATTCTAAAACAGAAAATACACCCACATGCTATATTTTCATTAGCTTTTTACTCCATATGGACGTTATCATCATCATATTTGTTAGCAAAATGAAGGAAATCAATGGTTTCAGACGATACTGTCACATTGTTATATCGCACCATATTAGTGGTTGTCCATTGTCCAACAATGCACATACGAGTGCAGGGTTGGGAGGAGTGAGAGTTAGGATATAATCGTAAATTTAATTTTGTAAAAAGAAAAATTGATTTTCCTCAAGTAACCCCAAAGATATTAGTTCTTGCATGTGTGCTTCCTATCGATTTAGGCTCCAGGCTACAAACCAGTCAGCTACCATGCTTCTGAATAAAATAAATCCGGCCTTGGAGGCAAGGGCTCCTGACACAGAGCTGTCATATCCTCTTACTCTCTACCTCCTTTACACACCCACACACACATACACATACGCACACAGCAAAGATAAACAAACACACAATAGTGTACATCTACTCAGCAACGCAACTGCTGCAGCAGCTTTGAATGATAAATCACACCTCAAGTCAACTCTTTGTTTCTACGCGTGTTAGACATTTGATGATCACAATTACATGATAAAGTGTTTTATTTTATCAATTCATCACCTGATCTGTTGCTCCTCCGGAAAAAAGAAGGACGATAACACAAACACACACACACACAAGCACACATCAGCTAACCTGGTGAAACGCTTCAGGCAAAACTTTGCCTTAGGCAAAGTGTTACGAATATTTTGAAGGGAGAGAAGTGCACTCAACACTGCTGATGGCTAACATTTGCGTATGGAGTTGTCTCTGCATAACAGACATGGGCAACTGGGCGGGCTGGACACGGCCCTTGCCTCTGATTAATCTGGCCCTCCAATTCATTTCCACTTTTAAAAAAACAACAAAAAAATACAGTCATCCCTCCTTTATTGCGGTTAATTGGTTCCAGACCCGACCGAAACAAGTGAATTTCCACAAATTCAATTTTCAATTCAACGTATTTATACAGTGCCAAATCACAACAGCAGTTATCCCATGGCACTTTACACATGAAGGTCACATTCCTAAATGAAAACAGAGAACCAACTGAAACCTTACATGAGCAAGCACTTGGCGACGGAGGCAAGGAAAAACTTCCTCTGGGGAAGAAACTTTGAACGGAACCCATGCTCTGTGGGGCAGCCGTCTGTCTCGACCAGTTGGGCTAAGATATAAAATAGAGGGATAGATGGTAGATCAAGCCAGAAGTCTTAGTCTTAGTCCAAGGAACATAGAGGAGTGTCTCTGATACTTATCAGCGTATCGGGGTCACTTCTAACTATATGCTTTAGCAAAGAGGTAGGTTTTGAGTTGACTTTTAAATAGAGAGAGGATGTCTGCCCCCGAGTAGGGTAGATGGTTCCACAACAGAGGAGCCTGATAACTAAATACTCTGCCTCCCATTCTACTTCTAAAAATTCTAGGAGTGGCAAGTAATTGTAAATTCTGGGAGCACAGTGTTCTCCTGGGTTGATAGGGCTCTAGAAGCTCTTTAAGATATCCTGGTGCCTGACCGTGTAGTGCTTATATGTGAGAAGGATACATTTAAACTCAATTCTACAGTAAATTTCACGGGTAACCGGTGCAGTGGGGCTAAGATAAGATCAGATATGATCTCTGTTGTTTAAGGTACGTCCGGTAATGGCTTTAAATTGTCCATAAGTGTGAATATGAGTATGAATAGTTTGTCTATATGTGTCCTGTGATTGACGAGCACCAAAGTCAGCTGGAATGGGCTCCAGCCAACCCATGACCCAAATATGGACAAGCGGGATAGAAATGATGGATGAATATTGAGGAACATCTATTCTAAGGTTGTGTTCAGGGTTGTTAACCTGAATGCAGCGTTGTGACAGTTAATCCCCCAGCTAAAAACACTCGGGCCTGTAGTGAGTTTAACATGACAGCATGTCAAATGTGTGACTGTTACCTGTAGACTTTGGTCAACAAAAAGCCTGTACGTGCAAAAAGAAGCGAAATGAAGCAGGGTTTAATGTCATCCAGAAAACATATTGTGCTGTCAGACAGACAAAGACAAATTAAATCCTCCTCTCACTTTTATTTCATCATCCAGTTCAATTATCTGCTTCTTGCTGTTTCTTTCTCACTGGTGGAATTGTTGTATTGCATCACCTGTGTCATTCCCCCCACGAGATCACTGACTCGCAAAGTCGCTTGGTTAAAAACCGCGATGAGTTTCACGATGACAGAAAGCCATCCACTGATATAACCTCTGACTTCAGCTACCATGAGAATCTTTCATAAAATACAAACAAAAGGTATCCTGAGCTGAACAAGGAAAATTATCCTTTAAGGTTTCAAGTACAGCCGTTAAAAAAAGAGAACTCAGAAGCAACACATAAAGACTTGACATTCAAGACTTGTAGGCTGAAGTTGTAATATTACAAGATGAAAAATATTCTAGCTCAGACAGGGAGTGCATGAAATGCTGACAAAGAACTTACTCAGTTTGTTATTTTTGCAAAGAGGTCAGATAACAGATACAAAGTGCTAAGATGTCAAGATGTCTGCAGGAATGTGGCCCGCTGCAGTTTTCCAACTCAGATTCTTGTTCCTCATCACATGCAAATGATTACATCACTAAAAGTGTCTCTGGATAGACGTACAGCAAAAGAAAATACTTTCTTAGACATCTGTGGGCCAATGTATGATTTCAGAACCCCCTGCTGGTTTTTCACACCACACACCATGGTGCAGCTGACCACCCCCTGTTTGGAACATAATGAAGTTGCATGTAATACACAATATGTTGACTTATAAGAATCAAAACCTGCACACCAATTCTGAAAATATACATATAACGTATTTGATGATATGTGACTTGTAAGTTATACATTTTTCCATCACACAAGTGAATGGCAAAATAACCCCACATACGTAAATGCAACACTCTCCACCTCTCTGTAAGGATAAGACAAAAATAATAACTTGATATCATTGCAATTGTACAACATATGAATCCCTTTCTTGCAAAGTTACTACTTTGTTGGTCTTTGTTCTTTAATTATATTTTCAGTGTGGGTGGTACATACAGTAACTAATGTTATCTAACTGAGGTGTTAAATTTGACTTGTCATGTCTGATCCGATATTGGCTTAAAAATGTGATATTGGTAGATATCGGTAATTAAAACCGAGTTTAGGAAATGCTGTATAGATGGAGTTTAATGTTCACATGCCCAGGATGGCACCACTGTTTGTTCACATACAGTGCAAGCCCACCTCCTTTGCGTTTTCGTCAGGCTCTCGTGTCCCTGTTCGCTTTGACTGTGCTAAAGTCCGCTACCTCCACGTTAGCATCTGGGATGGTAGCTGTTAGCCTTGTTTCAGTGAAGCACAATAAGCTGCACTCCCTGAAGGTCTTGACCTTCTTTATCAGTGCAGCCAGCTCGTCGATCTTGTTTGGAAGTGAATTCATGTTTCCCATGATGATAGAATATACCGAAGGCTTGAATCTCCACTTCCTGGCTAGCCGCTTGGCTTTCATCTTATCCCCGGCTCTGCTGCCTTGATACGCCTTCTTTCCTCAATGGGAAAACAGGGAATCGCACCGATGCAGGACCTCACTCTCATAGCATGTAAAAAAATCTCAAAATTTAGTGGGTGTGGCTTAAACACCGGAAATTACGGCAAATGCGGTTAAACAAGCATTCTGAACCTTTTACAAGCGCACCTCGGTTTTGGAAATACGGAAAAAGCCAATCGATGAGCTTGTCGACCGTCTAAAGGGAAACAGTCTTCATCTCAGCCTTCAAGCGGCTGCTTTCCGCTTGGTCCTAGTGCCTGGCGGGTATCAATTTCCATTTAATGTCGCATACCGTAAGGCGCATAATTAAATAAACGGCTGTCCATCGACCCAATTGTGGCCAGCCCATGCGGAAAACTCCCGGTACTCTCGATGTCCAATCCACCCCTGCATGGGCCCTGTAATCTCTGTGAATCACTACACAACCAATCACCCCACTGAAAATGAAATTCATTAAAATCATCTATATTATATATATTACTTTATAATATATATATATATAAATATATATATAGAATTGCAACTTGTTTTGGCTTCATTGTGGGTTATTTTGCAGGCGACTCAATAAAAAAAGCCTATTCGTCTAACACTCAGGGTTACGCAGTGCGCTTGAACATCTCAAGACTTGAACAGCTGCAATGACAACATAGGGAGCACAGTGCTTGACAGATCCTGCTCTGACACACAGTTACACACATAATAAAGATGATTAAAAGATTCCCTGACCCAAATTTGTCTATAATGTCCCGACTGTCAAAGAACCACTGTCCAGTCTTCACAGAGACTGAGTCACCAATGTGTGGATGCTTTGTTTGGGAAGCCGGTTCCGTAGACCGATACGTTGACAAAGGGATTAGTTTGTTCGGCGCAATGTTTAGTGGTTACTAAAACAGACATATCGATAACGAGACATATCTTTGGCAATATTGTTTGTCGAAAACCAAATTCTACAAAAATCGGGCCGTACAAAAGTCAAGGTACTGCTACATTTTCTTAATACTTCATACAGCCTGCAAACTACTGATGGCAGCATAACGCATTGGAATTAGGTAGAAGGCTGACAAATAAAAAAGAAAAAAATCATGGGTTGGTTTGACCTTTGACTTCATTTACACAAGCAGTTTGAAGCAGAAATCATTTGTCGGTCTTATTCTACTGATTCACATCAAGAGGTTTTACATACTTGATCAGTTGCTGATTTATGTAAATCCACTTTACTCACTGATACGTGCAAAGAGGTTTTACATGCATAATAAAAAGCAGTTTTTCTGTAATAGACGGGACTAGAGGTAAAGAGATAAAGAACTTTGATCATTTGGATTCTTCGAAAACTTCATAGCAGGCATATGTAAGGAAACATTACTACAGTAGCCTTGTTGGGGTAGTTAATGAATGATTTATTCAGCAATATTCATTTAATTGAAACTTAGTGTGTGAATACGCACATCCTAAAGAGTGTTTCCACAAAAGTACAATACCTGAACTGCTCCAGGCAAGTGGCTAGAGGGAGTCTTTAACCTCAACTCATAATTATAGCAGCAGCTTGCTGTGTCAAGCCCTGCCATTAAATAACCGAGCAGACCATCAGCATCAGCAGACCGGATGTTTACCTTTTTGTCTTCTGCACTCAGCTTTTACCCTTTTGAATCTATTTTTTCTAAGTTTGGTGATATTTTACTTCAACACTCCTGGAGGCATTCAATAAAACATTTACTCCAAGGATATGTAGCGATTTATTGATTGGCCAGAAGACAAATTCACATTCAAGCATACTCACTGAGGGAACTAGTTGAACCATCTATTTCTCTGAAAACCACTTGTCTGTGATGTATGGTACTTCACTGTGTGTGGAGCACAAGGCATAGCGATATGGGGAGTGACGTCATCAGTCTTTGCCGAGAGTTGAGCGTTCTTCTGAGCTTTGTCCAGTGGGTCAGTCTCGAGTGTTATGCTTTTGCAATCTAATAAAGCTGAGTAAAGCTCGCCAACGTTTGGGATACTTGCTCTGTATAACACTACATGGTGTCAAGAAGTTTCCAGATGATGGCAAAGTTCCCACCACCTGAGAACTTCAACTTTTCTCACCCAGAACAATGGCTGGAGTGTTGCCAAAGGTTTCATCGATAGCAAAGCGAAAGAGAGGTACAGGTGTGTACACTACTCTATTGATGGGGGAGAGAAGCTGAACAAGTGTATAAGACTTTCACGTTCGAAGATGAAGTGCAAAGCAAGATTTATGAGACTGTCATGGCGAAACTTGACAATTACTTCGACAATTACTGTGTCGAAAGTGAACACGATTCATGAGAGGGGCTGCTTCCATTGCCGGGAGAAATGGCGAAAGAATACATAATAATCTGCATGAACTAGCCGACACATGTACATTTGCCCATGCTAAAAATTACAATATCTGCAACAAATTTGGTGATTGTAATTCATGACAGAGCTGTCTGAGACGTTACAGCTCATGCCTGATTTGACGCTCAACAAAGCAGTAGAACTAGTGAGGCAATCAGAGCAAGTGAAGAAGCACATTAGCAAGCAAGGAGCTAATGCTGACAGTGCACACGTAAGTGAAGTAGCATCAAGGCGTGCACCACACGTTGACAGAGATAAACCTGGACGTTCACAGGGGAAAGTGACAAAGGCACAACAACAAGGATATTATGTGAGTAAGTCTGGACATAAATGCAACAGATGTGAACGAGTGCATGCAAAAGAGGACAAATACCGCCACTTTGCTCAAGCAAATGGAGGAGCTGTACAGACGGCAAAGCGACTCATAAGACAGTTGGATCCTTTCTTGTACTTGTGGTATACAGAGCGACTCCAACGCAAGTCTCAAGTGATAGTCCCGCCCAGCTTATGCTTGGTAGACAAATCCGTACCACAATTCCAACACTAACCACCAATCTGCAAGCCGCATGGCCGGATCTACAACACGTGAGGCAGGCTGATGAGAGGATGAAGCAGCGCTACAGACGTGTCTACAATAACAGACATGATGCCAGACCTCGACCAGAACATCAGCCTGGGACATCCGTTGCAGTAAAGTTGGACAACGAACGGGGATGGAAAAAGACAGCTTCCGTCCTTGCATAGTACGACTCGCCAAGGTCACACTTGGTTCAGACGGGCACTGGTATACTTCGCAGGAATCGTCGTCACCTGAGACCCATACTTGGAGTACCTGAGGCTTTAGAGGAGCTTGGAGAAGGAGGACACTCAAAAGCGTGATTGGAGCATTTGTCCCTTGTGTGGCACTACCGTAATTTCCGGACTTTAGTCGCACTGTTTGTCATAGTTTGGCTGGTCTTGCAACTTATACTCAGATTTGACTTATATATCAAATTATATACTGTACATAATTCAACATGTGCTGCTTTTAAATTAAAGCGGGTGATGATTTTGTTGGCGACACCTAGTGGCCTCAATAATTCATTGAGTTGAGGATGTTATGATGCAGTTAGGCACACAAACTGGAAGCTTTTTGTTATGGAATACTATCTTATACGCTTCTGCCTTGGACACTATGTGTCTGTAAGTGATATGCAACTATAATGATATGATACCTGTTTGGATTGTTGGGAAATGTAGTTTAGACAGCAGTGTTGTTTAATGAGGATACTAATTATGTCTAGCTTATAGACTGTAGCTTCTGTAGCCACTGACTAACTAAATATTCACGTACAGGTATGGTTTTTCAGTAGATTTTTTGGTGTCGAAATATGGCTGTTTGATACAACTCACCGGGATACGGTCAGGCGTCTACTTTCTGATATTTATTAATCAATTAATGTATCCATTAAATAAAACTTATTTCAACTTCTGTAGCTTTAGTTTGTCTGCTTATTAGTGTGAACATTGCTATCTTCCTCTGGCTTTGTCTTCTTCTCTTGTGAATTTAATGTTGTTAGGACACTCCTAAAAAAAAAAAAAAATCTGAAATGCATATGAATGAACTTATAATTCAGTGTGATTTATGTTTTTTTCTTCTTCATTAAGCATTTTTTGACTAATGCGACTGATGAAACATCAGAATTTATTGTGTTATTCCAGCTTTACAGCTGATAACGTCTATTGCGATAACGTCTATCTATCCTTTTTTGAACAGTGAGTGTACCTTTTTAAATTGAAATGATGTTGCTTAAAACAATAAAATAACATTAAAAAAATTATGTTTGATTTGAAAAGGCAATATGTCAGTAACTGTTTGTGTATTCATTTTTTTTTTAATCTCCTCAATTTAATATCTTCTCAACTCTTGAGAAATGTTGGCAATAACCAACAGAAGTTATATTTTAAATCAGTTCACATAGTTTAGTGTTGTGTTTAATTACAATACCTATGGAGCAAAGAATATTGTTTTATAGCAATTTCCCATCAGGGATCATTTAAGTTTCATCTCACCTAGCATAAAATACCTGTGGTTCAGCATGGTGACCTGCTGTTCCTCTGTGACAGTTTTAGGCTGACAGCAGAGATGTCAAAGGTCTGTTAATGGCTTGACTTCCAGCTGCTGAAGTTCGTCCTCCGCGTCATCTCCTTCTCACACAAAGTGAAATATTAGTCATTAAAGAGCATTGCTCACTTTTATAGCAAAGACACGCCACAGTCCCATACCGATTAGAGTCGTCCCTTGTTTATCGTGGTGACTTGGTTCCTGACCCGACAGCAAAAAGTGAATTTCTGGGAGGTAGTATTCAATATTAAATAGAATATTTTTGTAATTGGAGGATAGAAAAGCTGTTTATGACCTTCTAAATACTGTTTTTACCATTATTGGAACCTGTAGACGTGAAATAACAACCCTATAATCACCTTTACACTGGTATTACGGAACATAGTAGACATGATAAGCAATAATAGGGCATAATAGCTCGCACGTTAGCATTGGGAACGTTTCTTGGTCGATCCCTGCATATCGTCATATCACATTTGTAAAATAATGGACACTACTGCATCTTTGTTCACACCACATTGTGACACCCTTACGCGCGGGCTAAGGGATCTCTTCGGGGACATAAAAGATGGCCTGTCCTTTAGCATACCAAGCTACCAAGCTCACTAGTTAGCCTCCAATTTATTTATCTAAACTTCTATCCATTTATAAATGTATCTAAACTCAAGAAAGGGTTTAACATTGTGGTGGAAGAAAGACAAAATAAGAAGTTAAAAACATACCACTTCCACACGGAATGGGAGGAAAACTTTTTTTCATTATGCCATGCCTGTGACTGACGATTTGGAGCTACTGTCCAGAGTTCTACAACAATGGCTGACTCCTGCTAAGGTAATGTAAGTGCGTCTCGTCAATGTAACATTGCTGACGCCTTGTCACGTGTAGAATACTAGATAGCATGATTATTGCACAGATGTGCTCACTGTATTGAAACTTACCAATGATGAATTGGATCTACAACAGACCTTGTTGAAGCTTCTGTTCTATTTGTTGTGTTCATGTTCGGGGTACAATTCCAACATACCGAACGTGATTATTCTCACCCCATAAATAAGCAACTGCACATTTTAGAGCTTTCCGTTCAAATGCAGCCCAGGATGAACTGGGTTTGCTCTACATGGAGACTTTGCACTAACGCTGACAGAGCAAATCCTACACCATGCTGTTTTCCGTTACAGGAAATATATCAACAAAATTCAGCTTCTGGGTATGCATTTATATAGCGTGTAATAACGTTGGCATTGTTTGAATGAGCAGGTTTACCATTTCTGCTGTTCTTCAAAGATACAGACTTGTATTATGACTAGATCCAGTCCTTTGGCCCTCCATCATGGGTCTCAGTCAGCCACATTTGCTGCATTAAGTTTGTCCTGAAAAAGCTGTATAAAAGGTGCATGTGTCCTCACCTCCCGCGGACAACGCAATCTGCAATGTCAGCCAGTTTCCCTCTCCTCATTTTGACATTTCTTGTGATTTGACCTTTCAATTTCACAGTTTCGGCACTTTTGTTGACTCAAAATTTGAGTTACATAACGTTTAATAATTTTCTTCGTACTATGTGTCCTCTGGTATTCACTACAACTACTGTGTGTGGTGTAGTACTCAGATAATGTACAGTAGTGTGAAAAAGTGCCCCCTCCCTGATTTCTTTTTTTTTTTTTTTTGCATTTTTGCACACTTAAATGTTTCAGATAATCAAACAAATTGAAATATTAGTCAATGACAACACAACTGAACACAAAATGCAGTTTTCAAACAAAACTTTTTATTATTAAGGGAGAAAAAAAATCTAAACCTACATGACCCTGTGTGAAAATGCGATTCCCCCCCAGCCCAACCCCGCCACCCCGTTAAAATTGAGATCTATCGGTTTGGAAAAGATTAGAAAGCCATTTCTAAGGGGCGACTGAAAAAGACATTCATGACGTGTGCTGATTTTAAAGCTGAAGTACGTGTCATTGGGTATTATAATGCACGGCCAAGTCGGCTGTGGTACCCCTTTGAGGCTTCTAATTGGTCAAAATGTGCATGACAGCAGGTGAATGTGTTTTATGTGGACAAACATTTAACTCCACTCATGTGGATGGAGGTTTTTTAAACAGTGAAGAGGGGGAAATGTTTTTATGAAAGGATATGGCCTAAATCCCTGCCTCTCGCCCAAAGTCAGCTGGGATAGGCTCCAGCATACCCCTGCGACCCTAGTGAGGTAAGCGGCATAGAAAATGGATGGATGGATGCATTGATGGATATGGCCTAAATCTGCAAAACCAAAACTCACGTGTTTTCGATGAAAAGCACATTTTAATCATGCTTATAGTGTTCCACTGCTTGTTCTACTTACGTTTAGGGATGCTTAAAACATTAAGGATCTGATCGATGTGTGGCTATGTGAAAGACATTTACCAGGGAATCTCAATTATCAATTCTAAAACGCAAATAAAATGCCTATCACGAAATTAATTCGTTCTCTAAACATCACATTTTTTCTTCTCACAAAGGTCAGATTTTCTGACCTGTCCGTTATTTATGCCAGAAATATCCTCCAGCCACTGGAGAACTGCTGCTATAACTTTGCAAGCCAAGGCGATTTCTGCAGACTGCACGTTGGGCTTACATAAGCAGGGTAGCCAATGATCACCTGCAGGTCACAATCTCAGTGCTTTCCATTGACATTCACAGAACCAAGCAGTGCTGTAATATTCAGAGAACTGTGTCTGATGTTTCTGCTATGTATGTGTGTCTCAGTGAGTGTGATCACACAAATAAAGTATTACTACATAACCCCAACATTTCCCATCCACTATTTGTTTAAATATGTGGTTTAGAGATTGAAAACAGCAAATGTTTATTTTGCCACTAGGGAAAAAACAAATAATAATCATATAGGTCTACAAGTAGAAAAATACATCAAGCCTCATGATATTCACAGTACATTCAAGTTGTACTAGCATGGCTGGATGATTGACTACTCAAGCATTTTGCCTCTAACCCTCACACTGAGTTAGCTTATCATTTGACCATGAAGCTCCTTTTCTGATGTAATATGGTTTTCAATTCAATTTTTAATCATGAAGACATTTTGACATGCATTAGACAAAATTCGACCTCTATATTTAACCAATTACACTCAATAAAGACGTGTTTTTAGCAGAGATGTCCGATATTATTGCTAATATTGGCATACAAATTTGATATCGAATCATGACAGTCAGGGGCGGACTTACCATTAGGCAAACACAGGCAATTGCCTAGGGCCCCGAGATTTTCAGGGGCCCTAGGCAATTGCCTGTGTTTGTATCTATTAGCGTTTTAGTCTTAACACCAGGATGTGATCAGACTTTTACAACAAAGTATCAAAACTTGTCCTGGAGAAGGAAAGGCTGCATGTACTTCATACAAAAATAAAATGTAAGAACACAAATGTTTTTCCCATCCATCCATCCATTTTCTATACCACTTGTCCTCACTATGGTCACAGGTATGCTGGAGCCTATCCCAGCTGTCTTTGAGCAAGCCAAGCCAGCCAATCGCAGGGCACATATACACAAACAACTACCATTTTTTTTCAATTTATTAAAAAAAAACACATAATTGGGTCTAAGAAGTATCTGAACACATTTTTGACATTTCTTTTAACCAAGTTGAATTATTCTCCTCTTATCCTCTGAATAAGCAACCTGTTTTAACATAAAAAAAAAGCTCCAAAGGAGCCAGTGCCTCACTAGCCATTAACCTCACCGCATGTCACGAGTCACACACAGTGTTTTGGTACTTTTTCAATAACTTCCTTATTTATAAATAAACCTAATAGTTTATCAGTTAGAGCAGCTAAACCCTGTTGACAACCTTCTAAATATGTTTTTTAATATTATTGGAGCTCTCTAAACATGACGCACCCCTTTACACTCTTAATACCCATTATAGTATACCGAAGAGAAGATAAAACATAACTGCCATGATAAATAATAAATACAAAATAAATTTTGCTGGACGATAATTGTCACACAAATTATTGCCGATAAACGATATGATAGTCAACATTATTTTTTTCATGTAATGATAATATATGGCATAATAATATGAGTACCCCGTACACCAAATGTTTCATTTTGCCCAAACAGTGTTTATTGTGTGAAATGCATCCAATGGCATCATAGCAGAAGAAGCGTGATGTGTTCATTTCACAGCATTAGTTGCCAATATTGGTATTGGTTGATATTGGTTTGTTAATGAAGTGTTGGACAAGTTCAGATATTGATAAGAAAGCCAATATTGAGCAAGTGCAGAGTATGTCATATGGGTCAGTACCCTTCTGAGTTCCTCTTTTTGGGGATTCTTTCGAGGTGGAATCACTTTCCACTTGAATCAGAACAATACAATCAATAATAATATATACAAAACAATTTGTATTATTTACTTGCATTAATGTCTCTTCTGTTGTTGTTGCTTAATTTCTTGGTATTTATGTATATGTGTTTATGTTTCTTATGTTCTTATTCTTTCTTGTGTTTTTCTTTCTTTTCCTTGGGAGAATGAACAGAATAAGATTTTCATTGCATGGTATAACTGCTGTTTTACCATGCACATGACAATAAAACTCTCTTGAATCTTGAATCTTGAATCATGGCTTCATCACCTTCTCTGCTTGGACTCAATCTTTGCCTGCTGCACAAAGTCAAATTACTTAAGAAGAGGCTGTCTGGGCCTTAGGTCTACAGTAATGCCGTCTTTTTTCTTTATGACATGTGACTTGGGCGGGTGACTGCAGTACTGCAGTGCTGCTGTAGGAACATACATTCAATTCCGGCACATACAGACGTTTTCGTTTCGTGTCACAACGTTTCATGTTTACGAATGCAGGGCCATAAATTATGAACACTATTCAAATAAAGAACTAGTTACGTGTGCGGTGGGGAACAATACGTAGGTGGAATAATTCTTAGTCGTGTGTCGCTACACTGAGGGAGGACAATGTTGCTTTTGGCATACTCACTCTTCTGAGTTTATCTTCTGTCAAAGAAAACGAAAGGAAGTGAAATTAGACAACGTAAAATACTCCGAAAGGGGAGACATGCTGACCAACGATGGTTGCATGTTTGGTCTAGGTTCCCAAAGTGGGGTACACATACTTCCAGGGGTACGGCAATTGTCATTGTGGGTACGTGAATAAAAATGAAAAACAATTATGCCTAACACTCACAATTAGGAGCACAATGAAAGGCCTCATAGCACAGAGTGCACAGCATCAGTTGACAGTGCGTCTTAAACAACACAAGAGCCTGGGCTGCCGGCAAAATGCGTATCATGACCTAAGACGAGAATGGATGTAAATGGTAGCAGCGCACTACCACTAGCTAGTCACTGCGAAAGATTTTCAACACATCACCAAAACAAAAATCTAAAGTTTGGAACGTGTTTGGATTTATCAAGACGGAAGGAAAAGTCAACAAAAGCCACGTCATTTGTAAGCCGTGCAGAGAAGCGCTGCAGTGCACTGTTAGCACAACAAATCTTGACCAACGAAACCAGCACACGAATACAGACGAATATGGTACACTTTATTGGAAGGCTACTGCTTTCCTTTTTTGGTTTGTAACTTCTTTACTTTTGTTACCCACCAAGTACTCTGCGTAGACTGAAATGTTGCACGGTTACAGTGGATATGACATTCGTTTATGGGATTGTTTAATTTTCCAACCTATCACAGCATTTTCATCGCACCCATGTGGCAATAGTGCTAATTACTTGTCTTTCCTTGGACAAATTTTTACCATTTTTGAAGAAATGTGTCATTATTTGAGGGTAGTGTTTATTTATTCCTTATTACTTGATGGCTAAGATTTCTGTTTTTTCTAGACATATTTTAAATAGATCCCATCAAATAAAAATATGTTCATTCAGCAAGTCTTTTTTATGGTCTGTGTCTAAAATTAAATACATTTGACATGTGACTGTTATTTTTTGTCTTTTGACTTTATTTTTGCCAAGCACGCTTGGTGATATGATGTGGTCTTTTATACATTTGAAAATACTGTAAGAATGCCACTTTCATCTAATTGGCATCTTCATTTTCTAACGTAAGATGAAGGTCTACATCAGCAACTAACCGTAGAACCGTGAAATTTAATTGAATCGTATCGATTGGCAAGGCCCCTTCCAGTGTACAAGACAACCACAACGATAAAAGTAACGTGTGGTTCTCTCTTTTTTATTGCTGTTTCATTTAATTCTTGTATTTATTTTGTTGTTACTGTATTTTTATGTCCTAAATGTGTTCTGCATACCGTGTGAGTGACTCAGGTGTTCATTTCAGCTTATTTTAGGTATACAGTAAATTCCGACTCACACTAAAACTTGACTGTAGGAATGGAACGTGTTCATAAACCAAGGACCTCCTGTATAGGCTACTTATAGCTGGCAACAAGAGTGCAGGTCATTAGCAAATTATCCCAACAGTCCTGAGAGAGTGACCACAACAGTCACTGTCATTAATTGATGGATCTCACACTCCTTCTTTGTTGAACATCTCCCAGGAACGTTGGTTTGGTTGTCTTGTCTGTTGCTGTTGAGTACAGCATTTAGAAGAGTAAAAGGAGATAATTCCCCAGAGGTGTTTATTACAGTCAATATAGGGTCAATATAGGAGTGAAACACTTAAGGGGGACAGAAACTAACAAAATAATTTGTTATACAGTACAGTACGTTGTTTTTTGGTTTTGCTGGGGGTTTTTTTTGTCTCAACCTAAATATACTGTATAGGATTATAAATAGGGCCGCACGGTGGTCTAGTGGTTAGCATGTTGGTCACACAGTCACAGTCTGGAGATCGGGAAGACCTTGATTCTCCCTTGGGCATTTCTGTGTTGAAATTGCATGTTCTCCCCGTGCGTGCATGGTTTTCTCCGGGTACTCCGGTTTCCTCCCACATTCCAAAAACATGCATGTTAGGTTAATTGGCGACTCTAAATTGTCCATAGGTATGAATGTGAGTGTGAATGGTTGTTTGTCTATATGTGCCCTGCCATCGGCTGGCGACCAGTCCAGGGTGTACCCCGCCTGTCGCCCAAAGTCAGCTGGGATAGGCTCCAGCATGCTCCCGCGACCCTAATTAGCAGAAGCAGCATAGAAAATGGATGGATGGATTATAAATGTAATCATGTTTGTTCAGTTAATGCTTATTAGAAATGCTAAATATGCCCACAACATTTTTCCTATGAATGGTATGTTTTTAATTGGACCACAGTGGACCCTCGGAACTCAAATACATACTGTATCATTACAGGAGGCTGTATAGACTAAGAAATAATGGGAACAGAATAATCTGCTGTGCATATTTTGCCATTCTAAACATTTTCAATACATCTATAGGTAATATTTTTGGAAATATATTATTTTAACAAGGGATACTCATTTACCTTTGATGAGTACAGTGGATCCCAGCCTATCTATCTATCTATCTATCTATCTATCTATAGTATCTATCTATCTAAGTCAGAAATTATAAATACGTGGTAAATAAGCATAACCTGTATACTTGTATGTAACGACGTATAGCTGTCTTTTAGGGCTGGGCGATATGGACCAAATATCCCGAAATATTTATGTTGAATATCGATATACGATATATATCACGATATTTTTGTCACGAATCGGCTAAGCCACGTTCTGGATTCCTGGTTTGCAGGTTTTCAGGACATGACCATTTTGTCCCCAAAGTGAGTTTAATACCAAAAGCACAAAAAAAGTAAAATATGGCCGAAAGTGCCCTGTTTAAGAGGAAATGTTTAAATGTCAGCAGCAACTGAAAAATACTTGGGGACATTTTGCTGGTTTAATGCCTGATTAATCATGTCTTTCACAGCTCTAAGGGTACAGTTAGCTCATTGTCTCCATTTTCCACAGGAAACGATGATGCACCATCATTTACATGAACTGGGTTTGTAGTTTTCTTAGGTTTACCTTTCAAGGACATCTCGAATGTTGTTGGTCAGTGAAGTGCGGCCTAAAAGTAGCCACTCCTCAGCCCCATGTTTGCTGCAGATGGTGCTTGGTGAGAGGTGTAGCTTCTTCGGAGCACAGTGCTTGCCGCTGCGAGTCGTAGCTTCTCTGTATCCCGGTGATAGCTAGCCACAGCCACTCCTGGTGTGATGTGTAGTTGCTCCGAAGCCCGGTGTTAGCCGCTGCTTGGCCAGGTGTGAGGCACTGGCACTTCGAGGCCCGGTGTCAGCTGCAGATGGCGCTTATGGCGAGGGGTAGCTGTTCCGGGGCTCGGTGTTAGCCTCTGCTTCCAAAAGCCGGTGCTAGCGGGAGATGACGCCTGTAGCGAGGTGTATCTTTTCCGGAGTTACAGCGCTAATCCAGTCTATATCAATATGAATGATATGTTTGTTTTTGATATCGTGCTTAAAGGAAATATCGATATTTTTAAAATACCGATATATCGCCCAGCCCGACTCTCAATCTCAATCAATCTGGCCTCAAAACCTGCAGAGAGGTGAACACAAGTCAATATATAATCATAAGTCATCACTATGGATTCCTCTTTATGTACTGGAATACTTCTTGAAATTACTACTTCTTGAAATTGTAGGTTGAATTCAGAGTTGTTCTACTTTTAAGCTATTTTCAGTCTGAAGGCCAAATAGATTTTGTGCTTTTTACAAAATAACATAACATTGAAGTCGTGAAAACACAAGGCACCATATTATAAATACTGCCTGAAGTATTTACAAACAATTTTGTACAACCTTCAGGCCACAAAGGTTTGCTATTTAAATATATGATTAGTTAAACACTGGTGCTTCATCTCAGGAGGCAAACATTTTGCGCTGTAATTGAGCAGGTGGATGATCTCCCACAATGTTGGGGATAAATGAACATCTGGCCTCACTGTTGCTACTTTCTACAGGCAGCGCGAAAATGTGAAACATATATTATGTTGTTTTACAAAGAAAAAAATACCAAGGTGACCAGAGGGGTCATGTTAATTTTACGGTCATCTTATTTTCCTACATATTTTATGGTACCTTACATTAAATAAACATCTCTATCAGATCCAAAACAACCAGAAGAAAGAGCAAACTATAAATTATTTACGGCAAACATCACAAAAATTTTATGTGAACACTCTCCTCTTTTCTGCTTTACCCCGCATTCTCGTCCTGCTGCGTTTCGACTGACTATCTCTGGAGTACATGCAAAATTATCTGTGATATTTGCATTTGTGATTTTGGGAGAGACTAAACAGTGGGATCTGAAAGACGGTGAAGGAGGCAGAAGCCACATAATTGTGGCAAAGAGCAAATGGGTTTGTTATTTTAGTACACTTAACAACACAATAACTTATGGTCACTACCGAAGAGATTCAGCTTCACTTTCACTTTTCTCTGCCATCACCTGGTTGCAGCCAACCTTATGTTTCAAATGGCAGTGTTCTTCTACATCAGGAGTGTGCAAAGTGTGGCCCCGGGGGCCATTTGCTGTCTGCAGCTTGTATTTTATTGGCCCGTGGCACAATGTAGAAATAAAATTGAAAAAACAAAAATTGGACAAATAGAGAAAAAAGGCACAATGTGAAGGGAAAAACCTGAAATGTTGATACTAATAACTAACAATAACATAAAGCTTTGTCTTAAAATAGATAAATACATCTTCTAGCCTTTTTACAAAATTCAAAAAGAAAAAAGAATCAAAGTAGCCTCCAGCATCTTTTGATTTTTCAGTGTGTGGCCCTCCACCTCTGCTCTACATTACTGCATCATTATAGGTTTTGAAGAAAATCAGACAATGAAATCAAAGGATAATAAATCCATCGCAGAACTGCAATGGTCACCTACTGGTGATCATACAATCGATTATGATCAGGGTTGAATACTAGACATACAGGAGATCCCCGCTTTTTAAAGGAGTTACGTTCCATGTCCAACTGGGAATGGAGAAAATCTGCAATAACTGATATGTCCATATACAGTCTATTTTTAACACATGGCTCACTCCTACTCCCTTCAAATCCTCCTGCTAGCTTGGCGTTGAAGTTTTCCTCCAATTTTGGATCAACATTTACTGTAAATTAGATCAGATTATTAGATTCAGCTCTAGAAGCCTCTCTCTTCAACGACTGCCAATGTTAACTAGCGACAGAAGCTATCAATCTAAATGCTAAATGCACAATCGAGGTTCAAGCCCTCACACGGTTATTAAAGTATAACATGTATGGGTACTAACCGCTAATGAATAAAAACATGGAATCTAAGTCACTTTGTAGCCAGTCACACCACAAAACTATGTTGCGTTCAAGGACATCTCAACATTTGACGAAAAAACATTATCAGTGAAGCATAAAGTCATAAAAATGTAAAAATTTGTGGGCTGTTTTTTGGTAGATGTATGCTGTACAATTTACCTATATGAGCACATATTTATAAACCCAATTTTGGAAAATTGGGATGTGTTTATATTTTTGGACGAACAAATAAAAATACCAAAAATCTGTAAATTAGAGGGCCCCCTACATGCGGAATGAGGAATATCCACTCTATTGTGTATAATCAGGTTTTTCCATCAGTGGCTTTTTATTAGGGATTAGTGAGTACACCACTATCTGTATCTGTATCCGTATCTTTATCTGTATCTGTTCACCCATCGAAATGATCTGTATCCGTATCTGTACTCGGAGTGGGCATGGTTTAGCCAGAAATGGTGGGGCTTAAATCGGTACATTATTATAAGTCTGAAATTGACATGGATTGATCAGAAGTTGCTATATTTATTGTTTATTATTCAGCTACTATATATAAGTGCTGTGTATGTGTGTAAGTGATCTGTAAGACTTTATTATTTAATTATTTTTTAATGATCTGTGTGAAATTGGTGACTCATACAAACATCCAGTGATGGCAAACAGGGAAATAATCTGTAAGCCTTGTTCACTGTAATTTTCGCAAAAGCAGTGCGTTCAGTACTACGAGCAAAGTTTTCCAACTGACCGACGCGACACAAGCCGTTTACAGCTCCGCCTTGTCAAATACACCACGTACGTAACGAAACGAAAGTTTACCAAGTAACTTTAGATAGGAGCTGAGCTGAGGAAAACCTTAAAAAAAAACCACCCGGAGTGGAGGCAGTGACCAACGCGACACGAGTCGTTTTCAACTGTGTCAAATGCACCGCGTACTCCTCTCTCTGGCTGTAGGGAATCTTTCTAGGGAGGGGCGGTCGCTGTGTGTAACTGGCCAATAACAGAGCGTCAAGAGTGAATACATAAGTACCCAATGAGGATTTTCCTTCATCACGATTACGGATAATGACAAGCTTTACTCGTTTCATGCTCGTACTCGGCAAATATGTATTATCCGTAATGGATACTAGTTTAAAACGAGTATCCGGCTCATCCCTAATTTTTATCATACCCGATACAATGGGAATATTCCAAGGACACATTGCAGGGTACATTGAAATAAGAAGTTTGGGAGCATAAGGTAGCATTTTCACACATATTGTAAATTAGCGACTAGCAGGAACAAATCAGGACGAGAAAAAACCTTGGACTTTTGTTGCAGATGCCCGTGAGTCACTGGCCCCATATTTTTGAATTGAGAAGTAACATCATATATCAAATGGTTCGTTTCACAAGGTGAAGGTAATGGACACTGTGTCAGTAGTCTATGGCGTGTTCTTCAGACAACATATGGTGAGTGCCACATTCTTCTGTACATGTTTGTTTTGAATGCTCTGTGCAGTGTTCACAGTTTTAAAGTAAATAAATACAGTGCACTGCAATACAAGTTCTTCATTCTTCCTGTGCTGGAACTGGTTAGGTAGCTAGCAGAAGCATCTAATGACGCCTTCACAGAGAGTAAAGAGCATCCCTTCCGTCAACAAAAGTCTTTAAAGCTCATCTTTTAATTAGGATTGAAGCACTCTTAGCTGCCTGAAGAACACTCATTGGCCCAGCCATTTACAATCGTATGAGTTGGTTGGATGGTTGGATTAGGCACTAACAGCAGAACTCTGAACCACTTTATATTGTGATCAACATTGAATTTTTTCTTTGAATTCTTGACTGAAAATATGCTCGACTGCGCAACAGCATCACATTCAAATGTGCACTCACACTGCGACACACACTCTTACATGTTTGATTCAATTATGTAAATGTTGTAAAGCATGTGCTTGTCACATTACAAGTCATATGTTACGTAAAAAGCTGCATTTCGAAAAGGTGGTTGAGAATGAGAAGCTGAATGTGGGAATGTGGGAAATATTTCAAAACTAATAGGTAAGAACATCACCTTAGTGTAGTATCCTTACCAGTGCTGGGCAAATTGCTTAAAAAAAGTAATTAGCTATAGTTACTAATAATTTGTAACTGAAGGTTTATCAGATCAGCAAATTTGAGTAATTGTGATTTTCGGAATAAAGGTTTTGTGTGTTCTCTATAACCGGCATTGTGGATTATCCTAACTGATCTTTTTTGTAGCACGGTTAGGGAGTGAAGTGTACTTTTGTAGTTATTTCCCCATACCTGCATATTTGATATAGTAATTATATTACCAATTACTGGAAAACAATGACTGCATTCATAAAGCCGTTTGTAGTAGGAGTGAACAATAGCGACTCAAGCAACCTCCGCATTGTACAGACATTTCACTGTCGGTAACAACGTTATATGGTTTGAAATAGTAATAAGTAGATTACTTATATCTACTTATTCTAGTGGTCCTCAATCAGCAGTACATCTACACCTTAAAGCTACCGATCACTCTTTTGAGGACAGCGAGGTAAAGATTTTGGCCAAAGAAAACAGATGGTTTGAAAGAGGAGTAAAGGAAGCTATTTTTGTCAAACAACAGAACCCATCATTGAATCGGAATGGAGGTTTAATTTGGACCCTGTGTTCAGCAGGTTACTGAGACCAAAACCCACAGCTCTTAGTCTTGCAAATGAGGTGAAGCCAGGGCCGAGCCAGAACAATAGATGCTAACGAGCCAGTATCAGAGTCGTTCATACCCAATTCAGGGAGCGACACTTCCCTTTTATCGGAGGTGTTAATAGCAGGAGAGGATTATACCACTACTCCGCCCAGGCTTAGTGTAAGGAACCAATAGGAGGAAGGTGTTGGCACACCAATTCCGCCCACTCTTACTGTATTTAAGGCCTAGCTACCAGCACTTATTAGTTCGCTGACGAAGCTCTTCGGATGAGGAGCGAAACGTCCGACACCTTCTTCACAGAAGTACAGATGACGTCTCAAGAAGCCTTTTCCTCGAAGTAGATTACTTGTTACAGCGTTCGTAACCCTATTATTTTTAACACCGTTATTCCCAACCTTGACCCTTACATATACTTTAGAACAGGGGTCGCCAACCTTTTTCTTCTGAGAGCCACATTTCCACAATGAAAATGGTATTCACTTTTGTAACATTTATTTTCATAGCTTATTTCAACCCAAACAATCTGAATAAGTGTGAACAAAATGTTGGTGTCCACCCACTCACATTTTGTATTAAAACATCAACAATAAAAATGAAATCATCTGCATCTTGTACTTTCGTACGCATTTCTCTCTACTGCATGTATCTCCCAACTTCCATTACTATTGGAGCTACAGTCAATCCTCCGTTGGCCTCCCCGTATGATCCGGTTTTTAACAACACATGTTGCCTCGGTTTTCATACATTATCTCAGTTATCACACAATATTGTGTTTAACAAACCGGTACTGTATTATCCTGTAGAATCGAGTGCCCAACAACGCACCCTACGCACTGTCCGTGGATTTTTTTATTGAGTGCGGCTGCTAAAAGAAAGTATTAAGGGCAATTTGATTAAAAAAAAGGTGAGAAACACTAAATAAGTCAAGAAAGAACCCATCGCAACTGTCCTTGTGTTGTGGTTTTGCTTTCTATGCAGTTACTTAATGGACACATGAGTCACTACTGCTCAGTCTTGGAGGAAATATTCCTTAAACATGTTTATTTCTGGCAGTTGCAGGGTAGGAGGCTCGTCTTAACAGCTTCAAACAAAATACAGCTTAAACAAGACTATGGCCAAGAGCCAAGTCACTCACTGTAAGTAATCAGCAGCCTGTGTGTCTCTCACTATGATTATCACTTTGTAATGGAGTCATTAAATACTGAAGTGACAGCTAACATGTTCCTGTGTGGATCAGTTGGAGAAAGTCTCCGCAATGCATGGACTACGCTAATGAAGAAACGCCAATGAAGAAACATGATACTTCTGTATAAGGATTTTAAGAACATAAAGCAGGTTGAAGAAATGTTGGAAGCACAAAATGGCACAGACCGGTTATATAAGAGCACTGTTGCTAAGTGGTTGTGCAGGCGAGGTAAGAACAAAAAAAAAAAACCTTGGATCAAAAGACAAAATGTAATTTTTCTTGTGTCTCACATCACTGTTTGTGTGTGTGGGGGGGTTTATCCACACACAGGAAACCAGTGTGGGCTTTAAACACTCTGGGCTATTCCGGCTTTCCTCTAGTGTCAGTATTGTACGCGTGTGTGTGAGCGTGTGGGTGTGTGCAATGGTTCGTAAGAGAGATTGTGCATTGTGGTGTGGGGGTGTGTCAGAGAGAGGGGGTGTGAACAGGTCTTTTCCAAATGAGGGGAAGACTAGAGCTCAGAATAGGGCTCATCACAGAAAAAGATATACCCTGCCTTCACTTTCCACTGTTTCCCCCCCATTAACACCGTTAAAGCCACATTATAAAATAGAAAAAAAGTGCAAAAAATGTACAGAAATTAATATTGCATGCTGGATAATGCAGTAGATGAGACTGTTCCATTTGCATTATAAAGCTGGGTACTCACATAAAGATAACTGGCCCATGTTTCATTTGATTCTCAGTCATTTTAAGAACAATAGCAAATTAAGAGGAACAGTCCAGCCCATGAGAACTGATAATCACACCATCGAAATGCTGTGAGGTTCATGACTTATGAGGCACTGGCAGTTTTTTGTGAATTTATTATATTATCTTAAGTCGTTACTGGAATTACAACAGGCAACCACTGTGAATTACATCGTCACGGCTTGGAGAAATGCCTTCTCTAGCCTGCTAGCCTCTAGCACAGGGGTCGGCAACCCTTACAACTTATATAAAACCATATCAACTCGTAAAACGTTGTAATAAAACGTAACCAACTTTAAACAAAAAAAGCCCATCAGAGTTCACGTATTTGCTCAATATCATTTACATTACTTGACTCATCACAGGCAATTCAATATGACTTTTATGAATTAATGTCATCGATTTGCCTACTGGTGATGTTTGTTGCTATTCTATTGGCCCTGTTCTTCAGTCTTTGCAGAGAGAGGCATTTCTTTAATTTTCTGAATGATTTCCTGTTTCCTTTTGAATTCAGAGAATAGATGCTCTGATGTTATTACGAACGATTCTTTCGTGTATTCTCCATCTGTGAACGGCTTCCTCCTCCTTACCATCTCATGTGCAGCCGCACTAGCAGCTGTAGTTGAGTTTGGACCGTTCATCCACTTCTTGAGAGTATGTTTGCTCTGCTGAACCTTCTGTAGTAGTTCTGAAATCGCCCTCTCTTGCCCATATGAGTGCTTGTTTTGAAAATGTCTTTAAACTGTATATTTTTTGTTGTTTGCTAATTTCTCGCCACATATCGAACACACGGGTGAGCCACTGTTATTGGCAGTGAAAGCAAAGGAATATGTCCATTCAGAATGAAACGCAATATTTTTTTTAGGGACATATTCATGGTTATGGATAGCTTAATGCGGGGGTAGCACAGACAACAAGTGTCTCACTGTACACACCGGCTCCTCTCCCGCTTCCCTTGATCATCCAGTCAGCAGTCAAAACGCAGTCTAGATGCATTCACGAGCTTGCGGTATGTCGGATATTTCAAACTCTTCAAAAATGCACATTTCCTCCACTTCAGTGTATAAAAAAATTACAGAGCTTGGCGGAGGGATCCTTTGGAGCTGCTCTAGCGCTTGCCTGACAACCAGGCTAAAGGCTAGACTATATTTACTTTTCAACCGCAGGAAGTTTATGACAAACTTTGCTATTTACCCTGTTCGTTTGAAATACAACCCTGCGTTTCCACCAAAATATACCGGGTAAAAAGGTTCCTTTAGGGGGTGAAAAAGTTCCTCCTAGCTAGTAGGTACTTTCTGCAAAGTTCCAGGAATGCTGGAGGGTCGGGCTGTGCTGACGAACGGTGATTGGTTGAACACACTTGTGTTTCTACTCAGCCGCCATGTTTGAACCACTGTTCGGCTACAAACTGTCATTCATTCATTTTTACAAATTTCATGTAGAGGTATGAGCAGGTATGACAAAAATTAGGGATGAGCCGGATACTCGTTTTAGACGAGTATCCGGATAATGTATTTTAGGATAACGTATTTTTGGATAATGGATAATGTATTTTTGCAAAGTACAAGCATGAGACAAGTACAGCTCGTCATTATCTGTAATCTGTAACTGGCCAGTCACACACAGCGACCGCCCCTCCCGAGGCTAACTCGCCCGTCACTCTTTGACACACAGACAATACAGATAGTGACTCTCTTCTGGCTTGGCTCGACTCCAGCTCACATTCTTTATTTCTCTGTATTTCCGTTTGTATAATACAGACTTGATAAAAATCTTAAGACCAGTTGAAAAATTACTAGAATTCACATTTTGCATATTTGGATCTTAGTGAGGTTTTAGGTAGAGCTACAATATGCAAAAGCATAAAGCGAGAGTGAGACAAAAAGCACTTTGAAAAAGTAATTTATTGAAAACAACAATTAAACTGAAATAGGCTGTTGATCAGACCATCGCTGAAAAAATAACAAAAAACTCTCAGTCGGACTCAGTAATGAGTAGCTCCACCGTTCTTGTTAATCACTTCAAAAATTGGTTTGGGCATGCTTGATGCGAGTGTTTCCAGGAGGCTAGTGGGAACATTGCTCCAAGTGGTGAAGATGGCTTCACCAAGGGCATCAACTGTCCGGAACTGATGGCCATTTTTATAAACTTCCCTTGCCATCCATCCCCAAATGTTCTCTATGGGATTTAAATGAGGGGGACATGCAGGATGGTCCAAAAGAATGATGTTATTCTCCCTGAAGAAGTCCTTGGTCAAGCGAGCATTGTGAACTGCAGCGTTGTCCTGTTGAAAAACCCAGCTGTTACCACAGAGACGAGGGCCCTCAGTCATGAGGGATGCCCACTGCTACATCTGCATGTAAGCATCCGCCGTTTGACGACCCTGTACTACCTAAAGTTCCAGTGTTCCACTGAATGAAAAAGCACCCCAGATCATGATGGATCCCCCTTCACTGTGCCGGGTAGAAAACATCCTAGGTGGGATCTCCTTGTCATGCCAGTAATGTTGGAAGCCATCTGGAACGTCAAGGTAACATTTTTTCTCATCAGAGAATAAAACTTTTTTCCACCTTTCAATGTCCCATGTTTGATGCTCCCTGGCAAAGTCTAAACGGGCAGTTTTGTGGCGTTGAAGGAGACGAGGTCTTTGAATTAATTTTTTGTTTTTTAAACCCTTTTCCCGCAGATGCCGTCTGTTGGTTATTGTGCTGCAGTTGGCACCAGTAAGGGCCTTCATTTGGGTGGAAGACCACCCTGTGTCTTGATGGACATCCAATCGGATGCTCCGGCTCAGCGCAAGTGTGATTTTTTTTGGGTCTACCGCTTGAATTTTGTTCCATAATGCTCAGGATCTTTCAAAACATTTCGAGGACTGTCTTACTGCGCCCAACCTCAGCAGCAATGGCACGCTGCGAGAGCCTTGCTTATGCAGCTCGACAATCCGACCACGTTCAAAAAGAGAGGGGATGACAGTTTGAATGCCTGACAGAAAATGACAATTTTGAGTAGATTTTGGCTTGTGGTCTTAAACTTTTGATCCGGTGATAAACAACCTATTTCTGTTTTTGTTTTTTTTTGTTTAAATTACAAGTTCCAAATGTTCTTTGTCAAAAGTTCAAAACCTCATAAAAATCCAAAAGTGCATAAAGCAAATTCTAGCAATTTTTCAACTGGTCTTAAGATTTTGATCAGGAGTGTATTTAAAGTTTTTTGCAAACCGCCAGTGATCATGTGAACATGGCAGACCTTACATGTTATTAAAATAGAAATCATGTTACATTAGACAAGCACTGGGAGAGTGCAATTGAATTGCAGGGAGGCATGGAGGTATTGAGGGAAGAGCAAAAGCTTTTAGAAGAGCCTACAGGGGCGCTCCAGATAGATCCCTCCTTAACATAGCAGGATGAACAAGTGGGAGAAGAATTGCACTTCAAAGTACTAACTCATCTGAGAGCCCTGTGTGTGAAAACGTACAGCGCACTTGCAGGCCCCTTTGTTAGGTTCTATAGCTGTATGATGATGTAATCACATCCAACAGCAGCTCTGCTGAGAACTATGCTTTTTTGATGCTTATGGTAGATCCATCCTTGTCCTCATTAGGGTCACAGATGACCTGGAGCCTATCACAGTTGACTTCGGCCGAGAGGTGGGGTGCATCCTGGACTGGTTGCCAGCCAATCGCAGAACACATACTGTGTATGCACAAAAACCCATCACAGTCACACACACATATTTCGTGGTGTGTCTCTTTGCTGCACTCCTTCTAGTAGCGTATGTGTATGTTAGATTTTTTTGTCCAATCAGATTTCAGTCTTATGTGTTGTCATGTCAATCAAGTCCGCCAAGGGCCTTCAAAATCAGGAGGGCGAACCCATGTCACTAACTTGGATTTGACAAACTGTGCCTGTATATTTGTGCTAACCAAATATCATGACATCACTACTATTAACAAAACATTTAAAAAAATAGCGACGCTCAGAAGTACACACCATGGCTCCAAGGGGTTTACCATCCTTGTATCTTCAAGGATGGTAAAGGGCTGGTCATCCACCAGCATCATTTCCATGATAAAATCACAGATCGCTCTTTTCTGGCAAACTTTTCAAACACTGCGGCAATGGGAACAAGCCCAGGGCACCGGGGCGTCGTAGCGATGCTGGATGTTTTGGGTGGCTGATAGGTTTAATGTGTTGAAACCTGTTTTTTTTCATTAAACGCAGAATGTTTCTAGAGCATTTGGACGTCTTCCTCTGAAATAGTGAGAAGTCCCACGCGATCAACACCATGTTTGTTTACAAGTGAGCTCTGGGGAAGTTACGACAGGTCGTTTACAGCACGTCACAGAAAAACAGCGCTTGATTTGCTCAAGCTAGCCCTCCTACAGCATAGTAGGGGTAATTTTGCATCAGGTTATCACAGCTATTTTTTTATGTTATCGGATTTATTGGCATAATGTCATAATTCCACATATTGGCCTGATTATTATTGGTACGACAATTATCACGCTCCCCTACAAAAAACCCTTCGCACTGTCACTGAATGGGTACTGAACTCCCGTTGCCTGCATGGAAGACAGCTGACTGAACCACATTTTTATGCAAATGATCTAATTGCTTCAAATAATGTATTATGTACACTTAAAACTTCCTATCCTTATTCAAAATCAGTGGTTCTTCCAGCATGTTTGAGTAAAACTGTGGAAGAACAGTGACCGCAATGCCAGCTAATTACAGTCAGACTGTGCACGAGGGCGGGGTTGAATCAGAAACACGAGTCACACTGGAGCGGAAAAGACATGCAGGCTTAAAGAGGACATATTTTGGAAAACTGACTTTTTAATTGCTTGTGTAAACATATTTGGGTCTCTGAAGTGCCCGCCCAAGCATAAAGTGTGAAATTACACAACCAACAAATTTTTGTGTTAGACAGAAAATGTCTTTCCGCAAGCCATTCTGATTTTGTCCCCAAAGTGGATTCTTTTCTTCATGATTTTTAGCCATTCCTGTTGGGTTTTCAGACCTTGTTGGGGAGCTCCGGCTGCAGCTCAGAGGCTGATGTCTGTATTGTCTTGAGTTTAGCGCTATTCCCTTTCCTTTCCTACAGTGTAGCAATAAAACGTGATTATTTTGCTGCATCATTTCAGGCTTAGCACATACAATTTGAGTGTTATCTCCACATTCCACTTCATCTGTCATTCAAGTATCGCACAGAACCTGAGAAAGTACAATTTGGTATCCTCCTACTTAATGGCATTCTTACAAATAATATGAAAAAAAATGTCTGACAGGCATATATGTTTTATGTTCTCTTTTATCTCTTTATGTTTAAGATCCAAAAAATGCAACTGACTGTGAGGACTTTACACATTTTTATTAGAGCTGTCTGTCCTTGAACCACCATGTGACTCACTGAAAAGTGCACCTGGAGTTTTGAAGTCTCTTAGCTGTCCCTAGTGCTACTTTCATTTGGATAAGTGGGTGTTCCCTAGTTATCAAAGCTACAAAGTCTGTGTGGGTGCAGAACTACTGGCAGAAAGCAACACCATGAGAAAGTTGCCTTTACTTTTTCTCACTTCGTGCCTAAATTAATCCACGCTCAACAAAAATATGAACGCAACACTTTTCTTTTTGCTCCCATCTTTCATGAGCTGGACTCCAAGGACTGAACCTTTTTCTATGTACACAAAAGGCCTATTTCTGTCAGGTATTGTTCACAAATCTCTGTTAGTCACTTCTCTTTTTTCACGAGATCCATCCACTTCACAGGTGTGGCATTCAAACGCCTTTGAAGCCGGCTTATGGTAGAGAAAGGAATATTGAGTTCACGGACAACAGCTGTGGGTATCAACACACCTATGGTACACTCACTCAACATTTACGACATCTGTGGCATTGTGCTGTGTGCTAAAACACATTTTGGAGTGGCCTTTTATTGTGGCTAGCCTAAGGCACACCTGTGCAAGAATCATGCTGGCTCACAATGGTGGCAGTGGAGGTGAAGCTCATAAAGCCAACCATGGCTGCACGAGTTGCTGATGTTCGTCCTCCATTGAGCTCTACACCGTTGCAGTGTTTCGTCCCGTTCCCTTTTCCTACAGGCAGGCCTTTCAAGTCGCCTCATAGGAGACAGATTGGTGTATTGTTTGTCCCCAGGCCTCGATTTTTAGCCAGGAAGAACAATAGAGATTGATTGATGTGACAGACACTAAGTGAGTCTTTGTATCTTTCCATTGGTGCTCCTTGTCCTGGTGCCAGAGACAGCTCACCATACAGCTCAATCTTTGGCAGGCTATGATCCTCCATTCTGGAGACATGTACAGCCCAACACACCTGCATTCATTGCCTCATTGCTGGGAACTTGCTCTAGGAATTCGACTCGACTCGTATTTCTTCACTTCAGAGGATTTTAGAATTGTTGATGTTAGGTTAATTGGCGACTCTAAATTGTCCATAGGTATGAATGTGAGAGTGAATGGTTGTTTGTCTATATGTGCCCTGCGACTGGCTGGCGACCAGTCCAGGGTGTACCCCGCCTGTCGCCCGAAGTCAGCCGGGATAGGCTTCAGCACGCTCCCGCAACCCTAATGAGGAGAAGCGGCACAGAAAATGGATGGATGGATGGATGATGGCAATGATGTAAAACTTGCAGATGGCGATTGCAGTACAACAGCTACGAAGATGTTGACTTTGATGTTGATCTTTAGGTGCTTGCTGAGTTTGCCATCAATCAGCTGTCTTGCTACTGTCTTGTTACTTGTTCCGAGCAAAGTCAAAAAACGAATGAGTCATTCTTGAGAACGCCGACCAAACAGGTGGAGCTGATCTTTGCACGGAGTGAGAAGAAAATATTTTTTTTTTCAGATAAATCATTGGCAGCTTGAATGCAAAGACATTTAATAAAGCTGTGCTTTATTTTTGAGACCTCGAGGGGGAGGTTTAATAAGAGTCTTCGCTCCCTATTGTACGTGAAATATCACTGTGTGTGTATGTGTGTTTCAGACAGCAGGGAAGAGCTTTTGTGTGAGTGTGTGTGTGCATGTATGTGAGTGTGTGTGTAAAAATGTGCTTCAATTTCATTCAGAATGAACGAAACAGTCATTTCTTTTCCAGCACAAATATAATAACAGAGGTATAATTACACAAGAGTGTTTTCTGGTGAAGGGTATTCTTAGCGTGTGACAAACTGCCGCTCTTTTGAAATTGTGCGCTTATATATTTTCTCTGCATTATGCATGCCATCTGCATGTGAAAGAAGGTTTTTGCATAGTTCAAAAATGAAATAAATGCATCTGAGCTTGTTAACTAGTCAAAAATAGCATGTTCGGTAGTCAACCACAAACAATAAACTGTAGGGAGTATGGCTGTCCATGTAGGAAACATTCATTCATTCTTTACCGCTTATCATGTTAAGGGTCACATGAGCTGGAGCCTATTTCAGCTGACGTTTGAGCATGAGGCCCATTCAATCACGAACAAACAATTCACACTCACATTCACACCTCTTGACAAGTCAGTCTTCATGCAAGCCTGGAGAGAACATGAAAACCAAAAGCATGGCTCTGAGGCGGCCGTGCTCAGCACATTGACACCATACTGCCCTTAAACAATTTATTTGATGCATATTTGTAATATGACTGAACAAACAAAAAATACAATTTCCGTATCTTTCGTTCTTTCTTTATTTTCTTTGGTTTGGTCCTCAGCTATCCCCAAACCGTTTTGGCCATTCATCATTACCCTTTCAACTGTCATGAATACACTTCAGATGGATCTCTAACCATTGGCTGGCGACCAGTCCAGGGTGTACCACGCCTCGCCTGAAGTCAGCTGGGATAGGCTCCAGCATGCCCCCGCGACCCTAATGAGGATAGAAAATGGATGGATGGATGGATGGATCTCTAACCCTAAAATGGATTACAAATGTTCCTCTTGCATTGCATCATACAGTTGAACATGTCACACCTGTGCCAGATACTTTATCATGAATGCATATAAAGAAGATGAGACGAGGAAAAAGAAAAGGTAAAAGGTGGGCAGGTTTAGAACAAGCAGACATTTTCTTTGAAGATGTATTTGAAAGTCAACCAACTGGACTTTTTATCGTGTTTACAGTGTCTGTGTATGTCAAGCAGCTGAGATTATAATCAATATTTAATGTGGGCTAGGTTTTAAAGTCTTTCACAAGCAGACAGGAAAACATCTTTATGGATTTATTGGAGTAAGATGATGAGTTCGGTCTTTTCACTTTTTAAATGTTAAGTACAGAGGGTGGTTAGCATGTTGGCCTGGGTTCGAATCTCTGTTTGGGCATGTTCCCCCCGTGCGTGGGTGCCCCGCTTTCCTCCAACATTCCAAAAATATGCACGTTCAGTTAATTCAGTGCTTCTCAAATAGTGGGGCAGGCCATTTCTGTCCCCAAGTGGGGCCATGACAGAAAATAATTGACAGCACCTGGGTTAATTGGAGACTGCCTCTCGCCCAAAATCAGCTGGGGTAGGCTCCAGCGTACCCTAGCGACCCGAGTGAGGACAAGCGGCATAGAAAATGGATGGATGGATTCCAGAGAGTAAATAAATGTATCGACAAGAGAAGATGCAATGAAGTAGAGTAGAAGTAAATTACATGTTGGAAACACTCCTGATGCAGGTTGCACTTATGGTAGTGAATAATTTATCAAGAAGAAGTTATAATGATTTAATTGTATCGCCATATGCTCTCCGTCCATTGTCATTATGCAAGAGTTACCCATTAAATTGACAATCACAGAGCACATTAGCTCCACCATCTACTGAGATCAAACACCGTAGAGCCCGCTTTTCGCAGAGGCTACATTCCAGGATCACCAGCGAATGGTGAAAAAAACATTTTCAGTGAAGCATATAGACACAAACGTAAAAATGGTGAGCTTTTTTAACAGTAATGCTATTTTCCAATAAAAAATAAATACATATTTTTTTCGACCAAACATCCACAAATTTACTCAGTCGTGTACAAGGAGCCACGGTGTACAACTTCTGCCTTCACAAAGAAAATGATGTTGTGTTTTGATTGGCACTATTAAAGATAAAACATCTTTAATAGTGCCAATCAAAACACAACATCATTTTTGAGAGAGAGTTTGTGAGAGAGTTTGTTTTATTGTACTGTAAGTATAGAATTGCACTGCCTCTCATGTTGGTAAATACATTAAAATTACAATACCTTGGTGATTTTTTTAGTCTTCTATATTTAAATGAAACCAATTGAAATAATATGAACTGGTGATGCGTTTCCTTTTAGGACGGCATTTGTGTTAATTTCATCTCCTGCTGCTTCTTTCTCCGTGTTTTACACTCCTTTTTATTTTACTCTAAGGTTGACACAGAATGATCCCTCACCTGGCTGCCCAGCAATGCTTTTAGGGGGATGCTGGAAGCCAATGCAGAGGCTTGATGAATATAAAAGGAAAGCAAAATAGAAAATGGATGACAAGGCAAAGTGAGCTAAAAGCTAAAACAGCAAGTAGCCCTGCTGGACAGCTGAGCTTGCAAGGATAGGTTTAAAAAAAAAAAAAAAGCGAGCTGCGGAAGGGGAAAGAAGAAAGTATAAAGAGACAGAAGATCAATTGAAAGTTAGTTTAGGTTGGAAGAGACAAGCAAGGAAATGATGTTTTATAAAGAGGTCTTGTTAAATCCAGCAGTCAGTCTGTCATGGATTCATGTTGGACAAAACAGATTAATGCAGGAAATCAGAACACGTTTTGAGATTATTTGCAGTTGATATTTTGTAGCCATACACTTTCTACACTTTTCTCACACAGGCATGAACATTTTCTCACATTTCTCTCTTGTTTGAACACTCTCAAAGTTCAAATTTTGTTTGAATTTTAATGATCAGCTTACTAGGTTTTTGTATCCTTGTTCAAACATATTGCTCCTGTCGTCGTATTTTCCTCACACAGTTAGCTTCTTCTTTTTCTTCCATTGCTAACAGTACTGGCAGTTAGCAAGCAGCTCACACGGTTGGTTAGTTTGGTAGCTATGACCACAACAGGAGATTGATTGACAATAGTCTACAGCCAATCAGGACACAGAAGACAATGGGCGGTGCAGACAAATTTAACTTTGATTGGATTTAACCTAATGATGACATTAGCACTATCTAACTATTAGGTATATTACAATTATTTTAGGAGGAACTAATGTGTGTTATTTCAAATCACAACAAAAGAACTCATCGTTTGTGAAAGGTCTTGAGTTTCACTGACTCAAGAGTACTCAACGAAGACTAAAGTCATAGAAACTTGAGTCAATAAGAAACAGTAATATTTTAAAAGGAATTCTACATTTGACAGGAAGCCAGAGTACTGAGGCAAGAAAACAGTTCTGTGTTTTTCTTCTGCTAAAGCAGAATAAGAATTGCAATAGTCCAGTCGTCAAGTAATAAAAGCATGAATTATTCTCTCAATGTTTGCTTAGGGAGATAAGCCTTCACCTCCGTGAGCAACTACAACTGATAAAAAGCATATCAAAGCTTTTATCGACTCTTATCCCGAACGTAACCTGTCCCATAGCAGGTTAGCCCGACTGCATAAGTCCTCGATTAGAAGTGAACCAGCTTTGTAGGACTGCATATCCGGAGTTTAGCCTTGATGTTATGTGGGTAAGAAAAAAAATCCTGCCTCTGTTTTTGTTGTTTATTGGTTTTACAAAAAATCACCCCAAGGTTCCTGGCAGGCGGAGGATAATTGGAAGCTGTCACCGCTGTCATCTAAAAGGAGAGGCTTATTACAATGATTTCAGTTTTGTTTTGGTTTATTTGAATTCACTGCCATTCAGGATTGGACATCTTTTAGATATCCCAGCATTATATTGTTTTTAAGGAGAGGACAAAACAATGAAAGCATATGTTGCACCCCAAGATAGAACCCAAGGGCAGCATAATTAAGTAACGGATTAAAGCATATTTTGTATTTGTATGCCGCATCAGCAGGATGTTAATTCTGTCCAGCAGATAGGCAAAAATATATCTAGCAAAGACTCAACTGAATATGCATCCCTGAACCATGAAAAGAAAAACAGAATTTCCATAAAAAGGTAACCCCTCATTTTAGGCTACAGTGTGTTTACATAACAATGACTCAGTAAAAATGGAAACGTTTCTTTGCATTTTTGATAGCTGTAGAGACGGCCATGTTGTCAAAACCATCCCCAATTCCAAGGATCTTCAAAAACAGGACTGGAATTTACATGCTGGTCCCCATGGCACTGGATAAAAATGTCTTTTGAATATTCTTTTCTGGTGTTTCACAATCAGAATGGCCTTTACTCGCCACCTGTACAGAAGTACAAGCGATTGACTTTGCTAAGTGCAGTGGTGTGCAATCAGGGCCAGCAAGGCAGCCTTCTCTGCTGTCCTAACCTTTACCAGAAGCACTGATCTACATTTCAAACTGAAATTGTAGCATTTGTTCCATTAAATCACATTAATTTGCATTTTCACATGTCCAAAAGAAGTAGAAGAAGCAAAGCTTATTTAATCCTACCCCTCATCCGTGTCACATCAATTGCAATACATTTATTCACTTCCTGTATTTCATTTGTGGTCCTTACCAGTTAATCCATCCATCCATTTTTTATACCGCTTCATCCTCATTAGGGTCGCGGGGGCATGCTAGAGCCTATCCCAGCTGACTTCGGGCGACAGGCGGGGTACAGCCTGGACTGGTCACCAGCCAATCGCAGGGCACATATAGACAAACAACCAATCACACTCACATTCATACCTATGGACAATTTAGAGTTGCCAATTAAACCAATATGCATGTTTTTGTAATGTGGGAGAAAACCCACGCATGCGCGAATATGCAAAGTCCACACAGAGATCACCAAGCGGAGATTCGAACGCAGGTCTTCCCCATCTCCTTTCTATGCCGCTGTGTGGCCAACATGCTAACCACTCATCCTCTGTGCGGCCGGAGATGAATCTTTGGTTTTGTATTTTATAATATATTATTATTATTATTATTATTATTATTATTATTATTATTATTATTATTATTATTATATATATATAATATATTTTTGGTAGCTGTTCATTGAGGATTTAAATAAATTAATTTAAATAGTTAACACTGGATATCATGTATTTTTTACATTAGTAATTCATTTTACACAATACACATCATTTTTTAATAACTGAGGACAAAAAAATCTGAGGAGCCGCTTGGGAGCCGAGTGAGCCGAGCCAAAAGAACCGTATCTCTAAAAAGTGCCGGCATTTAGATCACTAATTAGAAGTGCTGGCCCATGTCACACACACACACACACTATTAGCCATGGGGCTGTTTGTTTTAGCCAGACTTTAGTAAGACTTTTACTCTACCAAAGTCCGGATTGGCAGGAATAGAGGCCAATAACGGTGCATGTGTGTTGAAATGATTAGCTTTAAGTGTGTGAGTGTGCATGGTGTGTTGAATAAAGACATGATATTGTTTAAAACAAGGGAATCAGGCAGCGGTGAACGCTAGTATTTCAGTCAATGTTTTTGTACTTCCTGGCCACAAATCGGGAAGGAATTGTACCAAATCCCCACACTAGATTGGTCAAAACATTATCACTTCCTGTAAATCCTGAATTTGGCGCAATCCCCTTCCGGTTTGGGTAATTGTAAATTGTTCCCGTTTGTTAAAGTGTTTTTCACATCTTGACCACCGCTTTCAGTTACTTGGTTTAGCCCAGGGGGCCATGTTCTAATATCACAGATTGGTTTGAACCAATTTTCAATTATCTTCTGAAAAACAAAGAATGTTTAAAACCTTACTTTTATGTGTGTGCCTGTTAAACATGCTGTTATCCTTTCGGGTAAAATGTAAAGAAATGCGATCGCATTGGGTAAGCAAGTGATGCAATGGTACACTGAAAATGGTAAATCATTGCTGAAGCAATTCATTAAATAACTTACAGCTGTGGGTGTAATTTATCAAATGAACACAACAAAAGAAAAGAAGTGTTCCTACTTCTTCCAATGAACATACGGTACTTTAAAAGTGTACACACATTGATTATGCCATCAGCAAATTGTTCTCACAGCCTCATGCTTTGCTGAGATTGATCTTACGCACATTTATCATCCATCATACTACATACTACTTAAAAGGTGGGTCATGATAGTGTCTTCAAAAATGCTCTGATGCAGAACAGTGAGCTGTGGCCATCAAAAGTAAGGCAGCAACTGAGCCCTTTGACACATGCCTAATGGCAGCTTCATCTCAATGACTGCACACTGATTGTACCATGGATCAGTGAACCGAGGCCCAAAGGAAAAGTATCCATGGTAAGTTTGAATACTATCCATCTCTACAGTAGAACATTTGAAGAAACCGAAAATTCCATGGTCCCCTTCACCCCAGGCATTGTTAGCGTCACAACTGGTGATTGGGTTTTGCTTAAAGCATATGTTTGTTATTTGAACTAAATCATGTTTCTCTAAGATCGAAATTGGGTGGCTAAATTTACCATTAAACTATCAATCATGCTGGTTTAAACGTAACTTTGAAATGCATAGGTCACTCATACCGAAATAAGTATGGTATGGTATGATAGGCTATAGCAGGTTATGTCATGTCTGGTTCTCTAGTTTGTGCTTAGTGCTCGTTCACATAAAAGGTGGACGTTTGACGTGATATTATTCTACTTCCACGCAAAAACGGGGCAATCCCGGTCGGTGTATTTTTACACAAGAGAAGCAAGTAATTATTCTGGAGTGTTGTGAGGAGTTCAAAAAGATTATCACTGCCAAAAGCAACGCTGTTGTCGCCAACAGAGCGAAAGAGGATTCCTGGCAAAATAATGCTGAGCATGTAATTGCGCGAGTTAACACTGATTACTATATACTATGCCCTTAGTGTTTTAAATTATGAACGCTCAACATTGTGCAACTTTTACATATCAACCCTTATCCTTTTAAAAAATGCACTGGAGCAACAACTGTCTTCTTTAATCTTCGGAATATGCCTATGTTGTTTTCCCATCGTGCTACCTAAATCATCCTTGCTCCCAGGTCCACCGGGGTCTCAGTAAATGATGACACCGTGTCCGAATGATTTGCACATTCATAGCCAATTTTAAGCTGAAACTCTGGACATAACCTGGTCGAGTTAAAAGAGGGCCACCTTTGTAATACAGGCAAGCCTGGCTTTTGACTCAACAGACCTCGCTAACCCACTTAGCTTGCTTGGCAGCACACCCCTCTGGTGTTTCAACTTTTACGTGTAGGGAAATTAATGTGTTGTTCCATGTGCCTACATAACTAATAATTTGCTTTACTTACAATATAATTTTGTAATTGTGAATCCTGAAATGCTAAAGCTGAACTGATATGTAACACGAGTGTTGAAATGCCCTAGAAATGTGCTGAAATCTATTAAACGACTGAGGATTGAACCAGCAACCACTCTACAACCTGAGCCATGCTGCCATTGTCCTTACTCGCATGTTGTAAGTGCATGCAAGTGCGATGAACGTGAGTTTTTCCAACCATCAGAGGTTCGCCAGAAGTCCCTGCTGCTGCTGCCTCAAGATGCCGCACATTTCACTGCAGAGACTTCGTGTTCTGAGCTTCAAGTAGCAGCGCACCTCCAGCAGCACCATCTGACTCTCCTTTGCTCCTCCTCTCACCTTCCGCAGCCCGCCTCTGGTGGGCACCTTCGGCTACATCCGCGGCCCTCTGAGACGCAGATGCAGCCCACCTCTCTTCTGTGTCCTCGGCATCTAGGAGACGAAATGCCGGCGCTCTTCCGTCAGCTTCGCCCCACTGCAGAGGACTGAACATGTTGACGTTGGATTGGTTTCAATCAGTTGAGAAATGTGAGAGGAGTTAGCGGACAAAAAATAATGTGAAATAACAAGAAGAAGTAGAGGAATAAATGGATGAAAAATTGTGTACAATTTTATGTGTGTGATACCGTCTCAGCAAATGAATTAGCTTATCAGTATCAGTCCAACACTATCACTGCTCTGCAGTGTTGCACAGAAGTGTGATTGCACGGCTCGGGCTCTGAGGTCTTTTCTCATTTCTGATACCTTCAGTTTAATGTAGTTTACTAACCCCGGAGTTGATTTCAAATCACCTCACGGTACGACACAAGGGCCCAGAAAATAGAACTTGACTTCTCACTGCGGTGTCAGGGAGTCCATTGTTTTCAAATTCTTATACCGTCACTGCTGTTCGGATGAGATACTAAACTTTCATTTACGGCTACTCTGCATTATTTGGTTGACCTCAAATTTGTTTTAAACATTTGAAGATCCTTAGCTGTCGTATGGTTTTAAAAAGAAGTTAACCGCTGTTAAAAGTAAACATAAAAACAAGAAACAAATATCTTCTCATCTTTAACTTTAACGTCCGCTTTAAAGGGCATTTAGCTGAAATCTCCAGAGATTTTTTTTACAACTTTAGAGACAGATTTTTATTCGAATTTTCAATTCTGACCGTCTCTGATTCTGACTGTCTCACTGGGTTCACCTCTCCATAAGTACATGGGGTTCCATGGGTTTTCTTCAGGTTCCTCCCACATCTCAAAACCTGCACTCTAAATCGCCCTTAGGTGTGAATGGTTGTTTGGTATCGACAATAGATGAATGACTGACTAACAGGACATTTAGTGGTTGACTCACCTGACATCCATGCAGGCAGTGTGGACTCAGATGCTACCTAGTGAGGGTGTGAACGAGAGAGAATAGTTGCTTGTACATGTGGCCTGTACCCTAGGGTACAGGCCACCTTTCACCTGAATATTATTATAAAAAAAGTGACATATGGACATAGTTAACTCCCTTGATATTTATTGTTCTCTTCGTGTGAGCTCATATAAAAGTGTGTTTGGTTAGTTTTTGCATGTATTAATTTTTTTCCCATTATTTGTACATGTCAAATGGAGAGGGGGTAGGATTAAATGTGCTTTGATTCCTCCTACTCCTTTTTGGACATGTAGAATTGTGATTTATAATATGTGTAATATGTATTCCAATGACCAGTCCAGGGTGTACCCCGCCTGTCGCCCGAAGGCAGCTGAGATAGGATCCAGCATACCCCTGCGACCCTAAAGACGAGAAGCGGCATAGAAAATGGATGGACGGATGGATGTATTCCAATGTAACATGCATGCATGTTCAAAATAAAGCAAACCATTACCATATAGCATACTGGCTTTTGGGTATATATACTAGTATATACAGTATATACTATACGTGTAATACACTACTGGTGTTTACAATATGGAGACAGCTTTAATAAAATGAATGAGAAATAACAGCTTGTAAAAAGTGGATAAAGTAAATCAACATTGTATGGCTGTGTGCTTGGAAGGAGCAATTTGAAACAAAAACTGACAAGAGATCGGCTGATCTATCGTAGCTATCAGTCTTGATGAAATCAGGGCAGGCTTGTCAGGACACACACCACGCCTCACACACACAGAATGAGATAATAATATTTTCTGAATCCAAATCCTATTGTATTGTTATTCTATGTCCTCTGAGGAGAAATCCTTCTCCCTAAATGGATCCGAGTGATGTGATGAAAGTGTGCATGTGTGTGTGAGTTCATGGGAGAGAACGTCTGGGAGTCTGGAACCCTTCAGCTTCATTAGATTGACTGAGATCGCTATCTGACCATGATGGCATCTTAGAATAACCTCCTATCTGCTCTCATAGACAACACTCACTTGCAGAGGACTTACTGCCTCTGTGACATTGTTAGACCGGAAGTGCAAAATGACAGCAGAAAAGAGCAGAGCACAAGGAAAAGTAGTTCTGTGGCCAGAAATTGATTTTGATGATGTAAACATTGTGTTTCTGTAAATGTGCTTTGAAGTTCAATTGTATTTTTGCATTGTCTGTGTAATAATACATTTGGGTTGTTGTCATGTCGCTTCATGTGTGGTGTGTTCGTGTATTTGGTTTAAAATGAAGTCAGAGTGGAGCAGAGACAACATGCCAGACTGCTGATGTCAACACAGACATGAGATAAAGTCTGTTTTATAGGTGCAGGCTAGACTGGTTATGCCAAAACGCCGGACCCTGCTGATGCTGACGATAAGACTAACTCGGATCTCATTAGCATCATGAAGACACGGGATACCAAGTGACAGGCTCAGAGGGTGACCAGCAGTTCTTTTTTTTATGAAATGTGCAACACACACATTTTAAATATGCAAAATCTAATGTTATCATCTTCTATTTAAAGACATATAAATAATAAATCCTGACCTGTTTCTGAACTGATGAACTAGCTTGATTCTTGCGACGCATTGTAAGTCAAATGTTACTGTAAGTCGGAACTTACCTAAAATACCACTTCATTCACACTGTACAAAGAGTACATGACGGACATAAAATACAGTCATAAAAACACCAAATACAAGAATTAAATGAAACACGAATAACAAAAAAACACTACTGTCACTTTCATATGAGCAGATCTTTTAACATACCTAAGGATACTGTAGTGACCTGGCAGTGATGTATAGTGTAAGAGTTTTGTGATTTCCGACACTGTTACTGTCACTGTTACTGCCGTAAAAGTGACTGACTGTGTATTTGTGGGTGTGGGCCAAGGAGGATGTCTGCGTGCGGAGAGGGCAATTGAATTTGCAGATATTGTTTGCAGATATTGTTTTACTTTAGTCATGATTGGGCATGGGACGCAGGCTCAGGTTTGATCACCCTGTAGTTGGCCGCCTTTGATGAGGGTGTCTAGTGTTGAAAGGCCAAAACACCCACTGATTCAACTGATGATGTCCCAAAATGTACTGTACATCCTTCCCATGACTGAGATAAAGTTCCCATGCCGCTGTCAACATCCACGCCTCATGTGATTACCATCTATTGGGACAAAGGGCATTTGCCATTAAGTCCTGTGCATTTATGAACTTAGTATCTGGACTAGTCCAGTGACTGCTGTGAAAGTACAGCTGACAACATATGAAAGACAGCTTGGAGAGACAGCTGACAGGAGGAAATAGACCCCGCAGGGGCTGTCATGGGTTAGCTCCCCATGATGGCAATCTCAGTTTATGGGAGATACCCGCCAATTGCTACGAAGAGTCAACATAGGAACATACACCTAGAGCCTGCGAGAGCTGGGGTGCAAGATGGCTCGACGATTGACGACATGGCTTCAGACCCAGGAACGAATATGACTATAAGCAAGAATACGGCACATGAGGCAACCACAACAACAGCAGGACACTCGCTTCAGGTGTGCACTTGTGGCAGAGATATCAAATCTCGGTTGGCGACCTTACAAAGAGCAGAGAACTTGAGGAAACCTGAGGAAGGAACACACCAGAGCACAGTTCTATAAAAACCTTTTCAAGTTTGTAAAAGATCTCTTTGCTAAGGAAAAAAGCGGAACCCTCAAAACTCCAAAGCAAGAACTGGAAAAACATTTGGAAAAGGCCCACCATGACATGAAAAGGCATGAACCACTAGTCATCCCACATGATATCCCACCTGTTCAACCTCCTGAATTCCATCTGGAGACTTGCCCTCCAAAATGGAAGGAAGTAGAGAACATAGTACGGTGCGCAAGATCGGTATCAGCCCCTGGACCAAATGGAGTTCCGTATAAGCTTTATAAGAACATGGAGGCTCATGAGGATGGTATGGCAAAAGGGAATAATACCGAAGGCGTGGCGAAGGGCTGGAGGTGTGCTAATTCCGAAAGAGAAGGATGCAGCAGATACTAGTCTATTCCGGCTTCATAGCTTCCTTCTCAACGTTGAAGGGAAAATCTTTTTCAGCGTGATAGCACAGAAACTGTACACCGACCTGGAGAAGGACAAGTACATTGATACATCTATACAGAAGGCCGGCATCCCAGTGTTCTCTGGTTGCTTGGAGCATACCAGTATGATCTGGCACCAGATCCAAACTGCTAAGAAGGACAAAATAGGCCTCCATGTAATCTTGATGGTACAATGCAAGCCTCAGCGACAAAGACCAGGTATTAAGGCAGGACATCACCACCAGTTTGGACACCATCAACAAGACAATGCTGCCAGGGAAGCTCAAACTCTGGTGCCTACAATTTGGACTTCTCCCTAGGGTAATGTGGCCACTCACAATCTACGAGGTCCCAATAACAACGGTGGTAAAGATGGAGCGAAACATAACTTCGTATGTGAAGAAGTGGCTTGGGGTCCCACGCTATCTGGCCAACATCAGCATCTCTGGCAAAGGAGTCCTTGAACTACCTATCACAAGCCTCACTGAAGAACACAAGTGATCTAAAGTGAGACTACAGATGACATTGAAGGACTCCAGAGATCAGACCATCAGAAATGCTACACCACCTCTGTTAACGGGGTGGAAATGGACACCATCCGACGCAGTACAGAACCCTATGTCAGCCCTGAAGCAGCACGACATTGTGGGACATGTCCAGCTGGGAAGAGGAGGATTTGGCGTTGCAGTGAATAAACCAACTTGGCACAAAGCTTCAACTTCACAAAGGAGGAAATGGTGGTCGAGGAAGTGTGCTGTTAGGAGGAGGTTGAAAAAAGTGCAAAAGCTGTCTCTCTTGCCAAGCAGGGACAATGGATGAGGTGGGAAGGCGTGGAGAAGAGAAAGCTCACCTGGACGCAGCTCTAGGAAATAGAAGCAAGAAACATCAGGTTCATCTTAAGAGTTACATATGATGTGCTCCCTTCCCCAAAAACCTTCACCAGTAGTATGGCGACAACCCAACATCCGCCCTCTACCCAAATTCAGCGACTCTCAAACACATCTTGACCAGTTGTGGGACCAGCCTCACACAAGACCGCTACACCTGGAGGCACAATCAGGTCCTCAAGAGTCTGGCAGCAGCCCTTGAGAGCAAGAGGAACACCATCAACTCTCTGCCCTTGAGAGCTGCCAATTCCATCTCTGCGCCAACATTCGTTCGAGAGGGACAGAAACAGCCTAACCACCCAGCTACCAAACCAGAAACTGGACAGCTAGCCATGGCCTGGGATTGGAAGATGTTAGTTGATATTGGCTTTCCCCAAAGATTGCAACCACCACCCCCAGGCCAGACTTGGTGCTATGGTCCCCTTTACTAAAGGTGGTCAACATCGTAGAGCTCACGGTCCCATGGGCCACCGAAGAGGCCTACGAACGAAAGAAACTGTGCTACACAGATCTGGCAGCAGATGCACAACAACCAGGATGAAGTAGGATGCAGAGGTTTTGTGGATTCTTCTACCATCAGGCTCATGAAAGACCTTAGCATTCATGGACAAACTCTGTGGCAGACAATAAGATCAGTCTCTGAAGCGGCCGAAAGAAGCAGCCAGTGGCTATGGATCAAGCGTAAGGACACCTGCTGTGCTCAAAGCAGAGGGGGGCACACACCTGGGACGCCAGGCGTTGCCGATTAGCTCTCTAGAGGTGTCATGGGCCTATCAGTGGACCTATCATCGAAACACCAATGAAGGAGGGTACCCACCTGACGACCCTAAAGAGGTTTTAAACCCACCCCCTTCCTTCCTGCCCTTATTCAAGGGTGGGGTGTTGGGGGAAGGGGGTAGGCTGAGCGATAACCCGGTTGGCAGTGCAGTTGTTTTTTTTTCCACCCAGGTCGGGACCTTACTGACTAGCTCATCTCCCTCCACTTTCCAGGCACTACTTTACTCATAATTGGGCATGGGACACAGGCTCAGGCTTGATCACTTTGTAGTTGGCCACCTTTGATGAGGGTGTCTAGTGTTGAAAGGCCAAAACACCCACTGATTCAAAGGTACACTACTGATGATGTGTCCCAAAATGTACATCCTTTCCATGGCTGAGATAAAGTTCCCATGCCACTCTCAACATCCAAGCCTCATGTGATTACCATCTATTGGCACGAAGGACATTTTCCATCAAGTCCATCTGTGTATTTATGAACTTGGCGTGGTTTGTCCCACAGTCGCCTGTTTTGTTTTTGCAATAAAGAGATTGTTGATCGACCACCTCCCCGTCATCCTTAAAACGCCCAGGTAGACACAACAATGTGATCTTACATCCATCCATTTTCTATGTTACTTGGCCTCAATAAGGTAATTTATTATTATTGACACGAGTTTGAGTGCTCATAATGTAGACTAGTTAATTTTTCACAATAAATGAGGCTGAGTGCACAGTTAAAAACATCCTTTTGATTCCACTTGTGAATCATGTGCAAGGATTGTCAATGAAAAGCAGACATAATATCTGATCTATACAATACTTAGAACTGGCAGGTGCAGACAAGCCCTGCAGGCATATTTTCTGGTGTACAGGCTGGAAGGTTACACACTATGTAGAGTTGTGGTCAAAAGTTTCCATATACTCATTATGGGCATGATTGTCATGTTAATTATGCTCCCTTAATAATTCATTTGAATCATTCTTTTGCTGGGGGAGAATAATTATCCATTGTGATAAAAACAAGACTTGGGTGATGTCATGTTTTAATTCATTTTGGACTGATCAGACACTTCGGGCTGGATATATGATCACTCTTCCTGGCAGAAGTGTGTCGTTTAAATTGTTGTCAACAAATATTCTATAGCGGTGAGGTTGGGATGGCATTGGGAGGGCCTTTCCAGCTTAAATTTAGTCTGCCAAAATGTGGATTTGTGATCATTGTCCTGTTGGAACACTCAGTTATTGGCAAGTTTTCATCTTCTAGCTGTTAATTTGAGGTGATTTGAAAGAATTTGGACGTTCTGACCATAAAACATTTGTCTGGAGAGCCCTTACCATGTCTATGTGCACTTGAGCTTGAAGTTGTTGATCTCGGAGCAGGGCCTTCTTTCTTGGTCGGCACTGTAAAGGCCATTGCTTCTCTTTTGCCTTTCATACTGGTTCTGGTTGCTATCGGAAAAGGAGTCAATGATCACACAATTTAAAAGTTTTCACATTGTATTTAAAAATAAGAGCAATATATTTGGTGACAATGACAATTATCGAGCAAGAGCCCAGAATGAAATTACACAGAGTGTATAAAGCATTTGCCATGCCCCTCAACAAAGAGGAAGTAAAAGTTAAGCTTGTGTGTGTGTGTGTGTGAGAGAGAGCGAGAGAGACAGCAACGCACCTGTTGTGTGTTGTGTGCCTCTTGTCCCTGTATTTTTCCCATGAGTCATATCTAAGTGTTGATAAACTCTGACTGTGAGTGTGTGTGTCAAGAAGGCCTTTCAAGATAGTCTTGAAGCTGAGAAGCTATTGGACTGAAAGTGCACCGAGCTAACAGACTGAATTTAAAGGTGTAATAAGACTATAAGATCCACATAAATGTAAATCTGGCTTCACTGTTGACAGTAGCATTGGTGTTCCAACTGTTTTCACTTCATGGCAGGCTTGAGCCTTGGTGGTTCCAGGGTTGTTCCTTAACATCCGAATGGTAAGGTACACTGACTGGCTATTGCTATAGTTGCCAACATGACTGTCAGTATGTTTTGCCCTCTTCTCTCTTCTTGTCCGGGATCCCTTCTATTCCTGCACCCATGCTTATTTGGCCCATCCAGTACTACACAAACAGGCGATGAAGTGGGCATTCAAACTAAACTGCATTTCGCTCTCCTTTCTCTACCTACTTAACTCAAATATCCCCCACCGAGCCTCCCATCCCATTGAATGTTAATGCGACTGTTGCTACTCTCTATCGCTCTTTTCGCTCTCTTTCTCTGCCCCCTTTTAAAACATGCATTTAGTTGGCTTTAAAACTTGCTGCAATACAACATGACCAGGGCGGAGTACTTTCTACCACACTCACCTGTTGTACAGCAAAACTCTTCTAGCACATTAAACATACTGTATAGTCCCTCCATGCTGCATGAATATGATGCCGAACAGGACAGGAAAAAAAATAAAATGAATAATCTTTGTAAAGGCATATTATGATACTGCTCTTCTATTGAACGTGATTAGATTGTAGAGTTATATACAGTATGATGTGGTTGATGAATGTATAATGTTCACATACTGTATACCTTCATGGTAAAACTCATGCTAATTTCCCCTCTAAACAACTAATAGATCATGTGACAACTTCACAACTGAGTCTCCCTGTTTGTATTTTCTGTCTCCTAGGGTTGCAAGGACAAGATCCAAAATCGTTTCTGCATGGTTGAGTACTTTGGCTGTCTGCTGGCCTCCATCTAGGAACAGCATGACACCAGAGTGAAGAAAAGGGCCGGAAGGATCACCAGTGACCCTTCACATCTATTTAGCCATCTGTTCAGGAGCTTTCACTTTTGAAATGGAGCGTGACACCCGGAATCACCTGCACAATCACTGTGCTGTCTGTGAGATTCATCGCAAAGAACGCATTGCTGTGCAACTGAATTCTCTGTCTAAAAGTCTGTGAATATTTAATGCTTGTTAAATTTGCATGATTTCACTGTGCTTAGTTTTTGTGGGCACACTGACACAATTTTGGGCAGGAAATATACAATATACACTTTACAAATGTGCATAATCTACCTCTCTCTTGTCATTATGACTTTTTTTTTGTTGTTGAATTCTTGTTCCTAGATCTACAAATATACCGTCTGAAGTTCTGCTCAAAATGCTCCTTTCAGATGAGGTCTTGTTGGCAGAGATCTAATCTCACCTTCATGCCAGGTGCTGATAACGCTTCCATCTGTCTGCGGTATGATACCATTACTGCAATAAATGTGTCACAGTTTGTCTAAAAAGCCAAGTTATGTTTAAGTCTAGCAGCATAAACACTGATAAGGTCTCTGATAGGTTTGAGATATGAACTTGACACAAGTGACAGTCTAAACTTGGTCACTGCATGTAAAATTGTTTTTAGTTTCACAGGTTACCTTGTAGCTCCCTTTTTAATAGCAATAATATATTGTCTACATTAAGCCAATTCATTCCATGAGTTCCCCTTGGTCTACTTTTGGAAAACGATGGACAATACAAATTTTTATGATTTGTTTGTGGCTGCAACATAAAATTGTCTACCTGAGAGTGACTTAATTTGGTACTAAAACCCCCGCACCTTCCCTTTTGTCTGAAAGACAGAGGGCCCTTTAATCTGTACAGGGAGAAAAATGGGCTTGGCCGTGAGACATGAGAAGACTCCAGGGGCAAAAAAAAAAGGTTTCTCTGCTGAGAATGATGCAGCTGGCCACTTATAACAACAAGTAGCATCAGGACATTTTTTTGGGGAGATTTCAGTGTCCACCTGTATTAATGCAGGCCATTGCACTCTCCGAAGACCAGCACAAAACCCCTGAGTCAACTGTACTGGCGTCCCTCTATTTCCAAGTCAGTTCTCCATGAAGCAATACTAACAAGCAGGGATGGTTTTGAAATTGTTCTGGATTTCCTGATCTGTGCTGTGGCTTGCATTTCTGTCTCTCCTTCCTGAAGCTCTGACTGTGCTGTCATTGGCAACTTTTTAGTCACTGTTCCTGCAATAATGGGGCGCTCTCACATTTCAGTCAGTCAGCCAAGGCCGTGATGTCGTGATGTCGCAATGGCAGCTGAAGTGGTATGGCACCCCCTCTTAGACAAACTACATTGTTGCTGAAGATGCAATTTTAGAGAGCTGATTATTTCATGGACAAAGTATTCACAGTGCTTCCGAATTCTGTCACAACACGTTATAATGACAACATGATTTTTTTAAAACGTTTGCAATAAAATAAAATCTCACATGCATAAGTATTCACAGCCTTTGCCTCGAAGTTAAAAATAGAGCACAGGTCATCCTGTTTACACTGACCATCCTTGAGATGATTCTCCAGCTTAATTTGAGTCCACCTGTGATAAATTCAGTTGATTGGACATTATTTTGAAAGGCACATACCTGTCTATGTAAGGTCTTCACAGCATGAAGCCAAAGGAATTGTCTGTAGACCTCAGATACAGGATAGTCTCAAGGCAGAGATGTCTGCTGCTTTGAACGTCCCGATGAGCACAGTGGCCTCCATCACTCGTAATTGGACATTGGGAACCACCAGGACTTTTGCTGAGCGATCGGGGGAATAAAAGGAATACAATTAATTTTGGAATAAGGTTGGAACAAAACAAAATGTGGAAAAAGTAAGGTGCTGTGAAAACTTGACCAATGCACTGTAGAAATAATGTAAAGGGGCTGTCCTCTTTCATCTTCAAACTACACTTTTTTCAACCAAAAAAATGTAACAACACAACCACCGGCTAGCAGATGTTACCATTAATGGTTTAAACATCAGATTAAACAAATAAATGTTGATATAGTAATCCTCATTTATCGCGGTTAATTACTTCCAGACCTGACCGTAATAAATGAATTTCCACTAAGTAGAATTCCTTGTTTATAAATAGAATATTTTTGTAGTTAGAACATAGAAAACCTGTTCACGACCTTCTAAATGAGTTTTTTTTTTTACATTATTAGAACCCTCTAGACATGGCATAACACCCTTATGGTCACCGTGTTACCCATTATAATAGACCTAATAACAGAAAATTTTAGACATAAATAAGTCTCGTAATCAAGTGTGTTGCTGTATATGTCTTCTGGTGCTAGCGGACAGGAAGTGACGTCAGGGCTTCAGAGTTGACTTTTAGCTTGGCATGGGTTACGGCCACAACACTAGCCCGTGCTAGGGATTATTGTGCCTGTTGTGAGAGATAATTCAAACCTGCAATAAAAACCTGTTGTTCTGGTGATCAGGTCTGGTGCTTGTGTGTCTCACCAAACATTACAGTACCATTACCGACACCTAGTGACCAGTGTAGAATACTCTCATCACAATGTCTAGTAATGCCTATTTTGAATGCCATGTGTTAGTATGTTAGTTAATTAACGGTTCATTAAAACAATACCATTTGTGGTCACTCGTTTTCAATTTTACAATTAGAGAGATCATTAAAGGTACTCCTCTATGATGACAGTTTCATACGAATTTCAATCGCGAATTAGTTTTGTCAGTTGGCAAATGACTGCCACCTACAGGACTGGAGTAGCGCTTTATCAATAATAACTTTTGATAGTTGGAATTTACAACTGTGCTCTTTTTATTATAATTATTGATATCTTATTATTATTTATTAACAGCAGACAAACTTGTGGCCTTGATCTGCATGCAGTATCCTGCCCCAGTGCATTTATGTACATAATAATTATGTGCATAATGTGCATAATGGAATCTGCCACTATCTGTCAATACTAGCGCTACTGAGTGTTCTTTTTCACTTACATAAGCGGGGCATCACATTAGAAACACCTCTCAGTATGATTCAAAGCATGTCAACGCCACCAGACTACAACATTCAATTATGGACAGAAACTGAACATTTTGTACATGAAGCAAGGTGAAAGGTGTGCCAAGTTAGACCTAAAATTGAAACAACAATGAAGCAAGAAGCAAGAAGATTTCAAATGTAATATGTGCATTAAAGTGTGCAACTATATTACAGGATAGAAGATATAATTTGAGATCTAATGAGCTCGGGTGTGCTTCACCCTGCCTCTCATTAAAACTTTCCTTCATAGCTCATATTATTTCCCTTTACAACCAAAAGAGGGCAGCATAGTGGCACATTTCAACCAAAAAAAAAAGCCCCTCATTGCTCTTCTCCCCTTCATCCAACCCTCATCTTTTTTCCACTTTAATTTATTCGGTGGCAACAACTATTAGAATTCAAATTTGACAGTAAGAAATTGTAAATGCAAATTTAACTTTTCTCCTCTCGGTGTTCTGAGTGGGTCCGCCTGTGCCGGTATGTGGTGCTGAAGAACAGCGTCCTCCATGTGGGGGTACAGATGCCCAGTCTTCTTGATCCTGGAAAACATTACAGTGGATGTCTAAGAACGCATCCCGTTCTTATAGTGCGCTCCAGCGGAGTCCTTTTAGTTACTTTGGATGAGAACCCACACAAGACCTGAGGGGGCGAGTGAGAGGAGGAGGAACAGGAGGAGGCGCATTCATCCACCGGGAAAAGTGGAGGTGAGCTGTCACATGAGCGGATTCCCCCCTTCCTCATATCCTCTTCCTCATCCTTTCTTCATCCCGGAAGGTTCGTTCTGTGGTGCGAGGACATCAACCAACCCTCTCAACCCCTCACCCGCTTCCTCTCTTCCCTTCTCCTCCCTCGCAGTGGAGAAGAAAGCAAGAGAAGTGACTCAAGCTTTATAAGGCTTTGAGTACTGCAAGGAGGTATTGTATTTTTTTTTTTTTTGTATATTTGATTTTTTTTTCACTCCAGTGGATGAACCGTAATTTCTGGACGGTGGAAGAAAAGTACGAATAAGACTGACTTAAATAAATGGAACTTGCGCTGTGTCGCGTCCAAACATGTCCTTTTGGAGTGAACTGAGGGACATCACCGCCCATCTTTGCGTAAAAAACGACTTTTGTGCCGACATGCACATATTCTCTGCAGCGATCGTCTATTTTATTCGTTGACTGACTTTTGGACATTTATTTTCGTCTTTTGAAGAACTTGGACTTGTGTGGAATATAACAGAGAAGTGGCGGCTACTCATTCAACTCATCGATCCATTAATTGGCAGTGTATGCCTTCGCTGACTCCAGCTATTGACTGGTTAGCTGTGAGCAAGTAGGGATGCACTGATGAACATTGCTGAAGTTATTTATTGTAACAATTCCATGCATCCGCACTGCTTGTGGTAATTAAGTGTAATCATTGTGTACAAACCACTCGTTTTGTGCATTTTGGAATGCGTAAAAGTGAAGCGCGGACAGAGAAGTACTAACCTGGCTCCGTAATCAAAAAGGAAGGTTGTTTTTTTTCCTTCAGTTTACATATTTTGAACATTTCTGAGTGTTGCTTTTGGCAAAGGAGGAGAGGACGCGACCTCCTGGAGGGAAAACTTGCCTGCAGTCGGTGATGAGAGGAGAAAGGTTGGATTATTTGAACACTGTAAGATATTTACCGGGTCAAGGTTCTATCACTGGCATCTCTTTGGATACTGGACTAGTAGCTCTCAGAGAGCAGGTAAGAGGATGTCACTGTCGGATTTTACGCATGGCTCATATGCGGGATACTTGACAAGGCGTTCGTGTCTGTGTGTGTGTGTGTGGGTGTGCGCGTGTGTGTGTGTGAGAGAGCGAGAGAGCATGCGTAATTTTACGCACGAATGATAAAGGGAGCATGTGTGACAGTTTGTGTGGCAAGGATTCTTAACACAAACATTGGGATAGCTTCTTATACGATTGTTTTAGTTCCCATCCATCCATCTTTTGTGCCGCTTATCCTCACTAGGGTTGCGAGGGTATGCTGGAGCCTATCCCAGCTGACTTTGGTGCGAGAGGCAGGGTACAGCCTGGACTGGTCGCCATTCAATCGCAAGGCATACAGTATATAGACAAACAACCATTCACACATATGGACAATTTAGAGTCGCCAATGAACCTAAGATGCATGTTTTTGAATCTGGGAGGAAACCGGAGTACCCACTCACGCACCTTGCGGCTGAACATCATGGCTAATAGCCCCCCCCCCCCCCCCCCCCCCCCCCTTTCCTGGCAAGAGGTCACAATAAAGGCACACTTGCACAGTCTGTTGAGAACCAATAGAACAACAAAATATTTTTATATAACAGTTTACCATCATTGTCATTGTTTTCTAATTTGTTGCATGTTAACTGAAAGGAAATAGTGTGCTCTTTGCTCTTTTCAGCAATAGAGACAAAGCCCCTTTTGGGTGAAAGGATGCTTTTTCTGAATCCACTGTATAATTTTGCCATTTGTTCAAGTCATCCAAAATACAGGCGCTGTTTGTCTGAGTGCTTTACAGCCCAGCAGGTGTTTTCTCTTCCTACTCCCCACTCTTCTATGTCCTCTTCTCTTGCAATGAGAACAGAGAACAGAAAGTGTGTGTTGGTTATGTAAAGGTGGGTTTGTAAGCGAGGGAGACAGATGCGTGTTGTCCAAATTGTGTGAGGCTGCAACAGCCACACTTAGGCAGGGATTCCATGGGTTTGCAATGGTGGCTGGTTAGCAATAAGGTACAAGCTGATTGTCAGGGTGGAAGGACTGTATGTGTGTGTGTGTGTGTGTGTGTGTGTGTGTGTGTGTGTGTGTGTGTGTGTGGACAGGAGGTCCTCAGTCTATGCACAAGCTCCGTTCCTACAAAAGAGATGTAAGTCGAGTTTTAGTGTGAATTATATGCTGACCCTTCTGATGGCATCTTGAGCCTCTTACAGTCGTCCCTCGTTCATAGCGGTTAATTGTTTCCGGGACCCAATTGCGATAAATTAATTTCTGTGATATGGGATTCAATGTTAATAAATGGAATATTGTCATAGTTAGAGCACAGACAACCTGTTTTATGACTTTCTAAATACTTCTAAATACATACAAAACATTATTAGAGCCTTATAGACATGCCTATGGTCACCTTTAGACGCCTCTTATTCATTGTTTACGTCACATTGCGCAACTCTTTTGCTGCAGGGACTCGAGACGGCCGCTAGCTTGCAAGCTAGAAAGCTAACCAGTTAGCGTCAAATGTATTTCTTCTAAACCTAAGAAGCCAACAACTTACCACTTCCACACGGAATGGGAGGATAACTTTTTTTCACTCTATCATGTGGGCCACATGCCATGGCTGGCTTCATGACTTCATGCAGTGTTAAGGTAATGTAATGTAAGGTAATGTCTCAATGTTTTGTGTCACTGCTGCCGCCTAGTGACCAGAATTACATATCACTTGTATTTCAATATATAGATATGTATACATATACAGTATGTGTATATATATATATATGGTTAAAATGCGTTCCTGTTGGTCACTTTCCGAGAGGGGAGGGCACTGATGTAATAATAAATGTTTTTTCTAATATTCTCGCGATCGACCGGCAAAGTTCCAGATCGACCAGCAGCTTGCCATCGACGGGTTGGTGACCTCTGGTCTACATATTTGAGGAATTCAAATCATCACTTAGATGTTAATCATGTTGATGAGTGCTTTTTCCTAGAATGGAGCTTGATTAAAGCTAAAAAGAAAAGGAGCTGAGAGGATGTACTTGTATTGGATTAAAGAAGCACAGTCGAGGTCGAGACATGTAATATGTTAAAGAAGCAGTCCATGTCAAACTAAACAATTTAATATTTAATTTAATCACTACTGTTTACTTTGTTGCTCTCCAATGCTGTGATTGTTTATCTGTGTTTCAAGCGTACACAGTGTTTCATGTGTTCATAAATGTTCACACAGTAACATCAGACATGGGTCCTATATTGAAAATATAATGTACGGTAAATATAAAGATACAAACAAAAAGATGTAGCAGCTAAAATGGAATGAGTAATACATCATTTGCATTGTAAATGTAGCCTAAAAGTCACAGTTGCCATCGCAACAGTTTATGAATCAGTTTTTGACGAGGAGCGGATTTTTCATATGGTGACGCCATACGTTACATTCAAACATTTAAAGCATTTGGCTGGCATAAAATAAATTCATTCTCTTCTGCTACGGCTTCTATTTTTCCTGAAAGACATGTTCCATTTGACACAAAAGTGTGTTTCAACAATTTCAGAGTGCATTTTGATCAAAGTCATGCCATACAATGAACAGGAGTAATGACACGCTCATGTAAAACCGTGACGTTTTATGTCATGCTTGGCGAAAGGATCAAAGCCTCTTTTATATTTTGTCACAGGAAGGTCTCGAAATGATCAATGGCATTTTGGGCAGAGGCAGGTTGGCATTTGGGTTTAAGTGAATATTGAATAGCTCCCCTCACATGGAGCTCGCATTATTTTTAGTCTGTATGACATACAGTGGTGTGAAAAAGTGTTTGCCCATTTCCTGGTTTCTTTTTTTTTTGGCATGTTTGTCACGCTTAAATGTTTCACATCATCAAACAACCGGAGCTATTAGTCAATAAAAACACAACTGAGCACAAAATACTGTTTTTAAATGGAACTTTTTATTATTAAGGGAGAAAAAGTGATTGCCCCCCTAAACCTCTGGATGTGATCTCTTGGATGAGTCGCCGCTACGCTGTTGGGGTAATTGTGGTTGGCCGGCCACTCCTGGGAAGGTTCACCACTGTTCCATGTTTTCGCCATTTGTGGATAATGGCTCTCACTGTGGTTTGCTGGAGTCCCAAAGCTTTAGAAATGTCTTTATAACCTTTTCCAGACTGAGCTCTCAATTAATCTCAGTAGAAGGTATGTTTTAACAGTGTAACATCATCGTTATGAAACATCATGTCTGGAGGATGTTTCGTGAAGTAATTCCTCACACAATTGCTAATCGTGGAAATTAGCATTAAGTTGAAGATTCATGTTCAACTTATTTATATTAACTGATTGCTGAGAAACCACATGGGACATGTCAAACGTATTATGGTACCAAGTAGCGGTGTAACGGTTCGTTTTAATAACGATTTGATTCCTGCCACGATTCGTGGTTGCCGATACGATTATAGGAAAAGAAGTGTGAAATGTCAGTGCTTGAAGAAAAGAACATTATCAGTGAAGCATGAAGACATAAACGTGAAAATGGTGTGATTTCTAACAGCGGTACATCTATGCTGTACGTTTTACTTGTACAGGGTCAGGCAAAATGATCTGACACATTTGTAGGTTAAATAAAAAGGCAAATAAAGTAAAGAAACATTTTATTTTCGAAAAGTACATATAATGCCTTTTTTTTCATATAATGCCATTTTGCTTTGTTTCTTTATCATGCCATTGTTTTTCGTTTCTTTCTCAGTTGCTACCATGAATTGGACTTGTGGAAACGTTTATCAAAACAAACGAATCTGTAACTGCAACACCGTTTGCACTTCAATCCTGGTAGACATGATCCCGTACCAGCTCGAAACACCATCTTGTTATGGGTTACCAACTTCAGAGCTACTGGATCTGCATTGGGTGTGTGGACAATAATGGATCCCATTTGACTGATTTAATTTTTAAAACATAATGAAACAGAATGGCATTATATACACTTTCTTGTTTCTTTACTTTATTTGCCTTTTATTTAACCTACAAATGTGTCAGATCATTTTTCCTGACCCTGTATTATCACGTAAATATTGTAAATTATATATATATATATAGAAATTGTGAATTTCTCTTGGAGATGAATGAAGTGTCTATCTAAATTATTACTGAGCTATGGTGAATGAGACATGCGGAAAAAAACGGCCTATTTTCGGAGGGAAAAAAACTGTTGAATTCCATTGTACAAGGTACATGGAAATTCATTCGTTCGTGAGGTTGATGTATGCATGCAGGCTGTACTGTGGCTCCAGCAAATGCTACGGAGAGTAACTGTGTACAGAACTGTTATGGCGCCTGTAGGTCAGTTCACAGTACTGTGGAGGACAAGCTGAGCTCAGAATGAAGCCCTGCAGCTGATAAGGATTTGGTGATTCAGTATCTTGCTTTCAGTCAGAAGGGTGGCTGTCTGCTGACAAAGGGTTTGGACCAGGATCCCTGGGTTGAAGGTTGCTGTATTTCACATGAACGTGAAGAGCTGATTCATTGCTAATGCTATTTTTATTTAGCTTTTTTACTTGTCACATTTAAGTAGACATAGGGTGTTGTGGGTGTAAAGGCACTACCAGCACAGTAAGAAGAGGGTGGAGGTGTCATTTAATGCTGTCCAGGTTTAACGCCTTGTGTTACTCATGGTATCCCTGACAGGAGACAGGCTCCATCGCAGTGTTAGCCTTCTTGGCGGGCACGGTGTCTGGACCGCAGCTATTAATTGTCCTTGTCTTCCTCATTCTGGTCACAGGCATCTTTCTCAATTCACTTGACAAAAGAGGAAATATGCTTAAATGAGTTTGGATCCCAGAGTGAGAGGACATTTTTCATCTGCATCCAGGGCAGGAGAAGTTGAGGAAACCTTGGCAACGGAGCAGAACAGCAAAGTATTTTATCTTGCTGCCGGCTATTTCAAGTTGTTTTAAGCTGGAAAATGTACCCTGCATTTCAAGCCGTCTGTCGATACAGCCTTCAAAATCAACATCCACAGTCGTTGTCTGACAATGGTTGCGTGTGATATTTTGAAAGAGAATGAAACAATAAAAAAGTGGCGTTAGTTTCATATGCAACAGTTTAGAATGTGTAAATAGCATGCCCCGTACAAGTCAAGCAGAAGAATTGGGGGCATTTTAAGAGACTTCAAAGAGAAATACCTTGAAGGTATCCATCTGGAAAGATGTGGGGCATTGTTGATGGTCTTCGTTTCATCGTCGTCATCCGATACAGTAAATAGGATTATGGCTGAAGAAGAAATTGAAGGATTTGGAGTATATCCAACACAAGATCACAGAGATAGCAGAGGTCGATTGCAGGGCACTATATAGCCTTTCCTGTTTTCTTATTTTTTGTTGTTTGTTGTTTTGTTGTTTGTTTGTCACACTTAAATATTGCAGATCATCAAACAAATTGAAATGTGAGTCAGTAACACAACTGAACACAAAATGCAGTTTTTTAAATGAAATTTTGTATTATTAAGGGAGAAAAAAACATCCAAACCTACATGGCCCTGTGTGAAAAAGTGATTGCCCCCTAAACCTAATAACTGCAATCAAGCGTTTGCGATCTCTCTTACAGCGCTGTGGAGGAATTTACCCACTCATCTTTGCAGAATTGAAATATATATAAGTAAATCTTAGTCATCTTCCTCTTTGGGAGTATATATGATACATTCATTACACATGGATATTTGTATTTTCCATCCATCCATCCATTTTCTATGCCGCTTCTCCTCATTAGGGTCACGGGGGTATGCTGGAGCCTATCCCAGCTGACTTCGGGTGATAGGCGGGGTACACCCTGGACTGGTCCCCAGCACATTGCACATATAGACAAACAACCATTCACACTCACATTCATACCTATGGACAATTAAATTATTTATCAAATTATTTATTTATTTATTTATTTATTTATTTATTTATTTATTTGGAAAGAGGGGTTTCGTTGAATACTGTCAACGTTCACCAGATCTCACGCCACTTTTTTGGACTTTTTTTATGTGGAGACCTAAAAGAGAAATTCTACGCTATGAGAGCTGCCACTGCCTGCAAGCCTGCAAAAACCAAGGAAATTGTTTCGTGATGTGTGCAATTCCAATGCTTTGCGTTGTCAGCAGTGTCTGGACCAGAACGGATGTCAGTTTGAGAAAAGGCAGTGACAAAACAATAAAATGATGTTTGTAAATTCTATTAGACGTTGAAAATTGAACAAATTATAATAAAGACCTACTGTAGTCTACATTATTTAAAGTGTGTATACATTTTTTGAGACACGATTTTGTGGTCTTATTTGCAAATTTTAAAAACGATTTGATAACAATTCGATTCCTATCACGATTCTCGGTTGCCGATACGATTCAAGGACGATATATTGGTTCATTTAGGACGATACGATCCGAAACGATTCAGTGACTTTTTAACCATAATTTCAAAAGATGACAATTAAAAGAAAATACGTTTGCTTGGGTTGACTTAAATAAAATAAAAAATAAAATAAAAACAATACAAATAAATATAAAATAAAAATGTCAAATTATTTAAATAAAAGTGATTTAAATCAAACACACATTTGAATTAAAACGGTGAAAAAGGCTAAAATGTAAATTTATATATGAAATAATATATCACTTAGAATAAAATAATCATTTTAATCATTCATTATTGTAACGTGTAGCCCTCACAGTGTGAGGGCTACACGTAGTGATATAGTGCATATAGTGTATAATCTATGTAGAAGTATACAAGAACTGCAAAGATCTGCACTCTCTTTTCAGGGCATGCCCCCTCCTCTTCATCACTGTGACTCTCCAGTACACCCCTCAGCAAATCTACCAGTGTCTGTAGCCTCTCCTTTGTTGACGTAACACGCTCTGACAGGCTAGTCCCTATGGATTCTGATCAAATGGAGTAATAGTGTACACAGCAGCAACAGTGCAGCGCCGGCCTGCTAAAACAGCAGCCGTAATATGGCAAAGATCAGCATCTTGCAAAACTGATTCGACATGTTTCTGTGCTGATTCTACTTCATTAGCCAGGAAAAAAAAACAAAACAACAAATATAGGGAATTTCTTAAAGTGCACAGAAACTAGAGGTTTTTTTTTTAACTTAACATTGTAAATAAGTGTTTTTAAAGGTTTTATGAGTGCATAAAACAGTTATAGCTTCACGGGATTTCTTTCTGTTTGCATTCATATAGGAGACATGAGCAGACTCGCATACTGCAACCTGGAATGTATGATTTAATACCTTTAAATGTACAAAACATCAACAACAGAAATAAGGCATTAACTGCCCCTCCGGGTGATGAGAATCCAAGATGGTTTGCATCAGCAATCTGAGTGTGCCGCTGCTGACGAACAGTGTCATTTGGGCCTTTTGTTTATATGACAAGTGAGGTTTTTTTTTTATTTTTAACAGTACAGTAATCCCTCCCCCTCCCTTCTCGTGGTTAGTTGATTCCAGACCCGATCATGATAAGTGAATTTCCGCGAAGTAGGATTCAATATTAATAAATGGAATATTTTCATAGTTAAAGCTTAATTTTATGAACTTCTAAAAAACATTTTATAACATTATTAAAGCCCTGTAAACATGAAATGACACACCAATAGTCACCTTTATACTCATATTACCTAATATACGTATATTGCTTACATAATAAGCAATAATAAGACATAATGACTCACTGTTTGCATTGGGAAAGTTCCTTGTTGTTGTAGTATGTCAAATGTAGTGCGGGCCAATCGCACGTGGCATTAGGAAAAAAAAGATCGCAATCAGCCCATCGTCCACTCTCACTATGGTGTTTGTCACTTGAGTGATATATTAATGCCAGTCTGACATCCGTTTGCCATACATAGATGTGCACTCCGGCAGTACTGCTGCTAGCCAGTGTCTTGGTGAAGTCGGTAGCGGAGGAAAGGAAGCGCTGTGCTTTTCAGATCCTTTCATAAAAGAATGTCATCAAGCCGTCGGCTGCACTCCCTTCAAGGACACTCCCTGACACTGACCGACGACAATCGGATTAGGTTTGAAATTTGGCAGGATGGGTTTGTATGTTTACATACGTGTATACTCACTGGTGAACCTGCATCGCAAGGTTTACTAAAAAACAAATAAAAACGGGCAAACAAAACAGTAATAACACATATGTTTGCCCTGTTTAGTCCTAACATAATGAAGAGCAAAGGTAAGGTTGGGCATTGAATACTTGTTTGGCATTCTGTAGATTCTGCAAATTTTAAATTACATTGTTGCTCTGATTTAGTGTATCAAAAGGTATCTGTTTGACTTTAAATGTAACATAATTCATCTTTTATCAAAGTGCAGCGGGTCCCTGGACGACCCCTCAACTTGTTGGAGTGTTTTTGGATTTTTCATGTTGGTTTTTAGGTAAAAAAAAAAATAAAACAAATTTTAATTTCCTGAAAATAGGCAGTTTTTTCCGCAGAAAACACATCTCATTCACCCTATGTTGATAATGTGATAACACTGGCAAAATGTACAGCGTACATGTACCATTGTTGAAAAAAAAAAAAAGCCCACAATTTTTACGTTTAAATGTCTTTATGCTTCACTGCTAATGTTAAGCGTTGAGATTTCGCACCGTGTTTGGCGGTCTTTGAATGTACCGTAGTTGCTGTGAGACGTAAAAGTGAAACTTACATGTAACTTCGGTTCTGTCTGTCACCTTATATTATCATTCATTAGTGGTGAGTACAGTACTTTTTAGACTACATTTTAGACTTTGGAGGAAGTGTGGATGTACTGTACTATCATACAAAACTACAAAACTCATTATATTTTGTCGGAACGCTACTGACGTCTTCATTTGTTTCATTCACAAAATCAGCACATGAACTCTAGTTGACAATATGACAATAAAACAGGATGCAATATTTTAATATTCGTAAGTGATGAATATTAAATGAAAAATAACAGGAGCGTTTAAGCATTGAGCCTCAGCATATTTTATATTTGGCACGGACGTTAAGGCAAACTAAGTTGGCTTGTTACTTGACTTTCACTTTGATGGATTAATCATCTCAGCCCAAGATTGCAGGGGGGGTTGTCACACTGTGCTAGCTGGAAGGTCATAATCCAATCATCATTTTGACATTATTTGACACACGATGGAATAGAATGTGAGCGTGTGATAGCTTTACTTTTATCACTGCAACCAACAAATATCTTCCGTAGTTAACACGCTTCTGTCACTGCAGAATTCTCTTATTTTAAGTGTTTTACAAGAGGAGTGTCCAAGATGTGTTTTGGGGAGGAAATAGGTTATACTGTCATGCCTGTAAGTACTACTTGTGATTAAAGGTTCGGTCTAAAGCCCAGATTACGTGATGGCTCACATACTTGATTTGTACGACTGATTTTTACTTTTTTTTAGATGCTTAGATGTGACAAATTAGGAAGATGCTGGATCGTTGTTTGCGTTCTACAGTTACTGAGAGAGCTGCTTCATTCCCTGTCCGCCTCCAGTCATTTTTGCTATGGCCACATTTTGCTTTTTGTTCCAAACTCTTGAACGGTATTTTATGTGTTTCCCAAATCTTCCCGTCTTGTCTCCCTGTTCTGTCCCAGCAGCTCTTTTGGCAGGAACGTCACTAGGTTTGAAAGATAAAGGGGTGCTTAGCGCCCGTGTGTGTGTTTAGTATTTAGTTTTTTTTTGGGCACCAACATAGACTTCGTCAATGAACTGATGATTGGAAGAGCATTTATCAGGACTTGTTATCCGTCTCTCGCTGTTACCTTCCCTGCCTTCTACAGAAGACAAACTGCCTTTCCTCTCCCAACTCTACAGGATATGTTCTTTATACTAAAAAAACACCCATGAGTTATCTAAAAACACAAACTAGAATATCACATTTTCTTCCCCTGGTAAACATAAATATAGGTCAACATTACAGGACATTAACAGTTACAGACATCACCTTTTGTCTTTGCCTTTTTGTTTTTTTTCCTGGTTTATTCCTGTTAAGTTTTCTCAATACTTTGACAATCAGACCTTGTAATAGTCCTTATTGTTGTGGTTACCAAACTTTTCACAGTGGTGTAGCCCTTCAGACATTTGACTTGAAGCCATGTACCCCCTACTCCTGTACAAAAAAACATAAACCTTTATTAATCCTCATTAACTTGAAATATTGAACATGATTAATTGGTTAATTAATTATTAATTACAGTAACCAAGTAATTCTGGTTCAAAAAAATGGTATTTGACATGGTCAAATTGTCAGTCGGATGTTGGGATCCTTCCGTTTGAATGGGTTGAACTGGAGCTTCACTTTTGTGTGTGGCTGTTTATGGTGTCACTGTTGTTACTGGAGAAGAAATCAGTGAATTGTTAAGTCAATCGTTCAAACTTTTGACACAAATGCTATCAGTCTGAAGCAATCAAAGCCAGATTTTAAATTGTTGCTGAGTTCAGTACTCCTAAACGCATTACACCTAACATGCATTAGTTTCAGACATTGGTCACTGGGAGGGCAGGGAAAAAAGGGTTATGCTAAGGTGATAGTCGTTCTTGCAGTTATACAAAAGTCTGGACGGTTTTTATAGACTTAGACAGTCTGCAGTATGTTGTCCCTCTTTGTTGCTTGTATCAGTGTCGAGTACAGTTCATCATCTAAAATGAAGCTTTATTTAGGAAGGTCATTATTTTGTCAGCGAGAGCTGTCACGTCCTGCTTGTTACAAATACAGCTACATTTGAATCACCAGGGATTAAAGTTGTCACAGCCAGTTTTAGTTGGTTTCACATCAACTGCGGAGGAGTTATAGCCAACAGGCATGACACAGTCATAGCCGGTTAAGTGCCAGTTGTTAGTACGTTGACTTATGCATAAATCAAAGTGACATAAAAGCTGAAATAATCTGTGTTTCAAGCTCCAAATTTGTATTCCTGAATATGTTTTTTTGTAGCTTTGATATTTCATTTCCCATACATAATACAGAATACTACTTGTAGAAGACACACAAGATGAGAAGTGTAAATGGACGGCCAAACAGTCAATGACATTGTGCAGGTGCAGTATTTATGTAGTACCTTTCTACAGTTTTTACCAAGACGCCTCATTCATTCACACAATAAGAGTGTGCTGACGTGGGTGAAAAGTAACTGGCTCATCTTCAGTATCTTTCCCAAGAGTATAGGTGGATGATACTACAGATTTTGGTATTGATTGGTATCGATACCAAGAAAATACAGGGTCAGTTCCGACAAAGCCAACACCGATACTCTTTAAGCTCATTGAATGATTTTGTGATTTTTGCCTTGACGCAAAGTTTTAGTGGTTTTGAAACTGTGACTTTTTCCTACCGTGGTATACCTAGAAACCGGCATGACGTAAGCATGCTTCACAAAGTGAGTTACAGCCCTGCACATTGTACAAGCCGTGTGGACGAGCAAAACACGACTTTCTGAAAACAATGACGTCACTGCGAATTCTCCGCAACCTAATAGAGGTCTGAAGGACCACTCTGTTAAATAAATTCACCTCCCTTTATGTGTTCCTTAATCTCCAATGATGTGAAGGAATAAGACTCGCACTCCAATTGACGAGGTTTACAGAATGTATTGAAAATATGTCAGACAGAATAGTTTCACATTCTTCGGATATCCGCCCTGACTGTCTCTCCTAGTGTCCTCCTGCGGTGTCCTGAGCAGAAGAATTGAGAGTCCGCCTCGAGCGATTGGCTCCCAGCCTTTTATAGGTGTTTTCCCAGACTGCTGACGTGTGATCTGGTGCCAGGATATCTTATCCTTCACATTCTTCGATGATGTGTGTGTGATGACAACAGCTGAGAATTGCGTTTTAGCTGACGTGGTAGAACTCTCATCAGCACCTTTTCCTACACAAGATAGCACATGCGCATCCCAGCATAGTACATCCTATCTTTGGCCCAGTTGCCCCATTCTGTGACCATAACTGTCTACTGGCTGCTGATTATGTGAATGCACTTTATCTTTATGTGTTTCTATAACCGACCTCAATAAATATTCATCCATTCAGTTAACAAATTAATAAAACAGTATTTCTATAATCTACTATTAATAAATGTTTACTCACTAAGCTAACAAGTTAATAAAACAATATTACACTACACCGCCCAGTCACTGTCACATGACCAGAAGTGAGCGGTTGTGTACTGCTGCTGAAAAGCCAACATAATATATGAATATTTCGACTGCCATGACTCACCTCACTCGACATACTCCTGGTATTTTTTCGTCTTATACTCCAAAGTGGCGGTCTGGACAAGCGGAAGACAACCACCCTTATGCACATACATTTTTTCTTTTTGTATAGTTTTGGTGTGTCACGTGATCCTTTCTGTCTGTGTGTCTGTTTACAGCGCCACGTGTAAATGTGCCTAATGTTTTACATCGTTTTCACCCAATGATCTGTTCCTGTGTGGACGTGAATATTTACTGATCCAACACTGTTTGGATGTGATTTTTGTCAACTTTCCAGAAAAAACAAAAACCCCCCAAAAAAACAGGCTCGTTCCCGTGTGGAGAGGGCCTAAATGTTGAACACAGAATCCAGGTTTAAGTACTAAGTACAGTGTGTTCCAAATTATTATGCAAATAGGTTTTTGGTATCATAAACTTACATATTTTTTGTTTTTCGATGAAATTCATGGATAACATTGTGCCTTGTGTCTCTTTGGATTACTGATATGACAACTGTCATAATTTCTTTTGCCAGGTGAGCCCAATTAAAAGAAAACTACGGAAAAATGTTGTTGTGGGAGGTTTGTTCAATAACATTCAAATTGTACTCTAAAGGTTTATGATTTAAAAATTATTATGACTGTAATTTATATTGACTATTTATCAAAATCAGATAAAAATATCATTTGCATAATAATTTGGAACACAGTGTATGCCTCACACATGTATAATATATAAAATATAATGAATTATCAAATGTATAGGCACTCATGATGAACAGATGGTCACCATGTTGCCAGGCACAGCACAAAACTGTGGCGCGTTCAAGGACCGCTGAACAAAGTGCGACATCTTGCGTGACGGAAAACATCATCAGTGAAGCATAGAGACATATAAACATGTAAAAATGATGGGCTTTTTTCCAACAATCTTACATTTATGTTGTACATTTTACCGCTTCGAATTTCACGAGTTCTCTCGATCACGGTTTTTCAAAAATATATCAATTAATATATCATGTTGTTTTGTGGTTGAATACGGTTTATTAGTCGTCAAAAAATATGCATATCCGAGCAAATATTATGTATTTTTTGCCTAAATTAAGCATTTTCAATCATAAAAATGTTTAAATGAACTAAAATACAAATAGGCTTTCAGAAGGCACATTTAGGTTGTGATATGTAGTATTCTACAGTGGCCACTAGGTGTCAGTAATGTTTGGTGAGACACACAAGCACCAAACTTGATCACCGGAACAACAGGCTTTTATTGCAGGCACAATAATCCCTAATAAAACAAGGGCTGCCCACGCCAAGTTAAAACTCAACTCTGAACCCCTCACATCACTTCCTGTCAGCCCCTCACTCAGCTCCTGGTTGGGCCGCCGAACATGTACACATTTAGAGCAACACACAGCGCAAATCTTATTTATGTCTCAAATGCCTTATTCACTTTTTATTATTATGTTTACTTTATTGGGTGATAGGAGTGTAAAGGTGTCTATAGAGGTATTAGTTCATGTCTAGAGGGCTCTAATAATGTTAAAAACTACATTTTGAAGGTCATAAACAGGTTTTCTATGCTTACGAAAATATTTGTTTCATAAATAAGTAACTCTACTTCGCGGAAATTCATCACGGTCGGGTCTGTAACCAGTTAACTGCGATCACCGTGCAATAGAACTGAAATATTGACCTCATCACACTAGTATTAATGTGATACAATACTACTCTCTATAGATAATATCAATATTTGACTAGACACCCACTCTACAACTGAGCCAAACTGCCCCCATTTGAACATTTGCATATTTCTCTTAAAGACGTCATTTCCAGTTTATTATGATTTGTAATGCTCACTACGCTTCTTCATGAAGACAGACCTATACCATCCCCCTGTGTATCCATGTGTAGGTGTGTGCGGGGGGCTTTAAAACGTTCAGTTAACCTCTTTGTCCTCGGAGGAATCTCTTTTTCAGTCGCCTCAGCAAACACAAAATAGAAACCCTGTTTGGACGTGCGCCTGTGAAAATAACACAATGGAGGTCTCTTCTCTCCCTGTGCATCCTGTTGTCCAATTCTTTCTCCTTCTCTTGTTTCTTTCCTCTCCTTCTTCTCTCTTTTCATTTATCTCTGTCAGCCTCTGTTCATAGTGGCCGCAGCTTTATTAATGGAGAGAAGAAGAGAGAGAATATAGTTTCTGGTTCCAGTGAACTGAGTGCAAACTCTTAAGAGATTCATTCTGGTTCTATGTATGATGGAGAAAAAAGAAGTCATTTGTAAATGTCAGCGATATAGTTGTGAAAGAAAAACAAGGAATTTGGAAAACAGGTTGAAGTGCAGGGTTGCAGCTGGAACATTATCATGCTGAACAGCACCTCCTTTTGGGCCAGCCAGTCCACAGTGGTGCGTCCTCTGCTCTGTTACAGTCTGAATAAGCCTATAAGATGCTGTCTTTTTGTGCCAGAAGTTGCACACAGTGCTCATAGGGGTTTCCATTTTATGTTTTTCCAAGGTGGAAGGTCTCAGATTAGCAAGTGGCACGCTAAACGTGTGTCTCTGACCATGGAAATGTGATTTCCGGACCCTTTTAAGCATTTGGTAAGCATTTGGCCACATACAAAAGGCAGTTTATTCTTGTTTCATTTGTATCTTCTTCCTTTACACTGCGTGTACCCAATTTTGTCAACTCACTGGGGTTCATTTTGTTTTGCAGAAAGTAGATTTGTGAGTGTGACACAGACCCAAACAAAAGCGATGCCGGCAACTGAGCTCCAACTTGTTTATGTCAACATTCATCGAATCTAAACTGCAGATAGATGGTCTTTACAAGCAAACACGCTGTAGTGAGGTAATAGCTTCAAGCCCACTTCCCCCCGTAGATAGATTCCTGTGAATATGACACACAAAGAGAAACGAGGCCGCTTGTAATTAAGTTCTACATGTGCAAATCTATTTGTGAAGCATTGCTTATGAGATCCGCTGTATAATCACATAGCCCCAAAAGGGAGAGACTGCTTACTTAGCATTTAAATAGGTTCCTTCCCCCCCTGCAAATGTTTGTGTGTCTGTGTGGAGCACAAATATTGCACAACATTGCGTCTCCCTGCGTGAAATATAGCATGGTATGTTTCCATACATGTGCGAAAGGACTTGTTTGCACAATAATGTCTTGCATGTGTGTGCACGCTTCTGTGTGTGAGCAATAAATCTTGCCTGAACATTATTTCTTTAGACTCCCAGTGGACTATTGTAGTGTCAATAGAGCAGGTTTTAAAACGGGTGCAGAGGGAATATTATGGAAAATTAAGTGTGTGTGTGTGAATTTGTGTGTATGTATGTGTGTACTTGTGACAAAGTCTAAATATTGCTTTTACGACAAGGCTTTTAGGGATAAATTCACATTAGTTTAATATCCGTGGAGGCAGAAGAAATCGTATGTTGGTAGTTTTGTGTGTCTATCTGAGCACTCAGTGTTCCCACTGGGGATATTTGGAAGGCAGCGTTATTGAAATGAAATGTAATGTCAACTCCTGCCCTGGAGCTTATCTAGTTTACCTGCGCTGAGGGATTCGGACCCCTATAACGCCCCAGTTGTTCTCTTTTTCTCTCAAGGTTTATTTAACAGAAGCTCAACACTAAGGTGTCAATTCTCCCATTTGCGTGTTTGTGTTTTTCTATGCATTTGGAGCAGGGGCGCCCTAAAGGGGGTAAAAGTTAGGACAATTCCAAGGTCCCATGACTTACAGGGGCCCCAATAAATAGCTAAATAATGTTGCTATCTGGTTGTAATTATTTTTATATAGTCAGAAAATGATTAAAACAGTCTCTTGTATTTGGTGGTAACAGTTAAATATCCACATTGATCAAAAGTAAACTTGCGTATTGACTGAGCACCCCCCCATAGCTACATAAAAAGGTTTGGTCCAGTACTGCCTTCACAGTGCTTCGTAGCTGCAGTGTGTTGCCTGTCAGTCGGCAGTTGCGGCAGAGCAGAGTGAAACAATGCTGCCGGTGCCTACTACCGTACGCGGTGCATTTGACAAGACAGAGCTCTAAACGGCTCGTGTTGCGTCGGTCACTGCTTGCTTTTAATTTGGTTGGTGATATAAAGTCAGTTGGAAAACTTTGCTCGTAGTCCTGAACGCCGTGCTTTTGAGAAAACTACAGTGAACGAGCCTGGCAGATTATTTCCCTGTTTGCATCAGTGGATGTTTGCATGAATCACCAACTTCACACAGCTCATTAAAAAATAAATAAGTCTTACACATCACTTACACACATACACAGTACACATGTAGTGGAATAATAATAAATACAGCAACTTCTGAGCAATTCATGTCAATTTCAGACTTAATATAATGTACTGATTTAAGCCCCACCCATTCCGGGTCAAACCACGCCCACTTCTGGTTTATGCCCCGCCCACTCCAAGTAAAGCTACGGATACAGATAGTCTAGATGGGTGAAAGGATACAGATACAAATACAGATACAGGTGGTGGCGTACTTGCTCAACCCTACCCTTTAACTTCCAATACATTGTCACTGATACTCCTGACTTTCATTTCTACCCTAATTTGGAGCATTAGTAACTAACTAATGCCATAGTCCACAGTCTGATTGGCTTCTGGTTGTCCTGTTCTCATGAGGTTTCTTTTTTCTAAACTAGAAATATGGTCACATTTTAATCTCGCAAGATGTCATGACACGCCTATTGAACACTGAACCTGCTGAGCTCCAGTGATCTCCGCTAACAGCAACACAGTTGGGCGAATCCTTTTTTGCAGTCATACATCTTGCAGATTTTGGTCATCACTGTAGTTCTACATGGTGGCTTGTATGATGGGTCATCGGACACAGTTTGCAACACATATGTTAACCCCTCGTCTTCCACTATGTTTATCGGCCGGCAGTTTATAGCAATCCACTTGGCAAGGACATTCATCAGCCTGTCGGTAGTGGACTTGCTTTGCATTGATGTAGTAGGCTTAACTTGAGCTGCTTCGGCCATAAACAAACTCCGTTTTACAAAGAAGGCATATCACTTTACATTTATCAATTGTGTTGTTGGAGCGTTTTTGAAATGCACATTTCCCATTCATTGGACCGACAACTCTTACGGTCTCTTCTCCGCTACTCACCGCTCATCACCGTGCCCTCCTAAACGACAATGGGGGCCAATCAGCAGATGCTAAACAAGCCCAAACACAATGACATCCAACCAGTGCCCACTTCAGGGTGTGACTGACTGTTGTTTTCCCCAACAACTCAAGCACAAGGAGCCCTAATGCATAAAAACAGATGTGATAAAAGGGCAACTCACAGGCAGAAAGAGTAAAGTTAGATATGAAAAATTACATTAATTTGATTAAAAACAATAACTGACTAAATATGTAACTAATTAATTGTAATCATCAATTTAATTATCTTAATTTGACACCGCTAATAAAAACAAGGGTCTCTGTATGCACAATTCAACAGCATTGACAGCAAGCTTGACACAAGTATATACTGTATTTTACCATGGAACTAGCTTGTAAGAGGCAGATCTGAGGGTTGATTGATTTTGAGAAGATGTTCATGCTCAGTGGGGGCACAGCACCATGAATAAAGCCATGTAAGATTATGAGAAGATGAAGGCATGGGGCCTTTGACTGCATACACTTAAGATAGCAGATAGATAGCTGACTGTCAGGGAGAAATGTATTCACGTCCTGAATACCAGTCTTGTTTTGCTAAGCAGATGCTGCTCAATGCCAAATGGGTCATTACACTGACTTAACTGTGTGTGGTTCTGGCAATGAATTTTTGTGTTAGTGTCTTAGTGTCATTCAGCAGACTGTGCGTGGTTATGTATTATACATTGGTATGTTTAATAGATGAGTACATATGGTGTTTCCATATGGGAACGTTTTGATTGCTATGTTTCAATATTGCGACCTGCAGATGATGCGTTTCTTCGAGTGATGACTCAGTAAGAGTACATACAGTGGTGTGAAAAAGTGTTTGCCCCCTTCCTCAGTCCTTATTGTTTTGCAAGTTTGTCACACTTAAATGTTTCAGATCATCAAACAAATTAAAATATCAGTCAATGACAACACAACTAAACACAAAATGTGTTTTTTGAATACGCAATTCACACAATCGAAAGCCATTTTTCACAGGATGTGTGGAGTCATGGACTGGTTAAAAACGACTTTTTGTTGAGTGACTCACGTCACCGACATGCTGCTTAATCCCTGGGATGGCACTGTCCAGGGCAATGATAAGAGTCAGTTTTACTGGAGCTCAGCTGATGGCTGTTGTCGTTTAGCCACTGCTTGACCTTTGATAAGCACTTCATTAAGGAACCCAGTTTGTGGAACTCACAGGTCTTAAAGAAGCAGTATATCTGGATGTCGTCAGCCAACAGATGGTAAAAGATGTCATTCAATTACTGTTGTGTGACCAAGGGAGAGAACATAGAGCAGGAACAGGAGTGGCCCCAGGACAGAGCCTTGCGGCACACCGCACGTTAGGTCCGCTCGGTCGGACTGGATGTTGTTAGTAGATATCCTAAAGCTTCCACGAGTCAAGTATGAGTGCAACCAGTTCAGTACAGGGCCAGACATCCCAACCTGGTTCCTTAGTCTGTCCATCATGATAGAATCGTCCACCGTATCAAAGGCCACGGAGAGATCCAGCAGAACCAGGACCGCGGCTCTTCCAGAGTTGGCAGACATCATGATGTCACTAGACACCTTTTATGGAGCAGTTTCCATAAAGTGGCGTTGTTTGAACCCAGACTGGAAGGTATCAAGTTTGGTGTGGCTCCAGAAATACTGTTAGCTGTTTGGCCACAGCCTTCTCAAGGATTTTAGCTAATAGGGGGAGCTTTGATATTGGCCTATAGCTTTTCAGTTGGGTCCAGGTTCATCTTTAGTTTTGGTTACACAATAGCCTGTTTAAATGAGCTGGGAAACAAGCCTGTTGAAAGCGGCAAGTTAAAAAACTGCATGACCCAGGGCCCAATTGTGTCAAAAACATTGACAAGAAGCTTAGGGGGACGGATGTCTGCAGAATTGGAGGAGGGTTTCATTTTTGCCAAAAGCACTCAAATGTCTTCCAGTGCCACAGCATTAAAAGAATACCAGTTTGGGGGAGGGACATCAACTCGGGTCGAGTAGCCAGAGTATTCCAGGGTGGTGTTTTTAATATCTCTAACCTTATCTAGGAAGAAGATCAAGGAGTTATTCCTGTCAGCTTTACAGGACACAGGGGCAGCAGGGCACACAATGGAATGTATTGTGTCAGAGATTACTTTGGGGTTTTTCTTATTTGCAGCTATTAAATGCTGAACGTAATCAGATCTTGCCTCCTTGATCATTTTATTTAGAGAAGTTATATTGTCCTTAAGGTATAGCCTGTGTACTTCAGGCTGATTTGAGTTGATTTCCAGAGGCACTCCATTTTATGACATACTCTCCTGCAGGTGCAGGGCAATTTGTGAGTAATGTTAGATATCAAGGGAGCCAGTTGGTCAAGAATAGAGGTACAGTGTGTAGCAAAGCACTGCATAAACCCATCAACATCCGAGCATTAATTAAAGAGAAATGGATCAAACAAGGCACAGAATCTCTGGGCTGAAGATTGAGTAACAATCCTCCTCTTGACCCTTACAGGTGCAGGCTTGGGCTCAGGCGGTACACACAAGTCAAAAAACACACAGTGTGAACATCCTCAACACTTACATTAGTGACGTTTAAGCCCGGTAAGACAACAAGGTCCAGTGTGTGGCCCTTTCTGTGGATGGGGCTAGCTACATGCTGCTTTACATTAAAAGTGTCAGGTGTCAATGTGCAGAATAAAAAATCCCCAATAATTAAGACTCTCTGTAATTGAACTATTGATGTTCTACAGTACAGCCCTACAGTAGGGCAGCCAGGAGGGCACAATTCATTTAAATGAATTAACTCCCCATTGCTTTGCCACATCTCCGTGAGGAATAGTGCGTCCAAGTTCCTGTTGGTGAAGAGCTCATTTATGGAGAAGGATTTATTGGCTATGGAAGGTGCATTTTATAATCCAAAACGACCCAATAAAGATGGTATCATAGTCATAGTCATAGTGTGTGTGCTGTGAGTAGAGGGATTGGTCTCAACCACTGCCCACGGTCATGTGATCTCCAGTTAGCTCGGCAGGCTGAGTGTTCATCCATCAACGTAAATACGGAAGCACAGGAGGGTTTTGGGGTCCCGTTCTCCGGTGATGATCCTGGTCCAGTCCACACGCTGGTGGAAACACTGGACAAGTGCCTTCACACGACCAGCTTCAGCCACCTGTGCCGGCCCAGGTGGGTGGGGGACCCCAGCCGACCACCACACAGCCCACCCTATCCTGGCCTGGACACCGGCCAGGCAGCCTCTTCTCTTCCACTTCGGCTTTCCTGGAGGAGGTGATATCAGCAGGCATCCCTGGGAGATGGGCGCACAGTCAGACGGCGGAGGGACAGGTTGCATGTAGCTTTCCCATTTGTTGAGGAATATCCTCATAAAATGAAATACAGGACTCTTTGACAGAAATCTTCATGACTGCGATGGACACTTCTCACTGTAGTTGAGCCTCCATAAGACCTTTGCAAGTGTGCATGCACACAACATTGTCTACAGACGTGATTGTGGTCTGAAAGGCTCCGTGCTGAATGTGATGTTATTAGAAGTGGCATAATGGTGCCATATTGTGTCACTTCTCCGCCACACACACTGAGACACTCACATTAAGACAGACTCAAAATCACAGGCCTTACACTTACAAATGCCCACAGAGTATAGTCATAAAATCACAAACACGCAAAGGCAGAGGCACATGAGCGATGCAATGAGTCTGTTTGTTTCCTTGTGTCTCTTTGTTACTTGACTGATGCTAAAAACTGTCAAATATACATCTAGTCAACATAGCCACTCTGAATTTGTTTGTTTCAGAAAGTGTTTTCTCTCATACACGTAGTTGACGCCTCTCATCTAACCCACACCAAATCAGTGACCAGTTTAAGGGAACATCTATATCTCCTTCTTGAGATTATCACACGACACCTTTTAGAAATTGTACCAGGCTACCCAGTCAGTAGGATTGTATCGGAATACAATAACCTGCTGAATGGAGCAGTGGTGGATCATGAAGACGTAGAACTTAAGCTGGCTCGGCTATCCAGTGAGCTGGAAGGATACATTCCTCCAATTTAAAACAAGGCCTCATTTGAAAATACTGAATGATTCTCTTCACGTCTCATACTCATACTCATGCAAAAAGACAAGATTTATTGTCTCCACTAGGCATGTGGTCCTAAAGTGTCGTACTAACCAACAACAGTGTACATTACCGTGCATCACCGCACATTCACATTCATCATTCATAACCCACAAAACAGACTTTTGGTAAAGAATAAGTTTTTCTCCCAAAATTCTTTTTTTTTTTTTTTACAGAAAATACATTAGGTGACAATAGTCAGTCATAATGTAAAAAAGAAACTTTGCAACAACTTGCAAATGTTGATCCAAAATCTGAGTACATCAACAAAAAAGCAGGGATTTAGTTAAGTTCTAAGATCTGATGAGTTCTAAGTTATATGTGAATTTCCTTAAAGTAGGATTCCATATTTATAAATGGAAAGGTTAGAGCATAGAAAACCTGTTTACAACCTTTTAAATATGGTTTTAACATAATCAGACCCATCTACAAATTAAAACACACCCCTATAGTCAACCTCTACACAACTATTGCCCTATATATCATAATAGAAAACAAGCTCATGTGTGTTCCTGTAAATGTGTTGCACTGCTATGGGAGCTCAGTGGGGGCCAGACAGGAAGTAAGTCAGCGGTTCAGAGTTGACTTTTAGTGGCCACAAAAGCAGCCCGTGTTCAGAATTATTGTGCCTGTTGTGAGATAATTCAAAGCCTTTTTTGTCTCACTGAGCAAAGAGTAATCACTGACACCTACAGTAGTCACCAGTGTAGAATACTGCATATCATCACAACATCTTTAAATGCGTCTTCTGAATGCTTTCTATTTGTATTTTAGTTCATTTAGCAATTTTCATGCTTGAAAGGGCTTAATTTGTGTAACATTTGCTTAAGTAAGCATATTTTTTGGCTAATAATAGGCCGCATTCAACCACGAAACATCATGATTTAGTAATTAGTAAACTTTTGAAAAACCATGAAGATGTGAAATTTGAAGCGCGAAGGGGTTACTGTATGTTATTTTATTTTTTTCACCAAAAAGACCTGTAACCATAACAGGAGCATTCTTATCCATTGGCTATAAAAGTCACGGAAAACTATCTGACATGACTTTAAACAATAATAAGTAGTGCATGTTTGGTTTACATTTTCAGCAATATATATATTTTAATCGCGTCATCAACTGTCAATCACATACATCCCTACCACGTGCATACACACACATACACTCCTCAGGCACATCGAGGGCAGCTGTTGAGGATCCTCTTTTCTTTTTCTTTTTTGATTGTAGAACAGACACAACCCCATCTCATCACACAGATACAGTAGGTGTGTGCTGGATTGATCTGTGCATTCTTCTATGGTTTGGAGTGTTGGTCCCATCTGCGTGGCTGTTCACAGCGCCACATGTAGGTGTACCTTACGTATTACATAATATTCACTCAGTGAGGCGTTCCCGTCTGGATGCAAATATAAACTAATCTGGCACAGTGTGGACACAACTTTTTGGACTGGCCCTTGCATTCTTTTCCCTGGCAGAGCAAATCTGTTTAGCATGTAAGGTCAGCTACATCAACAATACCATTTGCCTCATTGGCTGGACAGGGCAAAAATAAATAAATATATATAAATATATACTGTGTGTGTCTTAACGCCTTTTCAGTCTCTCCAACTTTTCTTTTGCCTATGTGTGCGTGTGACCTCGGTGCTTGAAAATGTCTGAAATGTCATTCTCAGAGGTGTTTGTAAGGAGAGTGGGTTTAGATGTAGGCATAAATAGTAGGGTAGTATTGGTTTGATTTGTGTGTTTATTGCTTGTTAGCCCCCATGCGTGTCTGTGTGGGAGTGTGCCATGTTGGACTGTAGACCCTCTCAGCAGCTGCTAATTATTCAACCCAAAAATCGTTGTATGCCTTCTGCCCACGATACCTCCCTGCCTCTAACACTCCTTTGGATACCCCAACTCTTCCATTTCCATCCATCCATTTTCTATGCCACTTAATCCTCATTAGTGTCACGGGGGTATGCTGGAGCCTACACCAGCTGACTTTGGGCAGGAAGCGGGGTACATCCTGGAATGGTCGCCAGCAAATCGCAGGGCACAACTCTTCAATTTCTTCTTTATATGTTTTATATATATATTCCCGTTTGATTTCACATTTTTCGGTTTACAGCGCTTCCTTTCTCACAGACAATCAGATGCATCCCACCTCTCATTACAGCATATGATGCGCCTCCATCATCTATCATCTTCATCCTCACATGGTTGACCATTACATTGTTGTTTACAGGATGTAGGGGCAGGCATTTGCGGACATGAAATGCTTATCATCAATGCATGTGAAGAGAAAACAGCAGCCGAGTTCTACCCGGAGGCTTCTGTAGTAAAATTATCATATCAGTGTGAAAGAAAAAGATGACCTGACAGGACCTCACTCCTCCCGTCCACCACCGCAGTGCTTACGAGTGAGTGTGATGTATTTTGTTTATTTTTTTGTGGTTTTGTCATGTTATTCGATATATTGATTCTGAATTGCTTGATGGAGCGTAGATGGGTGTAGTTGTTTGGGGACAATGTATTGGAAGGTAAAGGGGTAACGGGTTTCTTGCTTGAGTAATAATGGTATTCATTCCCAATTCTGAAATGCCACGCATTGTTATATTGCCTTTTTGTATATTACTGATGGTTTGTATAGTTGTGACGTAATAGTGGTGATATTTAGGGATGGATTGGGTCACTGAAGGCCCAGGCACCAATCACTGATTTCTACCCGTCACATAATAAAACATACAAGTTAGACTTACTTTGTAAAAACAGTGGAAAATGTAGGAGATTGCTCCCCTTAGTTGCAAAAAAACCCCACCCGGAACTTAAAATTTAAGATGAAAACTTTGGCCTAGCTATGGCTGTGCACAAAGTCATGAGCAAAAGCTGCTCCAGTATGATAAAAATGATAAAATACTGCGTAAAACCCAGAAAGGCTACATAAACTCAAGTGCACACTGAACTGTTTCATCTTTTTGTCTTATCTTTCTTGCCTCCTGAATTCAGATAAAGATGTGATCCCTTAACTGTGGTAAAATAGGGGGTGGGGCTCTTCAGACATGAAAATCTGGCCAAGGCTTCTCGCCACTTTGTTCCCCATCCCTTTTATTTCCTGGCCAAAGGAGAACGTGATAGTGAAAAAGAAAATGCAAAGCCTTGGAGAAGGTGCCTAGTCATAGCGCACACTACTCCAGTGTCCTCCTCCTGGCAGAACCACTGACACAACTCATTACTCATCTCATTACAGGCAGCACTTAACCTCTGTGTGTACATGTGTGTTTTTCTGGCAGTTAATTGTGTAAACATGCAAATGTATTTACATGCTGTACTTCTGTGACCTTAGCTGAATATGCTTGGGATGGCAGGCTGCGGTTCTCGAGGTAGAGTGGGTTGTCCAGTAGTCTTGAAATTAATGAACGGAGCCATCTTAATGTCTACCATTCATCTAATCATTAAATAATAAAATCCTTTTCACCCAATAGTCCCTTTAGGTGTTAAGAAGAATGTTTCTTTGCATGGATACCTGTCCACGTTTGCATTTGGAAAGAAGGGAAATTTTCCGGAAATTATTTGAAATGATTTTGTTGTATTGTTTCTTATTTTGAGAAAATTTGAAAATGAGAGACATTTTCCGAAAAATAAGGCACATTCTGAAAGATCACAGTGTGCCTTATTTTTTCTTATTTTACAGAAAATTTGAAAATGGGGGAAATTTTTCTGAAAATAAAAAGGACAATTTTAAAACCGGACCGGAATTTCCGTTATTTTTCCTTATTTTAAATCTGAAAATGAGGGAAATTTTCTTTAAAATAAGGCACCTTCTGAAAAACCAGAACGTGAATTGTTTTTTTGGTATTGTCCAGAAAATTAGGGGAAATTTTCCAAAGAAAGACCAGAATTTGTCTTATTTTTTCTTATTTTGAGAAAATCTGAATGTGAGGGAAATTTTCAGAAAAATAAGGATAAGTCAGTTTTCATTTCACAATGCAATGGCTTATTTTTTCTTATTTTCCAGAAGATAAGGAAATATAAGGAACATGTAAGGAAAAGCTTTGAAAATAAAATGGACGAATGACAACTTGGTTTAGGTGGACAATCTTTATTGATAGAAAAATTGCCAAAACAAATGCAAACTCTGAAAGACCAAAATTTTCTTTATTTTTACTTTTTTTCCGCCGGAGAGTTGCCCCTCCAAAATTTTCTGGAGTATACGAAGCAGATTAAAAGATAGACATTCTGAAAGACCAGAATGAGAGAAATTTGAGAAAATAAGGAAAAATCAGGTAAATTCTGCTCTTTCAGAATTGAGAAATTGAGACAATTTGAAAAAAGCCACCCAGGGAAATGTTCGGGTAAATACGGAAAAATAAGGCAAATTCTGAATGACCAGAAAATGTCCCCTCATTTTCAAATTTACTCAAATTTCTCTCATTCTGGTCTTTCCAGAATTTGTACTTTTAAACAGCTGGACTCCAGAAAATACTGTTCAGTCAAATAATACTTGGCCTGACGAATGTGCATTGAGTGTATTTAAGCATGTGTTCTGCATAGCTGTGCTTGTGTACTTGTGGCTGAGGTTAGGTTGTCATATGTTCCTGTCGTGATAGCAGTGATATCTTCAGGCTCATCAGAGCTGTTAACTTTGCAGTTTTACAGTATGTGTGTGTATGTGTGTCCCAGAGTTAATTTATGGTTGGCATGCCAGGGTAAATGTCCTGCAGGACTTGGCTGCGCTATAGTCATAAATTGCTTCAACCGAGTATAATGTGGGCATCCAATTCCATGTTGTGTTTTCATATCTCTGTGCATGAGTGTGTGAAATGCATGCTGCTTTTTATTGTAGATGAATGCAATGTTATGTTGGTGTCATTTAATCACCTTGCTGTTAAGCGATACTGATGCCCCGCGCCAAGCTTTGCATTAAGGGTCCATGTGGTGGCTTTTATAGCAGCACGATAAACCACAGACAACATGCAAACCTGCCATCCACCATTGTTAATGTGGACTTTGAACATTTAAAATGGCTGTAATCCATTTGTAAAGATTGAATCTTTTAACCTGATTCAGACGCAGTTCACGTGCTCTGTAGTGGTGTATGTTTGCTGTATGTTTACCCTGTGTTGATGATATTCTTCCCTTCTGCAAAAAAGTCCCTTTTCTCCCAATCATTTGCTTCTGTTTTTAACACCCTTTTACATAACATGTCACATATTTGCCGTGTTTTAGCTTGATTGCAAAGCACGTTGAGGAAGTTGTCTGTGAAGTAAACGAGCAGAAACGTTCACATACTCTTGATATTCAACATTTTATAGTTTTATAGTATAAACATTTTATTCATGTACCTTTTTTTTTCAATAAAAACTTGTACTGTACAATTCAATTCAGTTTTTTGAGCTGGTCTGTCATTCTACCCTGGTATAACACTTTTAGCATGCAGTCATGCAAAACATTTGTCACATGTTTAAATTACTCCTGAAATACCCACATGATATAAAACTTTTCCATATATATACAGTAGTACCTCGCATAATGTAAACCTCCTTTTACGTAAATTCCACTGAACGTAAAGGATTTATGTAAAGTTTTTGCATCGTATTACGTAAGAAATTCCATATAACGTAAAGCGTCAAGTCGGTGCAAGTTCAGAAATTCGATTTCAATAGCGCGCGCGACAGAGAGCGGGAAACATTTTCCATGACTAACAGAGTACACTTGGTGACGCCTTCTGACGCTTCACGCTCTCATTGGCCGATTATCAGGGCACTGTCTACGCTCTCATCTCATTGGCTGATTATCGGGGCACTGTCTACGCTCTCATCTCATTGGCTGACTTATACAGCGCGTACATGAGTTTGTGTGAGAGACAGGCTTCTCCCTTCAACCTCCCTTCCTCATCGTTGTCGCCCTTAAACTAGTTTGCACGCATTGAAATCTCTTCTTGAATATTTTGAAGGGCCAAAGGGGTGAGTTTGGGAAGATCTTGGAACGGATTAGACTATTTACATGTATTTTACGCTTCGTATAACGTAAAAACCCTATAACGTAAACGTTCTCGGAACGGATTATTTACGTTGTAGGAGTGTCTACTGTACTGCGTATAAAGTCATAGGAACCTGTTCATACAGTTCAATTATTTGAACCCAATATGGCCTGCGAGTCAAAAAGTTTGCCGACCTTTGCGCTAGACAATAAAAAAAATCTGATAATCTAATGAGAGGAATCCTGAATGTATGCCACACCTGTGTCATCTGTGTAGGTGGTTCGTCTATTTATGTATTTTTTTCAAATCTACCACAATCAAATGTATTTGGAATAGTCTCCGGCATACCCCCGCAACCCTAGTAAGGACAAGCGGCGGAGAAAATTAATGAACAATCAAATGTAGGAATTCCAATGGGCTGAATAGTGATGCTGGTCTTTTGGGCTTCATGTCTCGTAAAAATGTATTGAAATATCCATCAAATCTCCATGGATCTCCCCATACAATTGGCTTCACCATCTCTTTCCGAAGCGTCAGTGGGAGCCTGTATGTTGACATGACATTGCAGTTAAATGGAGGAGACAAATCCCCTGTCTTGTTCATGACCAGGGGAGACAGTGGTGAATGTTCAGCATTATCAAATCTGACTGGTGAAGACAAGTGGGGAGCCATTTTAAAACACCTGCTAAATGCACAAGTCTGATTGCACAGTGACTGATTTGTACATGTATGTCACTGTACTGTAGAGAGTGGCTTTAGATGTACAGTATTTCATGTACAGTAATCCCTCGTTTATCACGGTTAATTGATTCTGGACCTGACCGTGATAAGTGAATTTCCACAAAGTAGGATTCCTTATTTCTAAATTGAAAATTTGGAGCAGCGGTGTCCAAACTTTTTCCACCAAGGGACACGTACTGAAAAGTCAAAGGATGCAGGGACCACTTTGATATGTATATTTTTTTAATATTTTTTAAAATGGTTCAACAAAATGTAGAGTATTACAGTGTCAATATTAAAGCTTTTTCTCTTTACTCTGTGCTTTTAGCTCTATTTTCCACATTTTTGATTGAGTTTTTTTTGTTTAATTATTTCTACTATGTGCTGCACCCAATAAAAAAGGAGCCGCAGACAACCAGTGGCCCCCTGGCCGCACTTTAGACACCGCTGGTCTAAATGAAGAATGACGCTATGTGGTCTACTAAAAACCATTAGTTCATAGGTTTGTAACTGTGAAGCATCCATGCGCTGACTACTTATTAATGTATGAGTTATTGAATGATTTGCATTTTACATAAAAAAGTGGAAATGTGTTGCTTTTGTAGTGGTGTGGTACACCGGAGTCAACATTCGCTTAACTAAATTATTATGCGAGGGAGATTAACAAAGAAGAGGGCAAGAATTCAGGCTACGGCAGTTTCGTGGGCAACTTACTGCAACGTCTGTTCCGAGGAGCGTGTGGGTGGATGTTGGCGCCAGGAGAGTTGGGACATTACCGTGAGCTACGTCAATGTCCGTGGGAATATTGTGCCTGTAATGAGATAACTCAAATCTGCAATAAAAGCCTGTTGTTCTGGCAATTAAGTCTGGTGCTTGTGTGTCTTACCAAACATTACAGTAACACTGACACCTAGTGTGACCAGTGTAGAATACTACATTTCATCAATGTCTTTGAATACATCTTTTGAATAGCCATTTCATTGCTTGAATGCTTAATTTAGGCAAAAAAATACATTATACTTGGTTAAATATATTTATTTGAGTAATAATAGGCCGTATTCAACCTCGAAACAGCATGATTTATTTATTAACATGTTTGTGAAAGATGATAGAGTGAAGCCGCAAAATTCGAACCGCGAAGTGGCGAGGGACAATTGGAGATCCCTTATCGTGCTACAAGTTAGCATAGTGCACATGATCACATCAACGATGCAATGTAGACCACGTGGCATCGCTGTTGTCAGCGGTTCATTGAGGGACACACGTATTCCCACATGTACTGTGGCTTTCTGAAGCACAGCATGGGCCCCTCCTTTCAGAATCTGCATGGCAGTTTTCCTACGTGATAATGACCCCAACACCCTTTCAAGATGACGCAGAACGTGATGGAGGGTCTCCACACCTGAGCACCTGTGGCGTATCCCCAAGCGGAAGGTGGAGGAGCGGGAGGTGTCTAACATCCAGCAGTAATGCCATCATGGAGGAGTGGTGAATTCTGTTGCCAAGAGGATAAAGGCAATGCTAGATAACAATGGTACTCGCACTAAATATTCACACTTTGGACACTGTGAGGTGTACTGACTTGTGTTGCTAGCTATTTAGACAATAATGGATGTGTGTTGATGTATATCAGGAGGACAGTAAAACTATACTGCTTTCCAGGTTGTACACTGACCTTCTAAGTTACCGTGTTGTCTCTTGAGAAGATGTTGGGGCGTACCCATTTTCAGCAAGCAACTTAGGTCCAGATGTAAAAGCAGTGATATTTACTTCCATCTTCACAGACAACAGTTTGATACTGTGATGCCAGCATACAGCAGATTCTTGGGCGAAAATCAACCCTTAATCTGAAAAATGAACTCGTCATGACCACCTCCAAAGAGGAACCATCGTTTTGAGCTCACAACGCGCACAACAATGACATTCAGGGTCTTTCATGCATGTTAATGTATAGGTTAATAATTCATTGTTCATGTACCTAATGTGAAAAAAAACATGTCGAGGGAAGTCTAAATCCATATTAGCCTCTTGCACCCAAATCTAATGAAAAATGCTCACAAAATAAACCCCAGTCACATACATTAAAATGTACCATTGTAGAAAAAGCACAACGATGGAAAACATGAGTGCTACTGAAATGTGTCACAGCACTTTTTAGGTAGTTCCCTACACAAAAACTAGTCCAACTCAGCAGTTTGCAGTGAGGTCGGCCCTCTGTTATGATTTCCTCTCACAGGCACTGGAAAAGGTTCCAGATAAATATTGGATGAACGCGCATCAGTGTGACTGCTTCAGATGTGGAGGTCTATTCAAAGCAGACACAGTGCGGCAATTTGGTGCAAATTGTCAATTTTGAACATCCTTTATGCAAGGTAATGGGGCTCACTGGGGTCTTCTCGTGAAATGCCGTAATAAGGTGTCAGTGGTGAGCAAAAATATAGTGTTCATTTCTTTAAGAGTTTATTGTGAACACAAAAGGAACGCATTTACATGTAACCAGTTTTTCTTTGTGTAACTAGACAAATAATTACATTGTAGTGATGTTGTTGCATGCAATTTGCCTACCTACCCATTTACATTTTCACTACAGAAAGAAGGAGTGGGGATAATATCTTACGAAACATGTCAAAATAGCTTTGAGCAATTGTTGTGATTATGCGTTATTCATTACATCATTCAGTTACTTTCTAAGGGTTTTCTGGCTCAAACTTGAGCAGTTGTGGTGCTGAAACAGATGGCCACACAGCGGTAAAGTGGTTGAACACATCCTGTGTAGACACTGAAGCAGCACTGGGGATGCTAATGGTACTGCACTGCTGTTGTGCAGCTTTTACAATTCCGCAAGTCTAGACAAGGTTATGGAGCACTACAAATAAATGATGCACATGTAGAGGACTAAGACTCTAAATTGTCCAAAGGTATGAATGTGAGTGTGAATGGTTGTTTGTCTATATGTGCCCTGTGATTGGCTGGGGACCAGTCCAGGGTGTACCCCGCCTCTTGCCCGAAGTCATCTGGGATAGGCTCCAGCATACCCCCATGCATGTCCTACAGCCCTACAGCATATACAGTACATCCATTTTCTATGTGGCTTGTCCTCACTAGGGCCGTGGGGGTATGCTGTAGCCTATCCCAGCTGAGAAGTCTGATGGCCTGTGGGTAAAAGCTACTTGCCAGCCTTGTGGTTCTGGACTTCAAACTCCTGTAGCGTCTGCCTGACGGTAGGAGTGTGAATAATGAGTGTTGTGGATGTGTGCTGTCCTTGATGAGGTTGTTTGTTCTTCGTAGGAAGCGAGATTTATAAATGTCTTGCAGTGAGGGGAGGGCTGCCCCAACAATGTTCTGTGAGGTCTTGATCACCCGCTGGAGTGCCTTCCTATCACGTGTTGTACAGTTACCGTACCAAACAGTGATGGAGGCGGTAAGGACACTTTCGATAGTGCATCTGTAGAAGCAACTGAGGATTGTGGTGGACATGCCAAATTTCCTCTTGGATTAATTATGCAAATGTGCTTTGCTTATGCTTTCGTTTTTGTTACACTTATTATTATTGATTTTTTTGTTTTTCTTGCTATGCACTATAATGGGCTGTAAACGTATTTCGCCTAAAAAATTATATTTTGTGGTTGTGACGTCACTTTGGTTTGTCATTTTAAGGCGGTTAGGAAGCAAAACAAGCAAAAAAAAATACAACATGCAAATGAAAAACATTTGTGTGAAATAAATAAATAATAACTAGATGAAGCAATTTCAGTAGAAATTGCATGTGAATGTTGAAATGCTGAAGCTGAACTGAAATGTAGAATGAATGTTGAAATATCCTAGAAAAGTGTTGGAATCTATGCAACGAGTGAGGATCAAACGAGCAACCATCAGGTCATGCCACCTCGCACGGAATAAGCAAAATGTTTCCACCAATTTTCCACCAACCAAATATCCACCAATGGGGGCGACACTGTAATTGTACATTCATTTTCAATGGGAAAAATTTTACAGAAAACATTGAATGATGGAAAATGTTTGAATTTTTAGAACGGTCCTGATAGCCTGCAGATTCTGAACAAGCTGAACAGTTTGAGGGTGTAGTTAAAGGACAAAAAAGGTGACATTTGAAAAATGGACAATGATTGTTGATTTCAATACCAGACATTTTTCAAAAAAACAACCCCTTCAGTACCGCCAAATTTAGACAATTTTGACTGATCTTTTAAGGTACACTGAATACTGTGTTCTATGGCTATATAAACAACCTACCAAAAGAAAGATTAGACTCCCGTCGTTAATCTGAAAAAAAAGTTTGTTGCTACATTTTTCAGTTTTTTAGTGATACATTTAAAGCTTAACGTTCACTTTGACACAAATATTTTTTGCTTTTGTGACAACAACTATACCATATCCATCCATTTTCTATGCCGCTTATCCTTTTTAGGGATATCCTTATTATTAGCCTATCCCACTGGTCGCCAGCCAATCGCAGGGCACATGTTGACAAACAAACAATCATTCACACTCACATTCATACCTATGGTGGAGACTCGAATCCAGGTCTTCCCGATCTCCTGACTATGTGGCCAACATGCTAACCACTAGGCCCCTATACCGCAACATAAACAACACAAACGAGGTTGTTGTTTTGTTTTTTTTACATCAAAATAATTTTACAAATATAACACAATTAATTATTTACATTTTTTACATTTTTAACTGAACTATATGTGTGTGCATGTGTGTGCGTGTGCATGCGTAAAAATTTCCCTACAATGCGTAACCTGCAAGCTACACTCCTCGACGCTATCCCACTTCCTCCTTTCTGTCATGTGTGTTTTTATCTCTGCCGAGCTCTTATCAAATGAACTTTTGCCACCTAGTGGCCGTTTTTATAGCTTAAAATTGCTCTGAAGCTAAATACATTAGTGGGGAGTTGCGTCATCACCTCTTTTAGCCTCTCGAGCAAAAAAACCTGTAAAAGACGCATAAATACATTGTTGGTATCAGGCATATGGGTTTATAAAAACGTATAACTACGTCTTTGGTTTTGAATGAGTTAAGGGGTACCGAATAAATTGCCCACTCATTTTCAATGGAAAAATTGTCAGACAAAATATTAAATGAATTTAATGTCTTGAATGAGCTGAACATTTTGGCGCTGGATTGGTTTGAACTGGGTGAGAAATGTGAGAGGAGTTGTTCGCAGACAAAAATAAGGCGGAAGAAGTAGAGGAATAAATAGATGAAAAATGAATGAACATACAGCCGTCCCTCGCTACATCGCGGTTCGAACACGCTATCGTGGTTTTTCCAAAACTAAATTAATTAATAAATGACAATGACCACTGTTTCGTGGTTGACTATGGCCTATTATTAGTCCAAAAATATTGAAAAGCAAGTCATATGTAGTATTCTGGTCACCAGCAATATATCTGAAATCAGAGAAAATCTCTACGAAATCTGGTAGTCATCTGGTAGTTCTGTTTCCTAGCAAAGGAGACTTGGAATAAAATTACTCTTGTTAATTTTTCAGCATTCAATCGATCGCAACTGGACCGTTCAGGTTGTCTTAGAAGATGTTTCGCCTCTCATCCGTTCATGCTCAAAGACTAGGTGGGGCACACACCAGTTAGACTAGATAGGACAGCTCTAGTTGGAGAGCCTTGCAAGAGCCAATCTATTTATCCTCTAAAGGAGGAGACAGGTCCAGACAGGAATGGTTGACTCTTTAGTGGTGTCAAATCGTTAGGATAATGATTAGCGTAGGCGGCTTCCCTCACTCCTCTTTGAAACCATCCTTCTCTGTCCAGAATATGTACATTTTTGTCCCCAGAAGAGTACTCGTTCTCTGAGGTTTCTCAGATAGGCCTGACATACGAGATGACAATGTTATTGCGTCTGCTACTCTTTTCTTCCTCATCCACCTTGCCTTTGTTTTCTTTCCGGAATGCCCTGAGAATACAATGACCTTCACGGGTATATCCTGGTTAACATTTTAGTAAAAGGAGCAAGTGCATAATGTGGTCTGCTAATGGCAGCCTTGCATTTCTCTTCATTTTTTTGTGCGTTTGTACAGAAATATGCAAAGTGTGCTTAGTACGCTACATCAAGTGTTTGCTCATAATGCACAGCCAAAACAGCAGCTGTAGTCTCTCTTTTTAGGCAACTGAATGTAGCAATAATATTGAAAAACAAAGCTGGCACTCAAAGGTTTGTTTTTAAGCATCCAATTAACAAGCGATACCAAATAAGTGATAGGTGTGTCACACAACTAATACAGAATAGAATACATTTTATCTTTACACAGACTATTTTTGTTCATGTTATTGCATATTTATTTGCCTGAACACAGTTCATGCAGGCCCATTTTTACTGCTGTCTGCCTCGAATAACACACTGTAGTCACGTTGAATTGGATTATGCTAATTTTTGCACCATGAAAACACAGCAGCTATTGAATCATTTCAGCAGATCATATTCTAGAAGGTTTCATTTATTTCTGTTGTATACCTTTTTTATACTTTTCTGCACACTATTTCTGAACTATGTCGAAGTTATCACAACATAGCGACTCTGACCTTAAAAAGTTGAATCAAGGCAACTTGACAATCCATATATACAGTCGTCCCTCACCACTTTTTTCAAAAATATTTGAATTAATAAGGCATGCTGTTTCGCGGTTGAATTTTATGTATTTTTGCCTAAATGGAGAATTTTCAAGCATGGAAATAGTGAAATGAGCTAAAACACAAATACAATAATGCCTGTTTTATCACGCTTAATTGGTTCCAGACCCGACTGTGATGAGCGAATTTCCAAAAAGTACATTTCCTTATTTATGAATGGAATATTTTCTTAGTTAGAGCATAGAAAACCTGTTTACGACCTTCTGCATACATTTTTAAACGTCATTAGAGCCCTCGAGTCATGAAGCAACACCCCTATAGTCACCATTTACACAGTTAATTAAAATTTCTTGTCAGCTGCAAAGAGATTATTGCAATGCTGTGCAATGTTTCACCATATCATCCACCATGGTTGATAGAGAGCCTTGAGGTGTTCTCCTGAAATGAAATGAAATGAACCCAACACCTACAGTAAGTCAATAACTTCATGTTCTGTTGTTAAAACAGGTTTAGTAACATGGGATCATGTTGCAATGGCTTTTGACACAAACCAAAAATCTGCCCAGTGATGCAATTTAGACGATGACATCATAGCTCAAACTCAACTCACTCACTCAACTCAAACTCAATCACACCAACGGTTATCACCCTATTCAATTAGAAAGCAATAATGTTTTTGAATTAAATTCAGATGCTGTTGGGCAAATAGGACAGATAGCCTGTAGAAAGGAGAAGCAATCAGCAAGACAATCCCTCTTAAGAAATGGCTGTGCAGGTAATAACCTTTTACAGTGTCAACGCCACTAGTGGTAGCATGAGGTGGTATCTGCCCCTCACAGATGTTGCTAAGGGAGAGCAGCTCATCCAGAGTTGCACATCAATACTTGCTGTGGCCATAAAGTATGCTGTGTCTCACAGGAAAGTGTTAAGAGAATGGAGGAGATAGCAGGAGAAGGGGCAGTACACCAGGAGATGTGAAGGGGACGATCGGAGGGCAACAACCAACCAGCAAGACTGCTATCTGCTCCTTTTGCAATAGACGGAGCACTGCTAATGTACAAAACTTGCGTGCATGTTTTCACGCACACTATCACAAACAGACACTGAGTGTGTGATGAGGGCTTGAGTTAGCATACAGAATTGACTCTCAACCAATCAATGGGCAATAATGCCTTTAGTTCCACACAAGCGATAACCAGTACCGCCAATGAAAAGCGTGCTGGAAAGTGGGATTTCAGGTATTTTTGCAATTAAAATTACAAAAAATGCTTACTGCACCGTAATGAACCACACCACAAAAGGAACCAGATCCATTGACATACACTCAAGAAAAATATAAATGCAACACTTGTTTTTGCTCCCATTTTTCTTGAGCTGAACTCAAATATATTGTTTTATATACACAAAAAGACCGACAGTATCGCCCTCAAATATGTCTAAATTAGTGAGCACTTCTTTGCAGAGCTCCATCCACCTCACAATCGTGGCATATCAAGATGCTGATTAGACAGTAAGGTTATTGCACAGGTGTGCCTTAGGCTGGTCACAATACAAGGTCACTCCAAAATGGATCAAAACAAAAGTGTTACATTGATATTTTTGTTGAGTGTACATACATGCATACATGTTCACACCAACGGATAATTAAGTAATTAATAAGTCTGTATGTGATACCCGAGGAAAACCAATGCAAGCATAGGGAAGACTCAAACCTGGAGTATTTTTGCAGACAGAGCTTACCGATGCGTCACTGTGCTACCAGTAATAAAGCTGTATCAGTTTTACATGCATTGGATCTAAACAAACTCAGCTGCAGCTCCCATTTACACAATTTATACACCCACTTAAAAGAAAAACCATGTTTTCACACTGAAATAGGCTTACATAACTAGGTTTGTTTTTTTGCCAAAATCGAGAAGTGTGACTGCCTTAAGGTGTCCTCACACATCACTAACTTCTGAGCTAATTGCTAACAAGAAGTGATGTGCCAATGTGTCCATTTAATATGTGCCATAATATGTGAGCTGCTTCCCCAAAGTACATTACGTACATCAAGTCATTAAAAGTTGCTTTTAACGCAATCACTTCTTAATATTTATTCAATAAAGCAATTTCGGCCTTTTTAAGATGACGTATTTCAATTCAGCAAGGTTCAAGCCTTGTTTATAAACTGCAAATCTCAGCACTGTCACACGCTGGCGCGTTAAAGCTATTGGACCCCAAGATGCAGAGAGGAACACGACTGCAGAGAGTACAAAAAAAGTTTAATACAAAAGGTGTCCTCATAGGAGGAAAAGGCAACACAAAAATACTAAAGTGGTAACACAGTCCAGGAACAAAAATAAAGGGCAGAGCTACAGAAAAATAGATGACAAAAGACGGTGCCAGCAAAAATGAGCTGCAGGAAAAAAAATCACTATGGGTAACTGAAAAGTCTGCTGAGAACCAAGCAGGTTCTTACCATTAGAAGTAGCACACCTGACAGGCTCACTGCTGGAATAACCAAACAGGAAAAAATACTCACGAGTAGTTCGGAGGCAATACACAAAGCCAGCAAACAAGGTGAGAACAAGGCAGGATGGCGCAGGTTGCAGGTGAGTCCAAGTGAACAATCTGGCACTGACTGGCTGCCTTCAGCCAGCTTAAGTAGGTGGATGAGGAATTGGCTGCAGGTGTGCACTGATAGCTCCGCCTCTGCAGGACAGCATGTACTACAACAGAGAGCAGACAGGTGGCAGCAGAGCGACAACACAGATCATGACAAGCACACAACTATGTTGCATTCAAGGACCACAGAACAAAGTGAGAATCTCAACACTTCACAAAAAAAACATGACCAGTGGAGCATAAAGACAAACAAAAATTGTGGGCGGGTACGTGTATGCTGTACATTGTACCTGTTCATCACGTATTTAGAAATTATTACTGACTTTGGGTGTATGAGATGTCATTTTCTGCTGAAAAAAACGGCCTATTTTAAGAGAAAAACATTTAAAATGTGTTTTTTTTTTAACCAAAAATCAACAAAATCGCAGGGTCGCTAAATGTTGAATCAGAAATGTGCGAGGGTCCGCTGTATATGCACTTGTGAAACCTCACTGGCGTTTATTTATAAAGAGGGCTCGGTCCAGAGGAATAATAGAAAACAATAATATACAAGAGAGCTGCACTGATTATTCCTTTGAATGACTCCAACACCTACAACTTTTCATCCAGCCGCCTCTATCTATCCATTAGTAACATTGGTAAAGCATCATTTTTTGTGCAGAAATTATACAATTGATCCAAATCTCTCATGTTTCTGTGTTTGAATATGTATTCCTTTCTGAGATGCACATTCACATGACCCCTTTTAAAATACTGCATAATCCTCATGCTTTCATTTCCTTTTAAAAAGGTCCCCTCATCCATTTCTCAGCCTTTTTCCTCAGATGAAAGCAACCGGTGCTCTCTGGCATCATGGAAGATGCTGTTAAATGTTGAAGTGGCGGAGGTGTGAGCGAAACCATAGCTCACTGTAGCAGCCTCTCTCACCTGTTAAACGGTGCTGTAACAGTACACAAGTGAGGAAATGGGAATCTGCAGAGAGTGATTGAATCATTCACTGAACAGGTGGTACTGCATTCATTAGTGCACGCCTCATGCTGTGCATGTCTTAGTGCATGCATGCATGCATGTTGATGTGTTTGTCACTGTCATGTATCCTGGTATTCCTACTGTGAAAAGACTGAAAGACTTCCTTTTGAAACGTTAAGCATCCAAGCTCTACTGCCCCACAGCAGCACATCTGTAAATATTGATACATATTTATTATTTAGTGTCCTATCTCCACTGTAGCATGGTGGCCACAAGAGGTTCTTACAATGTTAAATCCATTAAAAAAATGTTTCGAGTCAGTCACGAACCCATGGATCCGTACCTTCTGTTATATTCAACATACAGCACATGCTGAACATCGGTAGGCACAAGACTGCTCCCCTCATCTCTCATCTCTGTGACCCTTTTGAAACCTGACACCACTGCGCTGCGTCATGGTTCATTTGCATACTAACAGTGATTGGATGTTTACTGGGGGGAGGAGGGGTAATATATGTAATATATTTGTTCAATCAACTGGGGGAATAGTTAGTAAATAGCTGTTTTTCACAAGCACAGAGGGGAGACTGCATGTAACAGCCTGCCAGGAGTTGAGTCTTCAGGTGGGACACCCGGGTTGGCCAGGTCTCAGGGTAGAGGCCTGACAAAGTGCAGTCCACTTTTCCAGGTTGAGGGCTGGACACACAGCTAACAACCCATGAAGAAAACACTGTTATCAAAAAAAAAATGTGTTGGCGCATGATGTGTATGATTAATGCCCCCTTCACATGTGCATCCCTAGAACCGGCCCTGAGTATATATAAAAGCCAAGCTGACGGACGAGTGACAACATTTTGTCTCCAAGATGCTGAAGACACAGAAGAAGGGGTCAGCTGCATCTGCAGCTCAAAAGGCAAAGGAAGGGCCCGCGGAAGAGCAGAGGGCCAGAGAGGATGAGGAGAGGAGGCACAAAAAACGTGAAGCTGCTCTTGCAGCATCAGAACCCGGAGTCTCTCAGGTGGAATGATAGATACTTTAGGTAGATACTCTATTATCTCCAACAGAATGGGCGGCATCTTGAGGCAGCAGCAGCAGCAACGTACGATGCACGCGGCCGCTCACGGCCAGGCATGGCATGCCGACCACGTACTTACACCTTGCGCAAACGTACGAGTGACATGCGTCGACTTACTCCCTTCCTGCTTGTTCCCCTCCCTCCCCACGTTTTCAGAAAACGTGGCGGCCGCGGCCTCCCCAACAAAAGGCACGGACTAAAAACACACACTGTGGGTTGCTTTACTTGCGGATTTTCCCTATTTGCTGGTTGTCCAAGATCATCACCACTGCGAACAGTAGGGTCCTTCTATGGTAAGAGTTTCAGCCTGGAGGAGATTCAATCAATTTCCAATATCTACTATAGGAAAAAAAAAAAAAAGTCAACAAGTGTATGTAAAATCACCCAACAGTTTGGCAAACTAACTAAAAATCCTCCTTCACACGCTCTTCCTCCCTCTTGCAGCTGTTCTATGAATGTTGTGTGAGGCTGTGTGTGATCCTTGGTGTCAGAAGTCGTTGTACTATTTGTGTCTGGAATGAATGAATGTCTTGATATTTGAGTCATAAGCAGTTGCAGTCTTGAGGGCACAGCATGTCATGTTGATGAGGGATGTCAGGGAGAGTCGTAAGACTCACTCAGTATACAAATAAAGTATCTTGACAGCGGTGGTCAAAAGGGCAGCTTCGCATGCCAAAGTCAAATTTCCAAGTCATTGGGCTCCAGCAGTATAGATCGTACCAGCCTGTTGTCCGGTCAGTTGATAAAAGAATGAAGCTTCTGTTGAGACATGATGTTGGACAGTTGATAATGGAAGCACAATCTGGTCTTATCTTACGTTGCATGCTGCTGCAGATGATGACGATGGGGTCCGGAATTGGCCTAAAGATTACAGTTTGGTAAACCATGCCAACCTCCCGACTGCCAAATGTGCACACTGCCGATGGGGTAATGATGTGGGAAATGTGTCCTTGGCTTGCATTAGACCTAATAAGCGCCAATAGTTGTGTTTTGCTGTGCACGGAGGAGGTTCTCAGAGAGTACTGCTATCCAGATGCATCCATTTTTATCCATTATCAAGCATTTCCAATTTATTTCCGTAAGCAAGTTAAGGTGATTTATGAGCCTGTATGAATGGCCCCTCACAGCCCAATTTATTGGGCATTTAACAAGAATTGTGGATTGTGGAGTGCCTTTTACAGTACACAAAAGCCAATTAAGCAAAGACAAATGCCATTTTGTGCCATTAATTGATAGTTAAATGTCGAACTCCATAAATAGGGATGAAATAGGAATTTGTCCTTGAAACTACAATCTACATTAAAGGCTTCCAAGGACAACATACAGTCACAGAAAAAATGATATGATTAGACCACCCTTGTTTCTTCAGGTTCTTGTTCATTTTAATGCCTGATACAACTTAAGGTACCTTTCTCTGGACAAATATAACAATAACAACAAAAATAGCTCATAAGAGTACATTTTTTTATTCATGTAAGAACTTAAGTGATTTTAGTTATTATCAAGAAAATCACGGAAGTTGCTAGATATCAGCTCTTGAATTCAACTCTTATGAGCTTTATTTGTTATCATTATATTTGTCCAAACAAATGTACCTTTAGTTGTACCAGGCATTAAAATGGGTCAATAAACTGAAGAAACAAGGGTGGTCTAATCATTTTTTCCGTACATAACAGTTAGCATAACTGACAGTTAGCATCCATAAAACACCCCAAATATACCATGCCATCAGAACACGACCGATTTATCGGCAAGCCAATTAATCAGGCCGATTATAATGTATCACCGATTAATCAATATCGATGAACTTTTTTTGTTGCGCAGAGGTTCTGTCGCTCCGTTCCTTTGTGTCTCTCTGTGCTGCTCCCTGCCCGAGTACTTGGCCCCTCCCCGTCACACACAGACAGACTAGTGAGGCGCTGCTCTGCCGGCCTCATTGACTTTGCTGCAGCAGAGGAACGACAAAACAAACATTTTTTTTTTTTTACACGATGGTAAGCTGTGACTTTGTAAAACAATATAACACGACACACTAGTGCCACGCTGTCAGGGCATGTCAAGCAGAACATTCTAGTTTTTTTCCACACACATTTTAGAGAGCATATTGCAGTGCTTTAACATTGCATAAGTTGTTTCTCTGTGAGATAAACAAATATAGATGCAACTGTTAATTCACATGTCCACTATTATCTATTATATAGCTTTTTAAAGTGAAATAAAGATACTGTATATGCAGATGTACACAGCGTCCCACTTCACTTCATACCACCATGCATGATTTACAACTGCTTATACATTCACAAGTTAATGTTTTCATGAAAATCATTTTGATAATGTTCCAAGTGATGTATTTAGTTGTAATTTTATATATTGCATGTTTTGAAAGCAGCTACATTGTTACATAAAATGTAGTGCAAATTCGATTAATCATTCAAAAAAATGTATATAGTTTTAGTATTATAGTTTTACATGCAAAAAACAAGTACAAATGAATATAAATACATATAAATGATGAATGAAAGTTATAAATGAAAATGTAACATGACTTCTACCTTGATTAAAGACGTGATTGTTGACAAAGATGTGGCAGTGAGATCCACTTGGACAACACCTTTGTGTTTTGCTGTGATTTATTTATTGAATTCAATCATGTGTCGGACCTTCTTTATCAAAGTGCTGGCACTTGCAACTTACTTTGGCTCAATTATGACTTATTTTGCAACTGTTATCAAAAGAAAAGCAGCAGACTTGTGGCATAACTGCGTTAGTTAGCAAAGAACTACAGAGTCAGCTGCTGATGACATCATAGATGGGCGACAAAGCTGACTTTCGGTTCCAGTTTTCATGTACAGTATTAGCAAGCTAATAGGCTGCTAACAAGGATGTCTTGTGATTAAAAATACTTTTAGAACACAGTTGGACTCATGCGGTGTGTTAATAATACGACAAGCTGTGCACCATATTGTACGCTAATCGGAAAATGTACGCAAATCGATGTTGACAATATTGAAAATGTTGACTTTAACCGAAAAACATGCTAACCAAGGTTCCACTGTCTTCATTCCAGGGAACATATTCATTATACTCCAATTACATGACATAAGACATGACATATGGACCTTTAGTTTAGTTTTTCTTTGTTTTTTTACATATTTCCTTTTCCTGTTTTGTGCTTGATGCTGACTCTTTACTGTGACTTTCAATATTTTCTAGTTTGCTTACTTGCTGTCCTGTCTTCCTAGGGGCTTTGGCCATTTGGCCTATTGACTTTTCTCCATTGCTCTGCATATAATTATATACTTTATTAACACAACTGCTGCCATGTCTCCGCATCATAGGTTAACGATCAACCAAATCTTAGCTTAACATAAGAAGGACAAGTACATGCTTTGGATATTCAAGAAATTTCAAATTTCTGTCATGGCCCAACCATCCCCAATCTGCTGACGCATAACACACATATGCCCTTTACTTATTTTGTCCTTTGCTGGATTAAATCAACACGTCCTCACTGGAGGAGGTGTGCATAATTGGACAGGTCCTGATAAATATGCACCGTGTCTTTCAAATTAAGGGATGTAGATAGGACGGTCACACATTTTATGCCTCATCGTGTTGCATTTGGATGAATGTAGGGATTCCATCAGCTAAAATGTACTCTGTGACCACAAACTGTGACCACTCCACCGTTAAAAACGTTTCAATTAGAAAACATACAGAGGCAGAGGAGACATCCACTTTTCTATGGTCACTTATGTGACTTCCGATATATGGAATTGTAACCTTGCACACTTCCGTAACAACATGGCACACGTACATTCAGGATGTTTGCATGTAACTGAAAGGAGATATTGTGCATGACACGAAAGATTGTCTTTAAAAAACACCTGCGTATTTGTTGCTTACAGACCTCACAACATAAGTACACCTGCACAATTTACTAAAAGCAAATCTTATAATGTCGTAAAATAAAAAGGCTGGGTTTTATTATTACCGTCCAAGGTATTATTAATATTAGTGATTAACAGTACTATATTATTTCAGGTGTGTTTCTAATAATCTCCTTCTTTCAGATAGCTATAGATTGATTATGTATTATTTGTTATGTAGTATGTAGTAAATAGTATGTAGTAAATTTGCAGATTATTAGTATTTTTTTTTATTTATGAAGTTTTTATCTCAGAAAATAAAAAATACATCTCATTCAGCCAAGTCAGTAACAATTTATTAGTACTTGATAATACGATAATACAGGAAATGTACAGCATACATGTACCACTGGTAAAAAAAAAAAAAAAAGGCCCCAATAATTACGTTCATGTCTTTATGCTTCACTAATAGTGTTTTTTCAACAGGTGTAGAGATTTCACACTTTGATGGTCGGTCCTTGAATGCACCATAGTTGTGTGCTATGACTGTTTATGGATCATCTTACATCATCATTCATTAGTGCCGAGTACCGATACATTTTATACTTTAAATAACCCTCACGAAAAGCGGGGCTCTACTGTACCTGATATTGTTAAAATGTGTAATTTCTTTTTCAACTTCAATTTGAAATACAGTGGTGTGAAAAAGTTCTCGATTTCTTATTTTTTGCATGCTTGTTACACTTAAATGTTAGCAGCAACAACTGAAACCAAGCATTTGCGATAACTTGCAGTGAGGAATTTTGGCCCACTCATCTTTGCAGAATTGTTGTCATTCAGCCACATCGGAGGGTTTTCCAGCATGTGTCGCCTTTTCAAGGTCATGCCACAGCATCTCAATAGGATTCAGGTCAGGACTTTGACAAGGCCACTCCAAAGTCTTTATTTTGTTTTTCTTCAGCCATTCAGAGGTGGACTTGCTGGTGTGTTTTGGATCATTGTCCTGCTGCAGAACCCAAGTTGGTTTCAGCTTGAGGTCACGAACAGATGGCCGGACATTCTCCTTGAGCAGTTTTTGGTAGACAGCAGAATTCATGGCTCCATTTATCACAGCAAGTTTTCCAGGTCCTGAAGCAGCAAAACAGCCCCAAACCTTCACACTACCACCACCACATTTTACTGTTGGTATGATGTTCTTTTTCTGAAATGTGGCGTTACTTTTGTGCCAGTAATGGGACACACACCTTCCAAAAAGGTCAACTTTTTTCTCGTCAGACCACAGAGTATTTTCCCAAAGGTCTTGGGTCGTCTTGGAACTGGGCCGTTTTTGCCCAGTGTCTTTCTAATGGTGGAGTCATGAACACTGACCTTAACTGAGGCAAATGAGGCCTGCAGTTCTTTGGATGTTGTTGTGGAGTCTTTTGTGACCTCTTGGATGAATCATCACTGAGCGCTTGGGGTAATTTTGGGAGGCTGGCCACTCCTGGG